>NW_006159434.1:585642-593552 GCF_000334495.1 Tupaia belangeri chinensis
CTAGCAAAGGCATGCCGCGAGACTTCAACTAATGAATGACATTACAGAACCAACAGAGGGCTTCAGAAAAGGCTCGGGAAGCACTTCCCTAGCAACTGCCTGAGGCTGTTTTACAATGAAACCAGAGAGGTTCATTAAGTTTCTCTGAGCTGAGTAACTCTTAAGCAAGTCTCAGGCACCAATAACCATCCTGCAATGCAACAAATTGCTAAGACTTCCAAGAAGAGCAAAGAGTATAAAGCCCTTTGGGATTGTTTCACCCAGTAGCTGTGAAGAGAACTTAGAGACTTATTTCAATCCCCTCCAGAGGTAGTTTTGCTAAAGTTAGTATGGGAGATTGGCATGGTGTAAGAGGCATTACTACAAAAGTCCACCTTCAGAGCACCCTGACAAGGTAATAGAAGTCAAGCTATTACAACAACTGTGAAAGCAGCCACAGCCTTCCAGGATCTGCTTCCCTCTAGGAAAGCCTGGGCTTCACTTAAACTGTCTTGTCCTATATAGCCCCTAGGAATAACATCTAGGAAACAACTGTCTATGCTGGCCTCCTTCCTTACCTGAATCTCCACTAGTTTCCCCCACCACAGGAAACTTCTGACCAAATCCTGTTAGGCAGCCCTTGTGACTGACAAGGGTTCTGTTTCTTCCATTTTCTCTATGGGCCTGGTGTTGGACATGGAAACATTGAGGTCTTCTGTGTCTTTTGCTCAGACCTCTCAGCAACGAATATGACTAGGTGTTAGGAGGATGTCCCTCAGTCTCCACAAAAGACAAAAGGCTATAGTTCAATTGGGAGATAAACAAGATTGGTACCTCTTCAGCCTTTTCAGATACCGATGTACAGGATAATATAACCTCCACAGTCCATGAACAAAAACAAGAGAAAAACAAATAAAAATCATTAGTTTAGAGTCTGAAACCATCAGTATATAGTTTTAGTTTAAGCCAGAATGTGGTTGGAACTCTTCAGGTTCCTACAAACTTTAATTGATATGACCTCCAATATTTAATGTATTATTGGCATTAGTGCATTGTCCATGTGCACCCCCTCTGCCAACCTTTATCCATAAGCCCTTCCAGGAATTTCTTCAGTTAGGACAATCATAGAGGGGTATGTAGTAAACTACCTACCTGGCTCATGGGTTATAATGCAAATAGCCTGGCCATTTAATTGAGTTACCGGCAAAACTTGGAGTGACATATAAAGCGAGCCTCTATGTAGAAGTAATACATATTAATAAAAACAAATTCTGTTACTAAAACTGTTTTTGCAGGGCCAGGCAGTGGTGCAGTGATAATACAACAGGACTCACAGAACTAAAGTCCTGAGTTCACATTTTGGGGTATTCCTGAACATGCTGGGTATGTGTACACATGCCCATGAACTCTACTGGATGAGTCTAGGTGTGGATCATGGCATGAAGACACTGTTGGAAATGCTTGGCTTTCTGTCTCTCTCTCTCTCTCTGTCTCTCTCTCTCATTGAAGAAATAAATAAACATCAAAAAGAAAACTTTTTGTTATCTATGTGGATACTAAACAGAGTGGTCCTTACTTTGAAAACCTGAAAAGGAAAGAGGAGATTATGCTTGTCAACTAAATGTGAAGATTAAACTATCCTCTTCCATAAAGCAAGCAATTGTGCAGTCAATTGTCTCCCAGACATGGGAGAGAATGGGTCTTAGGAATTCAGATATCATCCTGGACTGAATTTACATGTGTGAATTGACACTGTTGAAACATCATGAGAAACTTGTCCTGTCTGCCAGATACTGGCCAAGGCAAAATAACCCTGGAGACAGATTCATGAGCCAACAGCCAGGGTGTTCTTAGCAGTTTTTATACTGTTCTCATCTCATCCAGACTGTTTCGCTGGATCCTGACTACAGTTGACACCTTCTGAAGGTTAGATCTACCCATCCCTGGGAGTTCTGCTTAGTCACACATTAGAGGTCCTTATAAGACCATATTCATTTGCTATTCTGGTATCCAAAGCACTTTGCTTCTGATAATGGCCCATATTTGCAACCTGGACCATGTACCAGTAGACTCAATCATGGACATATAATAGACTCTTCATACTCCATGCCACCCACAAGCCACAAGGGCAATTGAGCATTCCAATGGAAAAATCAAAGGACTGGCTTAACTAGCAGAAAGGAGGGAATAAGATAACCACAGTTCAAACTACACATCTCAGGCAAGCAACCTAGTGTCTTAATATAGTAATTCACCAAAGAGCCACTTCTCATTTGTATTATATATTTGATGAGACTGTCTAACCTCTTCCTTCAATTATACACCCTTCTTAGATAATTTTTGACAACTTGGTCTCTGTGGGGAACCCTGCAAGGACTTTCTATCCTCTTTGACTCCTTTCTGAAAATTCAAATTAAAAGAAAATTTAAATATCTATTAAACAGTTGGAGCTGTGTAATACATTTAAAATACCCTTAAAAAGTTAAGATTTATGCTTATTTTTTAAAATTATTTTTAGAGGAGAGATTTTTGCTACGGGATATATGCACTCACCAGACAGAGAGAGACAAAGTGAGAAATCACCCTCCAGGGGGATGACCACGCCTCAATGCCTTCTCCTCCATTCTCCTCTTGATTGTAGGTATTTGTGTACATGCACCAGGCATGAGTTTTAAGCCTCCAAGTCTGGAACTTGAACTGTGGTCAACTATGTGGGAGTCCAGTGGCATAACCATTACATCATCTCCTGGTCTCTATGCTAATTCTTAAAGAGAATGTATTTATTTATAGAAAAATGATTTTTCTGTAAAAATGATTTTATTCCTCTTGCATACAATCCTTCTAGACAGAGTGTCTGGATAAAAATAGGGAATGATTTTTGGGACCAGCAGATGGTTACATTGCTGGACTCCCATGTAGTTGACCAGTTTGTGTACCAGACCCAGCAACTTAAAATTCACACTGGGTGCATGAGTGTGGGTGCCCAAGATCCTGAGAAGATAATAGAGGAAAGGGGATTGTGGCATGGTCATCCCTGCCCCCATGGGTGATTTCTCTCTGTCTCTCTGGCGAGCACAAGCGCCCTATAGCAAAAATTCACTTAAAAAACTAAATAAATAGGGAATGATTTTTTTAAAAGTAAAATTTAATTACTGAATGGGATACACCATTGCAACCATCACTAGCAAAAGTGCAGAGAAGGACGAGTACATAAATAATCATTATTTTGGGGGCCAGCAGGTACCGTGGTGGTTAAGAATGCTGGACTCCTATATGGTCAACCACAGTTCAAGTCTTGGACCAGGCAGCTTGCTTTCTCTCTCTCTCTTACTCTGTCCTTCTCTGATCAAATTAAAAATAAAATAAATAAATAAAGTTAAATAATTATTTTTAAAAATAAATGCTCTTTCTTACATTTTTTTTTTTCAAAGTCTGCTGGTATGTGTATGTGTGTGCACATGTGCACAGGGAGTGGTCTTTAAATCGTTTCTCCATTTTTTCCTCCTTTCAGAATTTCAGGTATGTGTGTGTGCACATGTGGCTGGTATATTTCCCAAGCAGGCAGGTCTAGAACTGGAAGCAAGCCATGTGAGATCCAGCCACCTTACCTACCATGCCACTGGCTGGCCTCAGAAATGTTCTTGAAAATTTTCTCTTCTTGAAGGAAAAACTTCTAGTACCATTTCCAAAGCTTCTGTGAGTAATTTGACTTCGGACTGACTGCTGAGCCTATGATGACCTCTGAAGTTGTTCACTATGAGATAGTAGAGGTTGGCCTCCATCCCCACACTTTCCATGCAAAGTACCTTTACATGTCATCTACACTTGTGAGGCTGCTAAATGGACACAGATAAATAAAACTGTTTGGGGATGACTGCCTTATGCAGTCCATCTGAAACCAAGAACTAAACTGAATTATTTGGACTGGACTAGAAAACCTCATAGTAGGTGCTCTACAATGGGAGGCTACCCTGAGGACACTGTTAACCTGCCTGATTAATCTGTATTCTGTATAGGGTGCTCTAACAGTGATTGGCTGTTTCCAAGGGAAGAGACCACGTGTACTCTCTAGGATCGTACTTCTTTGATTTTTTTCTTTTTTTTTTTTTTTGCTATAGGGCGTGTGCGCTTGCCAGACAGACAGAGAGAGACAGAGAGACAGAAAGTGAGAAATCACCCCCCAGGGGAGATGGCCACGCCGCAATCCCTTCTCCTCCATTCTCCTCTCGGGATCTTGGGCACACACGCACACACGCCCTGCATGAGTTTTAAGCCACTGGGTCTGGGACATGAACCACGGTCGACTACGTGGGAGTCCAGCAACACAGCCATTATGCTAACTGCTGGTCCCAGGATCATAATTCTTAAATGCACTCTGACTTACAAGTGTACTTCCTGCACTGCCTCAGACCTGGAAGTCATTCAGATCAACTTCTACATAGTAGCCAGAGTTTTATTGTGCTTAAATTAATTCATTGGACCAGATTTAAACCTCTCAAAAAAAAAAAAAAAAAAACCCGAAAAAAAACAAAAAGAGAAAGCCTTCTGATTCTCTAAAATAGGTCTTCATGGACTATGAAACATCTTTTCCTGGCTTGTTAAATGACTTTTGGGACTCATGGTTATATTCAGTCCTCCAAACAGGCCTGATCACCTGACTTGGAATGATCTTGATCATGATCCTGGTCCACTCTTGGTTCACACCAATTACCTGTTTTTTGTCACAGCTCTTCAAAGTTGGACATTTTTGGGTCCATGAATAGTTTATTTATTTCTCAGGTCCTGAAAAATCAAAGGTTAGAATTGAGAAGTCTGGCTCCTGACCAAAAATACTGATGTGATTTTTCAGGCCCAACTATAATGTACTTAAAAGACTTTACCTAGTAGGCCTGAAGTGCCCTCCCCACACTACATGCACAGCCAGTGCATCATAGTCACTAAAAAGAACTGAAGTCTAGGACTCAAGGTCTTTTTTTTTTTTTTAAGAGGTTTTTGCTATAGGGCGCGTGCGCTCCCCAGACAGACAGAGAGAGACAGAGAGATAGAAAGTGAGAAATTACCCCCCAGGGGGGATGGCCACACCGCAATCCCTTCTCCTCCATTCTCCTCTCAGGATCTTGGGCATGCACGCACACGTGCCCGGTGTGAATTTAAGCCACCGGATCTGGGACTTGAACCACGGTCGACTACATGGGAGTCCAGCAACATAGCCATTACGCTAACTGCTGGTCCCTAGGACTCAAGGTCTTTTGGTTAGTTATGTGTTTATGCATATTTGTGTTCTTAACCCAGGGCCTTTATTCCTAGCTCTCTATCTGTAGCTTTTGGTAGAGGTCTTCTATTAAAGTCTGTTTATGAGGAGAAGAATAAGACTTGAACATTTTTCCTCACTAAGTACTCAGTATTTTTCTTCTCTTAGCTCTTTCCTTTCACATCCCTGACCCTGGGACTTAGAAAACTACTGGACCTTTTGTTCAGTGCTCCTTCAACAGTAAGATGAACATGTCTGTGCTGATCCATATGACCTTCTACTACTTTGCTGTTCCCTGCGGAAAAAAATGAAATAAAAGTCTGTCCTGTGCTTCCTGTGGTTTTAGACTCTTGTTTATACATTCCAGAAAATGATTAATGACATCACTGTTAATTTTCATCTTAGTTTGTTGCTTTAATTAAGTACTATAGTAAGCAGAAGTTACCATCTTTCTCCTTGACATGCTGATCTCCTGACACTTTGTATAGCATTAACATCACAAAAAGGGGTAAGTAGAAAAAGTTAAAAGGAATATTGCTTTCATCTCTCACTAAATCTCTTAGTTGAACTCTGAAGTAAATACTGATAAGTTAAAATATATTTGTATATCCTAGTGTGAATATTAAGAAAATAGTTTTTAAAAATACACTAAAATAGTAAAAGAATTTAAATGTCATGCTAGAAAATGACAATTCAAATAAAAGCATTAAGAAAGAATAGGCCAATAATAAAGAAGCAAGACATATAGATAATAAAAACTAATATGGCAGACATTTCCAAATATATCAACATTAGCATTAAATGTAAATGCACTAAGCAGTCCAATCAAAAGTCAAAAATTGACACATTAGATACTAAACAAATCTCAACTACATGCTTTCTATGGGAGAAAGAATTTAGACTTACAGATTAAGATAGGTTGAAAATAAAAGGAAAAAGAAAGAAATATCACACAAAAAGTAATGAGAAATCTGAAGTGGCTATGTCACTATTGAACAAATTAGTCTTTAAATTAAAAAAAATTAAAGATGACTTATCCATCACAATAATAATTGTGGCATATACACAAGAAATATGTCCCACTCTGGGTTCAGCTTCAGGGTTGCAAAGTACTCCCCCAGCCACCCTCAGACTCCAGTGCCAGTCAGCATAGAAAGCCTCTGGGGTCCTCCACCTGTCTGGGTTCAGCTTCAGGGCTGCAAAGTACTTCCCCAGCCAGGGCTCCCCCAATGACCCCAGGGCCAGGTACGCAAGTCTCCCTCTTTTTCTGCTCTGTCCCTTCTAGCTTTTTGCCGAGTTTGTACCTTTCTCATGTTAATTGATCTTTTCTTCCTTCACCTAAGATAGAAAGCCTCCAGGGTCCTCCACGCAAGCACCTCACAGTTTTCTATTTTTAACCCAATTTCGTTTTCTGCGACGTAATTTTTAATTTTTTCCTCTCTTTTTCTTGCAGTGCTCTCCTTCTTTTTTCTTTGCTTTCTATTCCTCTATTTCCTACTCTTTTTCTTTTACCTTATGCTCCTATTTTACTGCTCAGCCCTCACTGACTAGAGATTACTAGGTGCTTAGTAGATAAATTCTGAACATTGTGTTTTAGGGAATTCTTTGTACCTTATTGTAGTGGTTGCAAAAATAATAAAATTCCCCTTATAAATCCAATTGAAAAACTCTTGTTTTTTTCTGCACTGGAGAACACAGTAGAAGGGAGAAAATAGCGCTGAATTATTTCACAGTAAGGAAACACATGGGCTCACAGTTTCATAATCCTTCTCAACAAGTTAAGCTGAAGTGAATACATTACCAAATGACTAAGAATCAGAAAATAACCTCAGGGATGAGAGAATCAAGTAATACATCTTCAGCAAGGGAACACTGTAATTTGTCTCCACATAGGGAACTATTAGAGGATATTACCAAAATGTCAGAGAAAGAATTTAGAATATATATGGTAACAAAATTCTATAAGAAGCAAGAGAAAAGAGACATTGAGCTCCAAGAGATGAGGAAGTCCTTTCACAACATGAAAGAAGAATTGGACACCATAAAAAAAGAACCAACAGAACTGTTAGATATGAAGGCTATAATAAAGGAAATTTAAAACCCTCCCTCAAAAGTATTAAAAGTAGATTAGACCATGCAGAAGATTGAATTTTGGAAGTAGAAGACAAAAACTTCTAACTTAGAAAAACATTGCCAAAAATAGTCAGTAAACAGCCAAGAAAACTGAGCATTTTATACAAGAAATACTAGATACCATGAATTGCTCAAATATCTGAATAATTGGTATCCTAGAAGGTGAAGAATCTAATAAGAGCATGGGTAATCTATTCCATGAAATCCTGGAAGAAAACTTTCCAAGTCTATAGAGGCATTCAAACATCCAGACCCAAGAAACACAAAGAACCCTAGATAGAATCAATCCAAGAAGATCCTCTCCATGGCACATTATAGCTAGATTGACCAAAACAACAGACAAAGACAATACAGTAAGATTGGCAAAAGAGAAACGTCAAATCATTTACAAAGGCTATCCCATCAGGCTAACACCAGACCTCTCATCGAAAATAATGCAAGCAAGGAAAGAATGGGTAAATATATTCAAAGTGTTAAATGAAAAACAATTTCAACCAAGAATACTATACCCGGCAAGATTATCCTTCATATGGGAAAAGAAAATAAA
>NW_006159434.1:593613-597392 GCF_000334495.1 Tupaia belangeri chinensis
AACTCCAGACCAGCTCTTCAAGAAATTCTGAAAGGAGTACTATACCAAGAAAACTAAAGAAAGACAGACATCAACAAGAGAACAAAAAGCAACCAAGAATATGGCCAACTTAATTTTAAGGACAAGTGTGGAAATATTGATAATGGCATTGAATGTTAAGGGATTAAATTCTCCTATCAAGAGATACAGGCTGGAGTACTGGATTAAAAATCAGAAACCCTCCATTTGCTGCCAACAGGAAACACATCTCATGGATAAAGACATACATAGACTACAAGTGAAGGGCTGGAAAAAAAGTATTCTATGCAAATGGAAACCAGAAAAGAGCCGGAGTTGCTATGCTGATTTTGGAAAAAATAGACTTTAAGACAAAAACCATAAGAAGAGACGAAGAAGGGCATTATATAGTAGTAAAAGGGCTAATTCACCAAGAAGATAGAACACTTATAAATTTTATGCACCGAATTTAGGAGCACCCAAATATGTAAAGGAAAGACTGTGAGATCTAAAGGGAGAGATAGACTGTAACACAGTAAGTGTTGGAGATCTCAACACCCCATTATCTCCTTTAGACAGATCAGCAAGACAAAAAATAAGCAAAGAGATCCTAGACCTAAATGATAGCATAAATCAGATAGACTTGATAGACATCTATAGAACTTTCCACACTCAGAACACAAAATATACATTTTTTTCTCAGCCCAACATGGTACTTTCATGAAGTTTGACCACATAATAGAGCACAAAACCGGCCTTTACAGATTCAAAAGCATAGAAACTACATCCAGCATCTTCTCTGATCATGATTGAATTAACTTGATTTTAATCTCAGGGAAAACCTTCAAAAATACACAAATACATGGAAACTAAATAACCTACTTCTAAATGACTTCATGACTACTGAAAAGATTAAGACTGAAAACAAGATTCATGGAAACAAATGATAATGAGTACACAAGTTTCCATAATTTATGGGACACAGCAAAAGCAGTCATAATTGGGAAGTTCATAGCAATTAGTGTGCACAAGAAAAAGATGGAAAGGTGGCAAAAGGGCAACCTAACATCATGCCTCATAGAATTGGAAAAACAACAACAAAAGCCAAAAAATGCCAGGAGAAAAGAAATAATAAATATTTGAGCAGAAATAAATGAAACAGAAAATAAGCGAATTATACAGAAAACAAATGAAAGCAAATGCTGGTTGTTTGAAAAGATAAACAAGATTGACACACCATTAGCTAGACTAATTAAGAAGAAGAACGAAAAGAACCAGATACATCAAATTCACAAGGAATCTGGCAACATTACAACCAACATAACAGAAATGCAAAACATCATTAAGAATACTATGAGCGACTATGCACCAACAAACAAGAAAACCTGGATGAGGTGGACACGTTCCTGGAGACATAAAATCTACCAAGATTGATTCAAGAGAACATTGAAAGCCTAAATAGACCTATAACCAGCAATGATATTGAATCAGTAATAAATAACCTCCCAACAAAGCAAAGTCCAGGTCCTGATGGCCTCATTGCTAAATTTTACAAAACTTGTAAAGAAGAGGTAACTCACATCGTACTCACACAGTTTCTAGAGCTCCAAAAGGAAGGAACCCTTCCAAACTCATTCTATGAAGCCTCCATTACCCTCATTCCCCAAACAGATAAGGATACGACAAAAAAGAAAAACTACATACCTGTATCTCTGATGAATATAGATGCAAAAATTCTCAACAAGATACTTGTTAAACTTATTCAACCACATATAAAAAAGATGATTCATCATGACCAGGTGGGCTTTACTTCAGAGATGCAAAGGTGGTTCAATATATGTAAGCCCACAAATGTAATACACCATATTAACAGAAAGAAAGATAAAAACTGTATGATCATTTCAATTGATGTGGAAAAAGCATTCGACAAAATACACCATCCTTTCATGATTAAGACGCTCAGTAAAATTGGCATAGAAGGATTGTTTCTCTGCATAATATAAGCCATCTATGAAAAACATATAGCCAACATTATACTGAATGGGGGAAAGCTTAAAGCTTTTCCAATAAAAACTGGTACAAGACAAGGCTTCCCACTTTCTCCGCTCCTGTTCAATATAGTACTGGAAGTCTTAGACAATGCGATTAGACAAGAGAATGAAATAAAAGGCATTCCAATAGCGAAAGAAGAACTGCAATGTCTCTGTTTGCGGATGACATAATTGTTTACATAGAAGACTCAATAGTATCCACAAGAAAAGTCTTTGAAGTAATAAATGCATACAGTAAAGTGGCAGGATACAAAATTAACTTACAAAAATCTATAGCACTTCTATATATAAACAACAAGCAGACAGAGATAGAACTGAAGAAAGTAATTGCATTTACCATAGCCACAAGAATTATAAGATACTTAGGAATAAAACTAACCAAGGCAGTCAAAGACCTCTAAGGAAAACTATGAAAACCTTAAAAAGGAAATTAAAAAGGACACAAAAAAGTGGAAGGAAATCCCAAGTTCTTGAATTGACAGATTAATATAATCAAAATGGCAATTCTACCCAAATTAATCTGCATATTTAATGCAATCCCTATAAAATTACAAAAGACATTCTTCACAGATGTAGAAAAGACAATCATAGAATTTGTCTGGAATCATAAAAGACCCTGTATTGCCAAAGCCATTCTGTGCAAGAAGACTGGAGTGAGTGGCATCTCACTCCCTTACCTCAAAATATATTACAAAGCTGTGATAATCAAAACAGCATGGTATTGGCACAAAAACAGACATGAGGACCAATGGAACAGAGTAGAGACTCCAGAAATGAACCCCAAAACATACAGCCAACAGAGTACCAGTCAATCCAGAGAGAAAAGGGAAACCTCTTTAGCAAATGGTGCTGGAAAAACTGAGTATCCAGAAAAATGGCTCTGAACCCCTATCTGTCACCATTAACAAAAATCAACTCAAAGTGGATCAAAGAACTAAACCTAAGACTGAAAACTATAAAACTACTGGTGGAAAACTCTGAGGAACCTCTGGGAGACATTGGGGTAGGCCAAGACTTCTTAAGTAAGACCCTCAAAACACAGGCTATAATCCCCAAAATAGACAAGTGGGATTACATCAGATTAAGAAGTTTCTACACAGCAAAGGACAGAAACACTAGTGTGAATAGACAACCCTCGGAATGGGAAAAAATTTTTGTTAACTGCTTCAGATAAGGGACTGATTACCAGAATACATAGGGAACTAATGAGGCTTACCAGGGGAAAAAAAAAAAAAAGATTAATGCAATTAAAAGATGGGAAAGTGAGCTGAATAAACATACAAACAGCCAAAAATCATATGAAGAAATATTCAACATCCCTCAGCATAAGGGAGATGCAGATCAAAACCAAAATGAGATATCACCAACCCAGTCAGAATGGCAAAGATTAAAAAGCAAAAAATGATAAGTGCTGGAGGTGATGAGGTGAAAGTGGGGCACTCCTACACTGTTGGTGGGATGATAAATTGGTCCAGCCACTGTGGAGAACAATATGGAAAACAACAAAGACCTTCAAACAGAGCTACCATATGATCTAGCAATTCCACTCCTGGGTATCTACCCAAAGGATGGGAGAACACTCAATCGAAAAAGTGTTTGCATATCTATATCATTTCAGACTTACTCATGATTGCTAAGACATGGAACCAACCCAAATGTCCACAAGCATATGAATGGATTGAAAAAGTGTGGCACATATACTCCATGGAATACTATTCAGCCATAAAAAAA
>NW_006159434.1:597429-601998 GCF_000334495.1 Tupaia belangeri chinensis
GATAGAAAGTGGATGAATATGGAAGATCTGTTGCTGAGTGAAGCAAGTCAGGCTATGAAAGAGAGATATTGTGTGTCTCCCCTTAACATATACCGACTATCAGCACTCTATGGCAGAGACTGAAAGATGGAGGACATACAAGCATTAAAAACTGTTATAGACACTAGAGCCCAAGTGCAAAGAGTGGGAAGGGGAAGAGTGTAGGAAATTTGAGGAAAAAAATGGAGAGTTAAGGCATTTGTGGAATGCGGATATGGTTTATTGTTTGTTGATGAGGCTATGCATATGTTCTCAACTAGGCTGGACTGAGATTTGTGTCATGCTGGGTAAAGTCTCTTTACAATCTAAATAATGTATAGTGATTAAATGTATAAATAATAATTAAAATTAATAAATAAAAAATTATTTAAAAAAAGAAATATCTCCCAAAATACATGAAGTAAAACTGATGCAAAAAGAGTAGAGGACAAGTCAATAATAATACAGTCGGGTTTTAATATATCATTTACAATAATGAATAGAATAACTAGTTCATCTATAGCTAGTAGCTTAATAAAGAAATCAAACATTCAAATAATATTATAAACCAATTAGATTTAACATTTATTGAACATTCTATGCAACAATAAAAGAAGACATATTTTTCTCATCTGTACATCATGGTGGATAATTTTTTTGGTGTCAACTTGACTGGACGAAAGGGTGCTCTGACAGTTGCTAAAACATTTGTGTGTGTGTGTCTGTGAAGGTATTTGCAGGAGATATTAATATTCAGTACAGTGAGTGAAGACAATGTCCTCACAAATTCTCATGGGCATCATCCAATTCCTAATAGAATAAAAATGTTGAAGAAGGGAAAATTCTTTCTCCTTTTTTGAGCTGAAGCATCTATCTTCTCTGACCCTCAAACATTAGAACTTCTGGATCTTGGATCATTTGACTTTGAGACATACCAGCAGCTCCTGCAATATCAGACCTTGAAGGTCAGAGTAGGAGTTATGCCATCAGCTATCTTGGTTCTTAGAATTTGGGACTTGGAATGAATTACATCACTGGCTTTCCTGGTACTCCAACTTGAAGATAGCATAATATGGGACTTTTTGGCCCCTATAACTGTATAAGCCAATTCTTAAAATAAAATTCCTTTTATCTCTTTCTCTCTTTTTTCTCTGAGTGCTCAGTCAGCTGGCATTAGAGACAAACACTGTGCTCTTAATGTAAAACTATTTCCTGGCAGTGATCAGCCAGAGACAGTGAGAGGAAAAGTGAGAAATCACCCCCGAGTGAGATGGCCACACCACAATCCCTTCTCTTCCTTTCTCCTCTCAAAATCTTGGGCACACATGCACACGCTCCTGGTGTGAGTTTCAAGCTACCAAGTCCTGGGTTCAAACCACAGCTGACCATGTGGGAGTCCATGACATAACCACTACACCATCTGTAGGCCCTAATGATATGTTGAGTACATTGAATGCCTTCTACAATGGAAGAGACAACATTTCTTCCTCATTGAAATAAACTCTTACCCTGAATTTGAATTCTCTTTTCCTCACATTCAATGTACAACTCCTCTGTCAACTTACAGAGTGCCTTAATCATCATCACAGCATTTCACAGTATTGCTTCTGGCCAAGGAGCCCACTTTATGGTCAAAGAAGTGCAACAATAGGCATACGCTCATGGAATTCAGTGGTCTTACTAGTTCCGTCTCTACCCTAAAGCAGCTGACTTGATAGGATGGATGGTGGAATAGTTTTTTTGTTTGTTTGGTTTTGGTGTTTTTGTTTTAGCTTTTTGTCATAGGGCAAGTGTGCTCACTGGAGAGAGACAGTGAAAATCCTTGCCCCACCCCCACCCCCACCCTGGGAGGATATCTATGCTGCAATTCCTTCTTCTCCATTCCCTCTCAGGATTTGGGGCACGCATGCACATGGAGTGATTTTCAGGCTTCTGGATATGGAACTCACACTGTAGTCGACCATGTGGGAGTATTAGCATCTTAACCACCTTGCCACCTGCTGGCCCCAGTGAAATGATCTTTTGAAGATTCAATTATAGCAATGTCTTGGTGAAAATACTTTGTACGATTGGGACAAGTTTCTTCAGAAAGCTGTATATATTCTAAATTAGCATCTAGTATATGTATTGTCTGATAGCTATGATTCATGGATCTAGGAATCAGGAGTAGAAATGGAAGTGGTACCACTGACCATTAACCCTTGTGACGCACAAGCAAAATTTTTGCTTCCTGTTGCCATGACTTTATTCTTTATTCTGTTGGTCTAGGGTTCTTATTTTCAGAGCAAGGAATGCTTCCACCAGGAAACAGAACAATGATCACATTGAACTAGAAATTAAGGTGGCTGTGTGTCTATTTTGGGCTCCTCGTGCCTCTGAATTAAAAAGCCAAAAGAGATAAATTATGGTGTTAGTTTGGGTGATTATAATACTAAGGAGGAAATTGGATTACTATTTTGTAATGAAGTTAAGAAAGAATATGTTTGGAATATAGAAGATTGCTTGTGCATCTCTTGCTGTTACACTGACCTGTGATTAAGGTTAAGTGGAAAAATATAATGAATGACTTCTTATGAGCTTACAAATGGAATAGACTCTTCAGTAACGAAGGTTTTGGTTATTCCACCATGTGAAGGACTACAACCAGTAGAAAATATTGCTGAAAGCAAAGAGAATTCAGAATGGATAGTGGAAGATAGTAGTTATCAAGATCAGCTAGGAGCACATGACCAGTTATAAAAATGAGAGTGATAGGACCAGCAGTTGGCGTAAGGGCTATGTCACTAGACTCCCATGTAATTGACTGCAGTTCGAGTCCTGGACCCAGTAGCTTAACTCACACCAGGCGCATGTGCGTGCATGCCCAAGATCCCAAGAAGAGAATGGAGAAGAAGGGATTGTGGCATGGCCATCCCCCCTGGGGGTGATTTCTCCCTTTCTGTCTTTCTGTCTCTCTCTGTCTGTCTGGTGAGCACACGTGCCCTATAGTGAAAAAACCTCTCCAAAGAAAAAAGAAATTACATTGGAATGAAAGAAAACAACAAACCAAATATCATGAGATGTGCCTAACACTGTGAATAAAGTGAATTTTGTTACTATAAATGCTTATATTAAAAGAAGGAGTATCTCAAACTAATAATCTAGTGGCTAAAGCAACTGGAAAAGCATAGATCAAACTAAACACAAATCAGTCAGAAAGAAAGAAGTAATAAAGATGAGAAAGGCCATTAAACTTATACAGAATAGAAAACAATGGAGAACTCAAGAAAACTGACAAACTTTAGTTAGGATGACTACGAAAACAAACAAATGCTAAAAAAATACAAAAAAAAACCAACAAAAAACACTGAACTGAAATGGAGAAGGAAAAACGGTCATTACTAGCTACCTAAAAGAAATAAAAATATAAGTGAAATCCATATACTATTAAAAATTATATACTAACAAACTAGATAGCTTACTTGAAATGAAAAAATGTCTAGAAAGACAGAAAATACTGAAACTGACAAGAAGAAATAGTCTAATTAAGCCTTTTGCAAGTAAAGACAATACATTAATAATTAAAAAACTACACACGAAGAAGAAAACAGACCCAAATGACTTTCCTGGTGAGTTGTACTAACACATTTAGAGAAAAATTAATAACAGTCCTATACATACCCTTACAGAAATGAAAAAGAAATGACATTTCACAGCTCATTTCATGAGGTTGATATTACCCTGATTCTAAGACCAAGGTCAAAATAAGAAATAGATTTATACTTCTTATGAATATAAACATAAATTTCTTCAACAAAATAATTATTAACCAAATTTAGCAATATAAAAAATGTTTATGCATCATGAGCAAATGGGACATGTCCAACAAAAGCGAGTTTGGTTTGAAAATTTACCATCAATCAAAATAATACACCATGTGATGCCATTAAAGGATAATCTAACTAAGATCCAAACCAGAACAGGCTATAAAAGCAATATGTGAAATTTGTTGTGTTTCTATACACTAACAATGAGCAATTTGAAAAGGAAATTTAGAAAGAATTCTGTTTATCACAGTATTAAAAAGAATAAAATAAATACTTAGGAATAAACTCAACTAAGTAGGCAAATGACTTGGAACCATAAAATTATTAATAAATTCTTGGAAAAAAATATAGAAAATCCAAATAAAAAGAATTATTTTCCCTGTTCATGGATTGCAAGAATTGATATTGTTAATATATTGACCTAACCCAAATTGATCTATAGGTTCACTGCTATCAATATTCCAAACATCTTTTTTTTTCTGTATAAATAGAAAAATCCTAAAATTCATTTGAAATGTCAAGGAAGTCTGAATAGAAAAACAATCTCGAAACAAAAGTAGACAGTTAGATGGAAGACTCACAATTCCTGAATTCAGAACTTACTACAAAGCTAAAATAATAGAGTGTGGTACTGGTATCAAGATAGATGTGCATACTTGTAGAATAGGATAGAAAGCACAGAAATGAACCCTGGCATACATGGTCAAATACTTTTTGACAAGGAAGCCAAGGTAGTTTCTCAGTA
>NW_006159434.1:602020-608219 GCF_000334495.1 Tupaia belangeri chinensis
TAAATGGTGCTAGAAATATTGGACATCTGCAAGCAAAAGAATAAAGTTGGACCCTTACCTAATGCAATATATAAAAGTAACTAAAAATAGATTAAATACCTAAACATAAGAGATAAACTATGAATCTTTCAGAAGAATGTTTAGGGGAAAATGTTATTATATTTGGCAATGAATTTTTGGACATAACCCTGAAAGCATAGGGAACAAAAAAAAAATGACAAAATAGACTTTATCAAAATTCTAAAAATTTATGAATCAATAGTATCAACAGAGTGAAAATGAAACCCACAGAATGGGAGGAAGTACATGTATGTCACATATCTGATAAAGAGTTGTCATCCAGTGGGCTAGCAGGTGACATGGAGGTTAAGGTGCTGGATTCCACATGGTCTGGATTCCTCTAGGACTAGAACTGTGTGGTTGGAGAGATTTCTCACTTTTCCTCCTTTTTTTTTTAAGAATTATTTCGTTTTATTTATTATTATTCAATTTAATCAGAGAAAGATGGAGAAAGACAGCCAGATAGAGAGGGAGAGTGAGAAAGCAAGCCACCAGGTCCAAGACTCGAAATGTGATTGGCCATGTAGAAGTCCAGTACACCAACCACCATGCCACCTACCCACCTACTGGCCCCATCTGACCTTCCCTCTTTCTTACTCTCTCTCTCTAGTGAGTGCATTCATGTTATAATAAAAGTTGGGAAGGGGGGAGAATTACTATTTATTGTATTTAAATAATTCCTAAAACAATAAAAAAAAAAAATCAGCAGAGAAATGGGACCAGCAGATGGCATAATGGTAGTCAACTGCAGTTCGAGTCCCGGACCTGGCTTGAAATGCATGCCAGGCATGTGTGCCCAAAATCCCAAGAAGAAACTGGAAGAGAAGGGATTGCAGCTTGGTTATCCCCCCTGGGGAGTGATTTCTTGCTTTCTGTCTCTCTGTCTCTCCAGGGCACCTGTGTGTCCCATAGCAAAAACCTCTCTCTCAAAAAAAAATTAGATAACTTATCTTGACATTTTCCAAGATAATATACAAATGTCCAATAAGTACATGAAAATATGCTCAAACTCACTAGATATTAGAAAATGCAAATCTAAAACAAAATGAAATACCACTTTACACTTATTAGAACGGATTTTAGTAAAAACAAAAATTAAAAAATAGCAAGTGTCGGCACGTGCATGGAAAAATTGGGAGCTTTGTGAAATGTTGGTGAGAATATAAAATGCTGCAACTACTGTGGTAAACAGCATGGGTACCTCGCTAAATTAAATATGTGATTATCAAACGATTCAACAATTTCACTTTTTATGTTTATGTATAAACATAATAAATTGAAAGAAAGGAATAGAGCACATATTTTTAATACCAACATTCTTAGCAACATTAATCACAATAGCTAGAATATAAAAGCAATCTGAATGCCCATTGATGGAAAAATGGATAAACACAATGTGAGAGATACAAACAGTATTCAGCCCTTAAAGAGATGAAATTCTTTGTTTTTTTTTTTTGGAGAGATTTTTGCTATAGGGCGCATGAGCTTGCCAGGCAGACAGAGAGAAATAGAGAGATAGAAAGTAAGAAATAAACGCCCAGGGGGATGGCCATGAGCAATCCCTTCTCCTCCATTCTCCTCTTGAAATCTTGGGCATGCATGCACATGCACCCGGCGTGAGTTTCAAGCCACCGGGTCCGGGATGCAAACTGCAGTCAACTACATGAGAGTCCAGCGATATAGTGATTATGCTAACTGCTGTTCCCAAAGCGATGAAATTCTGACACATACATCAACATAGATAAAGCTTGAGGATATGTTAAGTAAAATAAATCAGAAAGGAAAAGTAAAATACTATATTATTCCACTTATAGGAGCCACTGAGAATAGGTAAATTCATAAAACGTGGTTACTAATTAGGTACTGGAGAGACAGAAAATGTGGAGGTGCTGTTTAATGGGTGTGGTTTCAGTACATCATGATGAAAAAGTTCTGAAAGTGAGTAGTCTTGGTGGTTATACACTGTAAGTACATTTAATACCTCTGAACTATACAATTAAAAATGGTTACAACTTTATGTATCTTACATTATTTATTATCATAATTAAAACAAACAAAATGAGACCTCACATACAACTCTCAGAATGACTAACATTAAAAAATAGAGTAATAAGCCTGACTCCATGACACCACACTAATGTGCTGCCCAAGAGAAGCCAAATCCCACATGATGACCATGGTTCAAATTCCTGGCAGTCCACCTCAAACACATTAAGCATGTACAAGTGCCTGAGATTCTACTAGCTAGAGGACTGGAAGAAGGGAATCATGGGATGACCAAACCGTGTGGAGGTTGCTCATCTTTTTTTAGCTCTCTTTCTCTCTCTCTCTGGCTCTCTTTTTCCAACTCTAATTTGCAAATGCACATACTCTATCATGAATAGAGAAAATAATTTTTAAAAATATGGTAATAACAAAACATACAGGAGAACTGTGTCACTCATACATTACTGGTGGGAAAAAAGATTATATAGCCACTCCAGAAATCTATATGCTTTTTTCTTACTCAACTGAACCTATGTGTACAATATGACTCAGTAATTAATCTTTCGCATATTTAACCCAGAAAAAAAAAACAATTTACCTACAAACATACACATAATAGTCAAAGAATTCTGTTCGATATAGCACAGTTTTGGATGAAACCAGATACTTTAATTTATATTGCAGTTCACACACACCAAGGACTGCTTTTGTGACTGCTCAGTCATATAAAGGAACAGTGATAAACACAATAACTCAAACAGATCTTCAGAGAATTATACTAGTGCAAAAAAGGTCGTTTTGAAATGTTAAGTTCTATAGGATTGTACTTATTATAGTATTCTTTAAATGACAAAATTAAAGCTATGAAGAACAGATTAGTAATTGCCAGGAATTAGGATAAAGATGAGGAGGGAAGCCTTGTGGTTAACCTGTTCTAGATCTTGAGTGTGGTAATGGTTACACAAATCTACACATTTGATTCAATTGCATAGAACTAAATATACACACACGCAAATACATATGTTGATTAGTATGTGTAAAACTGCTGAAATCAGAATCAGATCAACAAATGATATCAATACCGGTTTTCGTATTGTTATATTATACTTTCATTATGTGGGATGTGACCACTGTAGGAAATGGAGTGGAAAAGTATATGGAATCTTGCTGCATTATTATGTATAGTCATCCACAAATCTACACTTATCACTGGAAAATTTGTTTAATATAATGTATATAGTCATCCACAAATCTATACTTATCACTGGGAAATTTGTTTAATATAATGTATATAGTCATCCACAAATCTACACTTATCACTGAGAAATTTGTTTAATATAATGTATATAGTCATCCACAAATCTACACTTATCACTGGGAAATTTGTTTAATCTATGTATTATTTTGTTCATTCATAAAATAGATACATAAGATTAACATAATAAGAATAATTTCTTTCACATAAGGATGCTGTGAGGATTAAATAGGTTGATATGCATAATATGCTTAAAGCAATCTTCAACATGTGGTAAATACTCAAGATAAATGTCACCTTAGAAAACATAAACTTCTCAGGACCAGCAGTTGGCGTAATGGCTATGCCGCTGAACTCCCATATAGTCAACTGCGGTTCAAGTCCTGGACCTGGTGGCTTAAACTCACGCTGGGTGCATGTGCGTGTGTGTCCAAGATCCCAAGAGGAGAATGGAGGAGAAGGGATTGCGGTGTGGCCATCCCCCCTGGGGGGTGATTTCTCACTTTCTGTCTCTTTGTCTCTCTGTCTTTCTGGCGAGCACACACACCCTATGGCAAAAACTTCTCTGAAAAAATAAGAAAGCATAAACTTCCCAATTGACTTTATTACTTAGTGATGACACATCTCAAAAGGTCAGCAAAAATATTTATCTATTTGGTTTCTTAATTTTTTCGTGCATGTGTGTGTGTGTGTGTAATGTCTCTCACACCACAGGCTAGCTTATTGAGAAGTATACATACATTCTATTTCAGCAATCCCTAGGACAGTCCCTGTTGCTGGTTTGTTCCTCTGGAAAGTAGACAATGAGATGAAGTTGGGAGTGCAAAAGTTGTATGGGAGGAACAAACTTACCAATTATGTATTCAGTAAAGAAATAAGGGAAGAGAGTTTTAAACAAGTAGTCTGACTATAGGACTCATGCTCTTAATCCTAAAGTATGGCTGCCTGTTTGTAGCAATTCCATTAAAAGAGAAGAAATGAGCCTACTAGACATTATTTTGTGTGTCACTCAATGAATAATTAATAAATCAATTGTTGTTAAATTATCATTATCATTATTATTAGTATAACATTGGATTTCTGAAACTCCTTGGACTCACTCCATTGTATTTGCCTAAAGCAATAAACTTTCTTCCGATATACTTAAGTTGTGAGACTCTATTAGTTTTTTATTCTCTTATGAAGTATTTTAATCTACCTTACAAAATATATATCATTTTCTTTTGGGTTTGGTAGCTATATTCCAATTCACACGTATTTTCCAAAATTGGCTCATAGACATATGTTTTTTCCTTTTCATTATTTTCTTAGGTTACAGGAAACAATCCCAATCAGAAGGAAAAGCATTCTCCAGAGAAATGAGGTCAGAGTATAGTTTCTTCTGCATATGTTTTTCTGTTTCCCTAATTAGGATATTTCTATTGGTGAGGAGGTTGCAGAACAAAATCTGTTCTTTTTGACTTTTTTTTTATTATCATAGTGGAAGAATTTAACTGTAAATTTAGTTAGCATAGGTATAGTATCACACTTTGATTTATTTCCTCCTTCTGAAGGTGACCAGGGGAAACTGGCTGTGGAATCCCTGCTACTCTGCCTAATTGAAGGTTGTGAGAAAATTTGTGATAGTAGGGAGCTTGTGCTAATTCAGTGTCCCTACCCTAGGGGTTAACATTACACAAATTTTTTTGAAGAATTATTTTATTTAACTTTATTTATTTATTCATTTATTCATTATTATTATTTTCCAGTTTGATCAGACAGAGAGAGAGAGAGGGAAAGTGAGAAAGCAAGCCACCAGGTCTAGGACTTGAACTGTGGTCAGCCATGTGAGAGTACAACGCCTTTTAACCACCAAGCCACCTGCCGGCCCCACATTACTCAAATCTTAATCTTCTCTGATCATTGTCGGAGTGGTTCGATATATCTAAATAAAAATAAGTGTCTCTGTATTGCATTTGAGTATCTGTGGTAAAGGTAGTATTTTTATTTTACTCTGGTTTATTTTTATTGAAAAGCTTTTAAAAGTATGTTTTTGAAATCACGCAAATATTTGAACTCTTAATAAATCTTACAGCAAATAACATTTGATATCAATTATTTTTAATATGGATTATAAAATAATAGAGTAAAATAATCCGTGCTTATAAAGAGGAGAATTCTTACATGCAGGTGAAGTAAACTATGATCCACATGCTTTATGAAGAAGTATGTTATAAATCCTGGGATCAGCAGCTAGTGTAATGGCTATGTGGCTCAACTCCCATGTAGCCGACCTGGTTCAAGTCCTGGACCCAGTGGCTTAAACTCATGCCAGACGCGTGTGCATGCGTTCCCAAGATCCGGAGAGGAGAACGAAGGAGAAAGGATTGTGGAGTGGCCATACCCCCGGGGGGTGATTTCTCGCTTTCTGTCTCTCCGACTCTGTCTTTCTGGCGATTACATGTGCCCTATAGCAAAAAACCTCTCTAAAAACAAGAGGATTTATAAAACAAGGGGATTTATAACAAATTTATAACATAAATCCCCTTCCTCTAGAATATTTCATCAGTCTGGCACAATGCCAAAAATTATGCAAATATAATATTAGTACTAGATAGAGCCTTCAGAATGCTTCAAGATTTTGTTATTTCATATAACAAAAGCATATAAATGGATTTTTTAAAAAGAAAAAGAACAAAACTTTTCTTATCCATTTTCACACAAGGACAAAAATTTGAAATTAAGCGATTATTCTAAGAAGCTTTGAAGGTGCAGCCTCTAAGAAGTAAATGTTAAGATGATGCCTTATATCCAAAAGTGAGATGGCCAAATAAGAATACTTGATCTCATCACCACAGACTATTCTTGGCTCTCTGTTTTAGGGTGGTTAACCCTTAGGTTTTATGTATTCTCCTCCCT
>NW_006159434.1:608302-614611 GCF_000334495.1 Tupaia belangeri chinensis
GTATTAGATAAATTCTATTGAGTTGGAAAGAAATAAATTTGACCTAGACTACAGATTTATTTTGCATTTTCAAATCTAGCCTTACCAATACAACTGACATTTAATCTCTCATTTGTATGACTATGTATTTCATGGTTCTGAGAGTAATGTGATTATTTATTTATTTAAATGTGTATTTATTTCTTCCACAAAAGAGAGAGACACAGACAGGCACTTCAAAAGGGTCTTCATGCCACAATTGACTTCAGCCAGCCCAAATCACAGGCGTAGACAGGTCTGGCATGTACAGGAAGGCCCTGGTACCTGAACTCAGGACCTTCTCATGTGAGTTCGGGACTTTGGAGTGCTGCATTAATGCAAAACTACCACCAGCACCTATTTCAGTTTTTCTAAATCCCAGCACTTGGGTATTTCATACCTGTACCCCCAAAATCCTGTCTGTATTTTATGGAAGGTATAATCGTTAGATTTTATTCAATAGCACTCCATGCCTATATCTGAAGCAAAATATAAGCAAAGATTTTTCTAGAGAGGAAGAACATCATGTAATCATTTATTTTCTTCCTAGCAAAACTATCAATCAAAGCAAAATACTTTATTGAAAACCTATATAATGCATTGTGAATTTGCTTAGCCTAGGCATAGTATCACACTGGTTTATTTCCAAAATTATATATAATATGTTTAAATCAGTACTTTTTCTGAGAAGAAATAAAGCTGGACTTGGCACTGGTTTATAATTCAAAGAACTACTAATACCACATGCACAAAATTTTTAAACAATGTTAAGTAGTAAATACAATTCAAAATGAAGTGTGCTAGGCTGGGCATTTAACAGAGAACAATGAAATTAATTTGCCTCAAAGGTAATTTGGTTAGTCTGCAATTAAGATGTAACATGTGGCCTATTTCTGAAAAACAAGTATAATTTAACATGCAGTGAAATGTGGAGTTGGCATTTTAGCTGAGGGGTCAATACAGCATATATGGTTAAAAAAAATAAAAGGCAACTGAAACAGAGCATATAGAGGGGTGAGGGTTAATAATATTGGAAGCAAATTTGGGGATCAGCTCATAGAATTCTCTGGAGTCCATGCTAAGGAATATTGACTTTATCATGAAAGTAATTATTTCCTGAAGTATTGTGTCACAGTCCCAACTGATAATGCATATACAACCTCTGCCCCAACCTTCTCCCATAATGGTCACACACATAAACAAAGAATCTTAGCATGCATTCTACAGCAAAAACCTCTCAAAAAAAAAAAAAAAAAAAAAATAATGTTTTTTTTATAAACTTCTGGAGTTCCATCTGTCTGCTTTACATTAAATAATGATGCCCCTAATTGTTTGTCTCTCTCTACACGGGTATGGATCCACTAAACTCCTATCTGGAACATGTTTATGCTTATCTTAAATTAAATTAAGAAATTTTCAACATACTAATCTTACTAAAAGTTCCTTTTCACCTTCCACAGTCCTCACCTATAGCTTTCTCTCAAAATATTCCTTAGATCCTCGGAGTTCCCATTAGGCAATTTACAAAGAAAAACAGGCTTAATCTATTCAGTTACAAAATTATAATATTTGAAATTGAAGACATCAGATTGAGGCCAAAAAAAAAAATCATACCCTACTTTGACATCAACAATATTGGCATTTTAAAAGTCACTCTCTAAAAATTAAAGCCATTACTTTTGCAAACTCTACCGTTCATTGACATAGACTTGGCCTTTCTGGGTCATTGCTTCAGCTCTCTCTTAACTATCCTTTACATGATACAATTTAAAAGGTTACCTAAATAGCCAACCTGTGGGTATCTACTCTGCTACTTATTTACATTGGTCTGACAATCATACCTCCTTAACACCCTAAAATAGCTTCAAACAGTTTGATCCTTTCACCTGGTTCAAAAGCATTCATTTACAATGTAGACCATTACTGTTATAAATATTTTGATTTTTCTGTTTAGTCCTAGCATTCCATTGTCTCTGCCACCTCTCTTAACAATTTCAAAAACAAAAGGCTGCCTTTACTGCTTACTTTCCCCTTTCTAAAAACTGCCCAACCCCTACTCAAAAAAATATTTTAAAGGGGAAATAACTGCGGAAAAACAACAAAACTTGATTACTATATAGATACATAATTTCTGATATATCGCTTTTAAAAATCCAGCTTATTGAGAAGGAAAATGTCCAGGATTGCTATTCTGTAAAAATCGGGCATAAATGTAGGGACCAGCAGTTAGCATAATAGCTATGTGGCTGGACTCCCACGTAATCCACCGCGGTTCCAGTCCTGGACCCAGTGGCTTAAATTTAAGCAGGGCGTGTGTGTGTGTGTGTGTGTGTCCAAGATCCCGAGGGGAGAATGGAGGAGAAGGGATTGTAGCATGGTCATCCCCCCTGGGAGGGATGATTTCTCACTTTCTGTCTCTGTTTCTGTCTTTTTTGCGAGCGCACACGCCTTACAGTAAAAACCTTTCAAAAAAAAAAAAAAAAAAGCCATAAATCCTAGTGAACAAGCGTTACTTTTGCTTACTGTTTACAGACAACAGTGGACCTCTTAAGTAAATGTAATCTCTTCCCCTGGACTCAGGACGGACCAAGGACAGTGTGATTGTTATTGTCTTATCTCCAAAGAGATAGGTTGTTACTTCCCTTCAGATCCTATTATACAATGTGTCTGTACTACTGCATTTGTTTTCCCCACGTGGTCTCATGTAAGCCCTTTCCAAGTGCTTTAGTGGTATTCACTGTTGGATCAAGCATTGGGCACCCAATTAAATACTGACAAACCAATCACTATCTGTTTGTGAGAGCTAAAACCTACTGTAGAAAGTGTAAGAGCACAGATGCTCAAAACGCAGTGACAAAGTCATGTGAGAGGTTTACATTATATCTACATATCTGTGTAACGCCTTTTCTATATAAACGACACACATTGGAACTGGATATCTCTTTCTAACAATATTTCGTTAGATATGAAAAATCTTCACAAACAGATCATAGTTTGCAAAATAGCTTTCTGCCCTCATTTAATCCTTCTAATTTTGCCTCTAAGGCACTCCCATTGGAAAATCCTCTGATTTTGCCTCAAAGGCACTCCCATTTGGAATTCTCTTTTAAAAAATCCTGTTATATCACAACCATTTTCTCTTAAAACTGACTTAAGAGATTGTTTTGAAATCTTTTTACAAGTGTACATGTGCACATATACATGTAATAGGTAATGTCACATACTATACATTGTATGTCGATGCAATAAAAAGCCTTAAGAAATTCCAATTTGGTTTTTAAAGAAGAGCACTCATGGAAGTTAATTTAAATGCTTTTCAAGGTCACATGGCTTAAATCTTTGACAAATAAGCTGGCTTCAAGTATGGGAAAAGAAACAGTTTAATAAGAGATCTTCACAATTTCCAACATATATTTTGTCTAGGGTTTTACTGATGAGGTAACATCATCTTTAATTTAATATGGTTAATTTAGTGAAACAGCTGACATTTATACGTTATACGTTATACATTATATGTTACATGGTGGCTATCTGACCAATAATTAAAATCAATTAATATCTAGCCTTCTTTAATATTTTGTTCCTTACAGGTAATCAAGACATAATAGTTTTAAAAAAAAGTTTTAAATGCTATTTGATAAGACTGATTTCCCTAAAGTTCAATTTTTGGTTCTTTAATATTAGTTCAGTTCTAAGACATTATTAAAGGTAATAAAAATAAAATCTTATAAATATATTTTATATGTAATCCATATATGTTGGTCTTTGGCTTGTTTTGTTTATCTCTGGAAGTCATATCTGACTTCTGTAGTCTGACATGTTTCTGTTTTTGGTTTAAATGACAACAAACACTGAGTTAACCCTTTTTCATCCCTAATGTGTTTAAAACACTTAACTTTCCTTTTCTACAGACAACTAAGTCAAATATTTAAGCATTTGATATCGTTGACAAGGTTTCCCCAAAATCAAATTCTAAATCAAGTTCTTTTGACCTCAAAATAACTTTTAGATGTTTTCAATGGGCCCCTGAAACATTCGAAAAGAAAAATTATAAACCAATCAGGCTTATTTTCATATATTAAATGATATGGAAAATATTGTCAAATTGAGTAATTTTAATTTTCCTTACATTATATTTGTAATGTGCATGGATGAATTATGCGCATATTTATGAGTATATATGTAGTCTATATTTATGTATTGTATTTCAAAATAATTTAAAATTTCTAAGACTCTTTGTTGTGATGTTTATCAGGCACGTTGCAAGTTATGTTAAACTGGTGTATGTCACAGAGAAAGCTGAATTTCATTGTCAATTGTAAATTCTTGTCAGAACATTAGCTAGGGCTGATTCAAGTCTTACTGTCTATGGGTAAATGCTTTGTTTGTTGCTTTTCTAAAAACTTTTTACAGGTGGATATACTCCTAGTGTGTTATGTCTTTAAAAATGTCAAAAAAAATTTTAAATGATATACTCCTACAAGTACAGGTTGAGTAATTTTAATTTTCCTTACATTATATTTGTAATGTGCATGGATAAATTATGCGCATATTTATGAGTATATATGTAGTCTATATTTATGTATTGTATTTCAAAATAATTTAAAATTTCTAAGACTCTTTGATGTGATGTTTATCAGGCACGTTGCAAGTTATGTTAAACTGGTGTATGTCACAGAGAAAGCTGAATTTCATTGTCAATTGTAAATTCTTGTCAGAACATTAGCTAGGGCTGATTCAAGTCTTACTGTCTATGGGTAAATGCTTTGTTTGTTGCTTTTCTAAAAACTTTTTACAGGTGGATATACTCCTAGTGTGTTATGTCTTTAAAAATGTCAAAAAAAATTTTAAATGATATACTCCTACAAGTACAGGTTTCTAATAATGTAATCATGTAACTAAGTAAACAATTTCTATAGAGAACGAAATCAGTTTTCTGATCTGCTAAGCCAACCATTAAAGAAAACCAAAATTTATCATGAGAAAAAAAAATAGTTAATAAAATGTATGCTAAGTAGCCATTATCAAAATTGTTAAGCTATGTAGTACGTCTTGGCCTAAAATCATGAATAAATTGTTAATATCTGTAATTTAAATAAATCCCATGAAATTAACTTAAGTCAAATTACCTATGATAATCTATTTAATAAACAATGCTATTATACCTAAATTAAATATTGATATAAAAAGTTTTAAATCCAGTATTAAACATAGAGTCATAGAGAACCCGGATGGCTACCTAGTTCTTCCTGACTCCATATAACTGCCATTATTAATTTAACATGCTTTAATTATTCCCATTTTCATTTTTTTTGTAAGATAAAACATTTATTCTAAGTCAGATTGTAAAATGTATGCTGTGCCATTTCCCTGTTGTTGTCAGCACCTATAAGGAAAAATGGGCCCAACAGCAGCTCTGCCCGAGCTTACCAGCCTGCTTCCATGAGGTCTCCAGAAGTCCACATAGTCTTCTTCCTCACCAGTACAGTTAGATTTTTCTATTCTCATAGCAAAGGGCTCCATAACCCTATCTCAAGATTTATCTGTCTTTATTTTTTGTTTAAAATAGGGGGAGAAAAAAAAAAAAGAGGAGAATAAGGAACAACAGAGATTATACTATGTTGACACAGACTTTAAATTCTAGTCAAAATTAAGAACCACATTAAAGGCTAACTGATGGTTTAAAGAAAATAACTACATGGAGTCTGATCGAAACATCACACATAAACCTTCTCAATTCAGCCATGCCTACCAAGTATTCTGTGATATACCGTCTGCCAGCAAAGATCAGTCTCTTTTTCTTCCTTCGAAATCTTTCTCAAGATCATCCTCTGGTGTGGTTGCTCTTTTGTAATCTCTACTGATTACAATGCTGGGCTGGAAAAGTCCAGGTTATTTTTACTTTATGTTATGAATTCTTTCATATATCTTCTCTAATTCTCTCTGCCGGGCAGAACTCTTTATGGTGCCAAGCCAACTTTCTAAGAACTTCTTTTGAGCTACTTGAGATCCACCTTAGTTCCATAGTCTCCTGAGTAATCTTCAGATGTGACATTCCAGTCAAAGCCCTGTCCAATAATGAGTATTTCCAATTTCTGATTCAATGCAACAAGCATTATTGAACTTATGCAAATAATCCTTTTGCCACAAAATAAGAATACTCCCAAATATTTTCCAATTACAGAGGGGTCAGGAAGGAAGAAAAGTTTATATTTCCATTTAGAGAAACAAACAAGAAAAATATTTTAACAAATTGCTGAACCTATCAACAACTCAAAAGAAAGTAAAATG
>NW_006159434.1:615404-620744 GCF_000334495.1 Tupaia belangeri chinensis
CATGGTTGTTTTCTCAATCTTCTTGATACTTTTTTCTAGATCAGATGTTTTGTCTTCTACATTTGAGATTTGATCTTCTGCCTGATCTAACCTACTTTCAAGGGAGGTTTTGATTTCCTGTATCACATTCTTCAATCCTAGAAGTTCCATCTGGCTCTTGTTTAAGGTATCTATTTCTTCTTCCAGATCATGGAAGAACTTCCTCACCTCCTGGAACTCATTCTCTCTTTTCTCTTGCATCTTCTGGAGTTCATTATCTCTCAGTTCTTGCATCTCGTTTAGTTTTGGCACTATGAATATTCTGAATTCTCTATCAGACATTTCCACGCGTCCTACTGTACTATCTGTGAATGATGAGAGATTGTTCTTTTTCCTTAGGGGAGAGATATTTTCTTGGTTTCTCATGTTTCCTGTGCCTCTGAGGTGGTTTCAGTTCATTCTGTGACAAAAATCTCTCCTCTACTGTGCTTCACAATGTGGTATCCACAGAAAGAGATTACTAGCTCAGATTTATAGAAAGAAATTCCTTCCTTAAGGCAGGAGGTTCAATAAGCGTTGAGGATTTCAATGACTCTAAAAGTATTGAGATGCTTGGCTACTGTGCACAAAGGCCTATCTAGACATTCAGTGTGTGGAGAGTGAAGCTTAGAGTGGGAAAGTAAGGTTAAAAAATGTAAGCAAAAAGAAAAGAAAAAAAAAAAAACCTCAATACTACCAAAGAAGGAAAAAAAAAAGGTTTTACACATAAGAAAATGAAAACTGTGTGGTACGCACCTCAGCTTTAAAATGGTTTCTGAAACTAGCAAGTGAAAAGAAAAGGCCCAAGGTGAGGAGAAGTGGTTGAAAAATCAAAGAAAATTAAAATTTAAAGAGAGAGAGAGCACAAGACAGACAGACAGACAGTCAGAGACGGTGAAAGGTCAGGGGTCGCCCTACATTGTCTGAATATTTCGGATGTCTAGAAGATGGAGTTTAGAGCATAGCTTCCTTGAACAGGCCAGGACACACCTCAGCTTTAAAATGGCTTCTTTTCTGAATATTTCAGGAGTCTAGAAAAATTTCTACCTTTGGTCTTTTACATTTTATAAAAATAAGAAAAATTTGACTAGTCTAAAAAAACTGTTCAGTTCTATACTCAAAAATTTGTGAAACAGATTCTTTTTACTACAGTTTGTACATATTCATACTACTAATGTATACTAAAATTTAAAGTTGCTAAAGATAAAAATTCTAGTCAATATAGATGTATTATAATTCTATTAATGGCTACAAGTTTACAAGCTTAATGGCTCTTTCAAAAGAAATCACATTCCCCAAAGTTGAAAAAATTAATAAGTAAACATGCGTAATTAGTAAACACCTCTTTACAAAAACACCAATCCTTTTAGCTTGCTTTGGCATTCCTTGTGATATTTCTTAAAAATTGTTGTGTCAGTAATCTTGGGGTATGAGTTTGACAAAAGTCAATTGTAGTTCCAATCGTTGTGGAACTTAGTCACACATGTTTCCTAGGTTACTCCCTGCGTAGGCCAGGTTCAGGTGTGCAAAACAGAATCTGGCCTCATTAAATTAAGTAAATGGGACTTATTAAAGAATAATTAGGGACTTTCAGAAATGTTAGAAGAGGTGAAGAAGCAGGCTGTGCAGAGAACTTTGAAAGAAATCCCAGATTCACAACATAAAACTGACGTGGCATGGGAGTTGTGACTGCTATTACTCTCTTTACTTGTTTAAGACCCAGGCTGACTCTGCTATAATAAGAAACTCGAACAGTGGTCTGTCATGTGGGAGTCCAGTGCCTTAACCACCATGCTATCTGCTGGCCCACATAGAATCATTTTTTGTCTTCAAATTTTTGTACTTCTTGTTTTTCCTACTGGACTTACCTCCATCATAGTTTTACTCATAGAGGTATACATAAACTAGAGAAGTATTTCCATATTAATATACTTTTCCCTATATAAATTTGTAATATTCCTTATTGGAACCTGTCCTTCTTCATAAATGGTAACTTCTAAAGCATCGCACACATTCAGACTTCCCTTAAAACCTTTAATGTGGTGATCTTTATCGTAATAAAAATGTATTTCTGGGGGTTCCAACACTGGCATGTTTGGTCTATGATTCAAAGGATCATTTATCACTCAATGCTCACCATCACATCTTCTAAATTTGACATTTTCCCTTCTTCTTTTTTTACCCAAACAGCTGAACAATGCAAATATTAGTTTCTTAACAAATTATGCATGTTTTCATTAAAATAACCATAAATACATATTAATTTTGTATAACTCTGGGTCTTTCCTCTAACCTCAATTAGATTTTTAAGCTCAATACTTGATTACTCCTCTCTGATGTCTTATAGCTGTCTCAAATACAGTATTCAAACATGTGCTATGGCTCTTTCCATTTAAGCTTGCATCTCCTACCATCAGCATAGTTTTGATGAATTATCCTTTCTGTTTACCAGACTAACTTTTCAGACATCCTTGATTTCTCTTTTTCTCTACTCTCAACATGTGATTCACCAGGAAAATTCTGTGGATTCTTTTATAAAACCATATCCAGAATTTAAAAGCATTTATTATCTACCTCTCTCTCTCATATCAATTTTATTTGTCACTTGGATTATTTTAACATAATTATATCCCTTCTCCAGCCCTTGCCCCATCTATAACCCTTTCTCTTCACAGAAGTAGTCCAGTCCAGATGGTTTTAAAATACATTACATCATATCATCCTTCTACTCAAAACCTTTCAGTAAATTTTCCATCTCATACAGTAAAAACCCAAATGCTGACATGATCTGTTTTTAAGTTTATTTAGTTGTGTCTTCTATGAGTATGAGAGGCAGAGAGTTGAGTATGAGAAACAGAGAAAAAGAGTCAGAGAGACAACCCCCCTCTAATAAAGTCTTGATGCTGTGATCCACCCCAAGATTCAGCCAGTCCTGAATCATGGCCATGCATGTGCCTGACACACTCATGGAGACTTCCGGACCCAGAACTTTCCCAGCCTCGCAGAGCATTGCACTTTAGTGTTGCACCACCATCAGACCCTTCTTACAACAGCTTATGAAGATGATATAAAATGGCTCTCCGACAGCAATCTTAATCCCCTTATGTCAGCCAGCTCCAGCAAGCCATACTGGCAATTATTTTTCTTTCCTTGAACATACCTGGCACATTCCTGCCTCAGGCCATTTTGCTTTCTGCTCATCTTGCCTCAAATGGTCCCCAGAATATTCACATGATCTTTTTTCTTTGCCTCCTTCAGAAATTTGCTCAAACATTACTATGCAAATACGCTCTCACTGTTGGCCATATTTAAAATGTGATCCTCCAGTGCTCCCGATATCCTTTTCTACTTTACTTTCTCTCCACAATCTTTATCATTATCTAACATACTTATTACACTTATTGGTATTTCTTATTTTTCCTATCTTTCAATTACAAAGTAGTTTTTTCCCCTCTAATGTATTCTCAGGGCCCACGACAGTGTGGGGTACACAGGGGACAATCAGAAAGCATATCCTGAATTAACATATAGAATATCAAGGAACCGTTTCAATAAGCCTTTATGTCCAAATTCAATATATTCCTCCTTTTGTGAAACTCATTGCATTGCATTAGGCAAATAGACATTTTCTATCTAGATCCTATGTGGAACAGTGACTAATAAAATATTAGGCAGCTGTTAAGCTTTCTTGGTTTCTAGAATTTTGAATGAGTAAAACTTGTGGGAGAAGGCAAATAAAATTCATTTTTTACCCTCTTTTATTTCAAACACATTCACAAATACTGTATTTCTCTAACTTTATATTTCAACTTGGCAGTTGCCATTGTATTTCTCTTCATTAGCAGGGAATTTTAAAAAACCTATCAGCTGCTTTAAGCTGCAAGCACCGTCTTAGGTCAGTAGTCAGAATGCCTAGTCTAAGATGTTTATCAAAATTTTGAAGTTAACCTTAAAGCATCTTACCTCAGAATAGGTATGCCTCCTTGTGTACAGGTAATTGATGGACAAGGAAAGAGAATAATGAAGATTAAACCATGCTTAGCCATACCGACCTGACTGCAATCTGACTTCAAGCTCTCTAGAACAGAGAAGAAAAACTGCCTCTTTTGCTTTTGGGATAATATTGAAAGATCTTTATAGATTCTCTGATGTGACCCTCTTATATAAAATCCCTTTAACCTGGGTGGATGCATTTCTATTCTGGGTAGTGATTTATGTTGCCCTTTTAGCTTATTGATGTTTACTTCTAGTTCTTGCTGTGTTTCTCTCTTCACTAAGTAATTGTATCACTCATGGCCATAACAGAAACTGCTCGCTCACTGCAACTGAGTAATTGTGGGAGCATTTAAAAATGCACAATTTACAAAGCTGCCAGCAGTTTTGGGGGAAAGCAACAAGGTATGGTACAATAATCTAGGGCCAACAACGGTGTGGATCCCAGGTCTTAGGAGAAACAAAAATAGCAAAATCCAGAGAGTGAGGGCATGAGAGAGTGAGAGAAAAGGGGAAAGAGAGCTGTAAAGAAAGCACCGCTCGAAATGAACATTTGAGAACAAATGAGACATTTCCAGGAGACAAGCAGAGGAATATATGCTCCAAATTTATTTTTCCTTACACCCTCCAATCTTCCATTACTGTCTTTTATTAAATGTACCCAACCTGAAACTTATCAAAAGCAATTGAACCTCACAGTGCAGTCCATTTAATTAACACAGGACATAAAGAAGAGTACAGAATGTATCTAAAGGGATAAAGGAAAGATATTAAACACAGTACTCCTGTTAGACAATTAGCAGAAAATAATTAATTCCAAGATTAATCTACACTAGTGCTCACTTTCTGTCATGTGATTTTTTTAGCCTAAAAATTGCATATTGTTCGCATGAACAATTTATTTGATCCTGGCCCACATGATTTTGTTTTTTTGTTTTTGTTTTTTTTTTTTTGGAGAGGTTTTTGCTATAGGGCACATGCACTTGCCAGAAAGACAGACAGAGACAGAGAGATAGAAAGCGAGAAGTCATCCCCTAGGGAGGATGGCCATGCCGCAATCCCTTCTTCTCCTTTCTCCTCTCAAGATCTTGGGCATGCACGCACACGCGCCCGGCGTGAGTTTTAAACCAACGGGCCCGAGACTCGAACTGTGGTCGATTATATGGGAGTCCAGTGACATAGCCATTATACTAATTGCTGGTCTCTTAATCTTTATATTTCTGAAAAGTCTTGTCCCACTTCTAAATTTCCTCCAACTCTGAATCTTTTAAAAAGTCTCATTGAAGCCATTTCTTTCTTTCTTTCTTTTTTTTTTTTTTTTTGTGTCGG
>NW_006159434.1:620805-626709 GCF_000334495.1 Tupaia belangeri chinensis
GCCCCCCAGGGGGGATGGCCACCCCACAATCCCTTCTCCTCCATTCTCCTCTCGGGATCTTGGGCATGCACGCACACACGCCCGGTGTGAGTTTTAAGCCACCGGGTCCGGGACGCGAACCATGGTCTACTACGTGGGAGTCCAGTGACATAGCCATTACGCTAACTGTTGGTCCCTGAAGCCACTTCTTAAGGTTTCAGATGGACAGTCAGGCACCCTAATGTACCTTACCTGTTGCAGAAAAACAGATGCCAAGGAGTGAAAAACGGCACTCAGGAGAGAAAGGAGAATTCGCTATTATGAGGGAAGGCATGGAGGAGTTAATACTCTGAATCTCTGGCCCCAGCTGAGAGTTGGACAGAGTCTTTTATGGATGAATTGGGGAGAGGAAGTTTCAGCATGCTTGGAGTGTCCTATCAAGGAAGGAGCTCAGTGTCTGGCAGAGAAGCAGAGAATTCAACTTGCTCAAGGCCTTGGGGCACGCAATAGTTCAGAGGAGGGGCAGCTAGCTCACAGGGGAAGAGAAAGCCCATGCAGCTATCAGTCCTGGGTTGCTTCAAGGTTGCTCACAAGTTTCTCCATATCGGAACGGAAGGTTCAGGCAGTTATCAGCCTTGGGTTGCTCCACATCATACCTACCTACAAAAGGCAGACATATGAAATTACAGCCAGTAACACTGAGCACTGTAAATATCTCAATTTTGGTTTGTGTTAGTCTCCATTAAAAGGAACCAGGGCTTCTTTGAGATATAACTATTAAATTTTAGAAATGAGTGAGGGAAAATACAAGAGAGTAAATATGGTCTCAAAATAGGTGGACATAAGTCAAAGGGAAAAAGAAGCCAGGTTGAATAAGATACTACTGGCCAAAACTAGGATAATACTTAAAGCATCAAATAAATAAGAATTATAATAGATTGCAACTCATTGTTTAAGAAAAGAATCCAGGAGCACACGTTGAAATAAGGAATGATTGAATGAGCTACAAGATATTTTTTTATTTATATATGAACTCAGAAAACATATAAATGTTGAAAGAATGATCATAGTGATTGATTCAGATAATGATAACGTAGCTGAAGGTGGAGCATGTGCGTGTCGTGGAGTATTGAATATGTATAGATTTGGAGTATTGTCCTTTAATAATATGTCTTAAACACAAAGGAGGGACTGGATGGGGATACGGTGGTATAAAACATAACACTCTGCAAGGCTGACCCACACAGGAAGTTTCCAGAGTCATATTACCAGACCTTCTTGAGTATGCCAAGTGCATTTCTGGCCATGATCTAAGGCTGGTTGAAGCTGGGGATGGATTGCAGCAAGAAGATCCTGTTGAAGATGCTGGCTATGTCTCTCTTTCTCTCTCTCTCTCTCTCTCTCTCCTCTCTCTCTTCTCTCTCTCTCTCTCTCTCTCTTGCTCATGGAAGAAATCAATAAATTTTAAAAAGAGAAATAATGGTGCATTTAGACTGAAGAAACCTGGAACACCAACCTGACTGAGTTACTAAGATTTGCTTTACTAGTCATGGAATAAATCTTTGTTTCATGGGGGGAAGGACCACACACATGCTCCTTTCTCTCAGTTGACTCAGAAAAACAATAGTGTGCATGTGTAGCGAGAAAGAAAAAGAGAGAGAAGAGTGTAAGAGAAAATATAAGAAAAAGTGGAGGCCATCAGGTGGCATGGTGGTTAAGGGCGCTGGACTCCCACAAGGTCAACCACAGTTTGAATCCCAGACTCGACGGCTTGCTTTCTCACTTTCCCTCTCTCAATCTTTCTCTCTCTTTCTCTGTCCCTCTCTGGTCAAATAATACATAAATAAATAAATTAGGTTAAATAAAATAATTCTTTTAAAAATAAGTGTATATTTTATTTATTTGGATGAAGAGGATACCGAAGTGTTTTGAACTGCAATTGTAAATATTCTGTGACACTGGAAGTATTTCAAAATATAGATTCAAAGAACGAATGATCCTGCCTTGAACTTCCTGGGCTGTGTGTGTGCAGATGGTGTCATCAGGAGACTGAGAGGCTGCACGTGGGTATCTGAGACAATGGCCAAGAACAAATTTAGAGGTCAGAGTGCAGAAATGTATTTCATATAGCCAGCCACAAAAAGTCCAAGGCTAAAAACAAAGCAAAACCGTTACTACAAAGCTTAAGAAGAGAAATGCTATGAATGATACAAAAGGTAACTGAATGAATAACGCTTTTGTAAACATACAAAAAGAACTTGCAGACATTTCTTGAACCTCTGCAGAAAGATTGGATTCCTCAGCAGCATCATGAACATGAATCTGTTAATGATGACAAAGCTACAAGATTAATGGTTCCATTGTAATGCAGTGATTATCTATCAAATTACCCGAAAAGTTCAATAAATTAAATGTTTCATAAAAAAAAAAAAAAAAGACAAAGGAACAGTCCTGTAATTGTCACTTTGGAGCAAAATGACTACACAACTGAAAATGCCAGACAAAAACAAAAAAAACAACTACCTGAAAGCTATGAAATGTGAATAACAGCAAGTATGTTGAAGGTTGAAGTCAAAACTTGGATAATGAATTCTAACAGGGTTGGTGTTTACAGTTTTCATTATTCATCTTTGGAGTACTGGCTTTGCCATAAGAATGGCTAAATTGGAGAACTATACAGTCAGCTGCAGATTTAAAGCAAGAGTGCAATAGCGATGCCTTATTTCTAGACAGGAGACCAAGAAAAAAGAACTCTGTTTGCTGAAGATTGTGAGAAAATGCCCGTTTTCTCCATTTTTTTCTTTTCTTTTCTTTTCTTTTTTTTTTCTGTCCTGCTTTGTCTGAAGGTGAACCCCAGCCAGGAGCAGCACTATGTCAGCAATTGCAGCACAGGCAACAAAAGCACTGATTGAAGACCCACGCCTCTGCCCAGAGGAACTGAGAAAAGGAGACCGCTGTTTTCCAAGCAGTGTAGGTAGAATCCCCATTATTTATATATTTTTATCTTTCTTTATGTTGCTGCAACCCGGGTTCATCTCCCGGCATGCAGAGCTGTGCAACAACAGACATTAAAATCTTGACAGAAACCAGCCTTTTGGACAAACTGGAAAAAAATGGGTCCATGGGAGTTGGGAAATGGGTAGCAGCCAGGAGATCTCTGTTTAAAGGCCTAGAAAACTGAATTATGTTGTAGTCCACTGACCGAGTCTCAAACTACTGAGTGATGTACTTTTCAGGAAGAGGCAAACTGCATAAACAAGGCTTTGAGGTCAAAACTGATATTCGTACTGACCCATGAGAGGCGACATAGAACTTGCTTTCTAAACTTAACCTGGTTAAATGCTTATGAAATCAAACAAAAAACGGTAACATGCTCTCGTATTTTAAAAAGAGCCAGTGTTTTATAACACTATTGAAAAATGTCAAGATACTACCCAAAATCAATATATAAAAAAAGAAGGGAAATGTGTCCAAATAGGAAAAAGACAATAGACACCAAGGGAGATAACAGCGGTGTTTCAGTTGTCTGTAGATGACCTTAAAACAGCTCTAACAACCATCCATTTTCTATGAGGTGACTGTGAACACATTCAGAGAGAATGAAAAGATAAAGGTTCTCAGCACAGAAATATAAACCTTCACATAAACCACATAAAAGTGTTGAACAACTATACCATGAGATATTTCACATATCATGACATTCCTCTTCCTCATGCGCATATTTGGTGATTTTTTGTATATTCACAAAGTTATGAATCCATCACCAAAATTTAATTATTTAACTCTAGGTTGTCTAATTACCAAAAACAGATAAACCAATTTTAAAAATTTTGATCATTTTTAGTAATATAGAACATACTTACAAAATGTTATTTCTTTTCTTTTTTTTTTTTTTTCTTTGGAGAGGTTTTTTCGCTATAGGGCGCGTGCGCTCGCCAGACAGAGAGAGACAGAGAGACAGAAAGCGAGAAATCACTCCCCAGGGCGGATGGTCACGCCGCAATCCCTTCTCCTCTCGGGATCTTGGGCACGCACGCACATGCGCCTGGCATGAGTTTTAAGCCACCGGGTCCTGGACGCAAACCGCGGTCGACTACATGGGAGTCCAGCGACATAGCCATTACGCTAACTGCTGGTTCCCAAAATGTTATTTCTTAATATAATCAAGGTCCAAAAAAAAAAAAAAAAAATACTGTCACTAACCATGAAACAAATAATATTCACTTGTTTCTTCTCTTGGTTGAATGATTCTCCATTATTTAGTACACAGTCATTTTTTTTACCATTTTATTCTTAAACTGCCTTATGATTTTAATAAAAGCTTTTAGATTTTATTGAATAATTGTTCAATTAGGAAATGTTTCATTTATCAAAATACCTCCTACAAATTAATACATTCTTCAATACCTTCTACTTAACCAGGTGCCTTAAAATGCAATATGATTCTTTCAAAGTTGAATATGACATCAATGTTTCTTAAGATGAACATAAGGTCTATGGGACTAGCAGTTAGCATAATGGCTATGTCGCTGGACTCTCATGTAGTCGACCGTAGTTCGAGTCCTGGACCCAGTGGCTTAAACTCACACCAGGCACGTGTGCATGCATGCCCAAGATCCTGAGAGGAGAATGGAGGAGAAGGGATTGCGGCATGGCCACCCGCCCTGGGGGGTGATTTCTCACTTTCTGTCTCTCTGTCTCTCTCTGTCTGTCTGGTGAGCGCACGTGTCCTATACCAAAAACCTCTCAAAAAAAAAAAAAGTATTATTAAAATAATGGATAGAATGGGAACCAGCAAATAGTGTAATGGCTATGTCACTGGACTCTCATGTAGTCGACCGTAGTTCGAGTCCTGGACCCAGTGGCTTAAAACTCACGCCAAGCACATGTGCGTGCATGGATGCCCAAGATCCTGAGAGTAGAATGGAGGAGAAGGGATTGCGGCATGGCCACCCGCCCTGGGGGGTGATTTCTCGCTTTCTATCTCTCTGTCTCTCTCTGTCTTTCTGGGGAATGCACACGCTCTATAGCATAAACCTCTCCAAAAAACAACAACAACAACAAAAGAAGATGAACATAAAGTCTATAGGGAAGAAGGGGGCCAGCAGGTGGTGTGATGGTTAAGGCTCTGAATTGTGGGAACACGCCAGACCACGGTTCCAGACCCAGACCTGGCAGTTTGCCAAATTAAATAATAATAATAATAATAAATAAAATTAAATAGTTATTTTAAAAATATCTATAAGGAGAAATTGCCCCTCACTGCCCTGTGCTTCATAAAGATCATATGAATGTTTCATGTTATTCACACTTAACAACAGAAATACGTTAGAGCTCAAATGACAGGAGACTGGAGACACCTATCAATGCATTTGTAAATAGGCAAAACTATGGGGCCAGCAAGTGGCATAGTGATCAAATCTCTGGACTCCCATGTGGCCGACTATGATTTGAGTCCCTGACCTGGAGGCTTGAAACTCATGCCAAGTGTGTGTGCATCCATGCCCAAGATCCTGAGAGGAGAATGGAGGAAAAGGGACTATGGCACAGCCGTCTCTCCTGGGGGGTAATTTCTCACTTTCCATCTCTGTCTCTCCGGAGAACACAGGCACCCTATAGCAAAAATCTCTCTCTCAATAAAAAAAAGGGTAAAACTCTAAATATATATTAAGATTTCATCTTGATAGATGAGAAATCTTCTTCTTTTCTATAGTGGTACCCCTGGTGTCCAATTAGAAAATAAGAACCAGGATGACTTAAACACTACAGATTCGGGACCAGCAGTTGGCTAATGGCCATGTCACTGGACTCTCATGTAGTTGACCACAGTTTGAGTCCCGGACCCAGTGCCTTAAACTCATGCCGACCGCGTGTGCGTGCGTGCCCAAGATCCCGAGAGAATGGAGGAGAAGGGATTGCGGCGTG
>NW_006159434.1:626874-642907 GCF_000334495.1 Tupaia belangeri chinensis
ATGTATCTCAGAAAATAAAGTGCCATGTATAAAAGGGACAATTTTTTAAATAAATAACAGTTTGAAGAACTGACAAAACTAGTATTTTTAGACAAAGACTATCCAATGTACTCAGAAATTTTAGAATGACTTTATAACACATATCTTATGCAAGTAATATTTTTACCAATTAAAGGTCATTATGAAATCCAAGTTTTCTTTAACTGACTTTCACATATTAAAAAACTTCAGTGTGGTATATTTCTATTAACCATTACACTTTTTGTTTGTTAAAAAAGTAAGTAGACATTAAACACAATTGATACATTAACCAGGTCTTTTGATTTAAAATATAGCCAAAGGAAATCATTTCAAAAGAAAGTAACATGCAGTCTTCTATCCAAATATGTTAGTTGCTTTATTAAAAAAAGAGTAAAAAAAATTTTCAGTGCAATTAAGCTTCTTCTGATTAATATGTATGTTTTCATACATATGAAAGAATAGCTTGGGGCCAGCAGGTGGCATGGTGGTTAAGGGCACTGGACTCCCATATGGCCAACCATGGTTTAAGTCCCAGACCTGGTGAGTTGCTTTCTCTATTTCTCTCTCTTTCTCTCAATCTCTCTCTCTGACACACACACACACACACACACTCTGTCCCTCTCTGGTCAAATTGAAATAAATAAATTAAATTAAATTAAATAATTCTTTAAAAAAATAGCTTTACATTCCCTTCCTAACTAAATTTCATAGTTGACAAATTATAGCATTTATTCAATAAGGAATATTAAAATAATTCCAGTTAGTAGAAAATAATTTGAATTATATTTATTATCATAAATCATAGGCATACTCTAAAATTTAATTAGGAAACTTAAAGACCATATGTTTAAAATATGTCTTAGGGGAAAATAAAATTGTCTTAGGAAATCCAACCAAAAAAATTCGTACCTTAACTAAAGTGAATATACACACATATTCGTATTTGACGTATGTACAAAAATTGAATGAATACAGAGGAAATTAAGGTTACTGTTTCAGGATCTTTTGGAAAATAATATTAGTACTTCAGCCAAAACAGTGTCTTACAAAATAAAAACAGCTTGAGGTATTTCCACTGCTGAAGTAATTTCTGAATATTAAATACAATAAGAATGGAAACGGTCTCCTTGGAGCTTTTACATCTGGTTACATTTGAGTCAGAAGAGGAAGGCCTGCCAAGAGGTTTTCCCATCTCACTTGCATTCTTTGTTCTCTTATGAAGTGTAAGCTTCAAGGGAAATGATTGCATCTCAAAACATTTCAAGCGAGTGGGAGTTCCTGACTACAACATTTAACAAAATGGAAAGAGGGATTTTAAATTCTCCTAGCCAAGACCTACTTGCCCCCTTCAGACACGAGCATCAATTCCTGTGTCAGACAAGGTAACCATATCTTTGAAATCAAGCCAAACTTTAAAGAACCGTGCTGGCTGAATTGAATACATGAACTAGCTCAACAAAAGTGGTTCTTTAAGCCTTTACACAGGACACATAAAAATGATGAAGTGCTTTATTTAGATTTGGTCTTTCTTCATCTCCCTGTAACACTGAATCCGGAAAAGTGAGAAAGTCATTACACTCCAACATCTTGTAATCTCTTTCTTCACACAATAGGCATACATATACAGCACCATATGTCAGTCAATATGATATTACCAACACAGCATAAGCAGTTAAGCAGTAGACGCATTTCTCATGAAACAGGCTCTATGCATCACGGGGCCTGTCCCCATAAAATCAAACATTAGAATGCCATTTCAGCAGTTACAATGTTGATATGCTCACTATAGCTAATTACTTAGATGCCCAGCATATATTTTCATAAGTCCTCCACAGGAAAGAGCAAAGGACAAAGACTATTTTATTTTTTTAAAGTTATGTGCTGACTTCAAAATACATACTAACCAGATATCAGCACTCAGAAACTAGGTTGAAGGGACCAGCAGGTAGCGTGGCTGTTAAGGTGCTGGACACTCCCATATAGCCAACCATGGTTTGAGTTCCCAGACCTGGTGGCTTGCTTTCTCACTTCTTCTCTCTCTCTCTTTCTCTCTGTCTCTCTCTCTTTCCCGTCAAATTAAAATAAATGAATGAATAAATAAAATTAATTAAATAACTCTTAAAAAAAAAAAAAAGAAAACAAAAACCAAAAACTAGGTTGAATAGGACGGGCCTTGATGCAATAGATTTGTTTTCAGAATATAAAATTAAATGGGAATGTTAGCAGTATTACTACTGTTTCTCTATGATTAATCATTAGCAGTACAAATCCCAGAAGGAAGGAAAAAGACCTAATAGCAATGTAAGCAATCCTCCAAAATGGGTTTTTGCCTCCCATCCATGAAAAGATTATCCATTTCCATCCATCAAAAGTTAACTGTGTGTAATATTCAAATAGTATCAGCAGGTGGTAATTTTAGACTTAAATCATTTCTCCACTCTGTAAGCTGATATAACTTATAAAAAGTAGGCAATGCTGCAGTAAGCATCCAAACAATAAAATCCTCATCTGTGAATCCATTCTTATCTAGGTCAGAATCTAGCATGTATACTGGTGTAAGCCAGTTTACGGTCTTTGTTGTGCTTTTGAATCTTTCTTGCAGGTGTTCTAATTGAAGAGGATGTCTAAATTTTACATTGTTATCTGTCCACCAAGCCATACCTTTCTTTTTCAAAGGGATGGGCATAAGATCAAATTCATGGACAACCTGAAACAAGTCTAACAATTCTAATATATTATTAGACATGCTGTTGGCAATAGCTCCTCAAGGAGCAATCGATTCGTCTTCATTTCTTTGATAAGGCGCACAATCCTTCCTGGGATTTAGGAAAGCACTAGAATCTCCATTTAGTTGACTACCATCTCGAGATTTCACATGATGAATATGGTCTTGAAAGAAGTTAGACAATTCGTAATACCTAATCATAGTGCCCTCAAGTGACTTTCCCAATGTGCAGTTAATGATATGAACTCAAGGTGTCATAACTGGAGACAAACATTTGTTCCAGGAACTGGAAGCCTTTGTTCACCAGTAAAATCAATCTCCACCTCACAGATGTTGGTGATGAAGATGTCAATGCCAATGGGGATGAAGATGAGGCCAATGATGAAGAAAGTACGTCAGTAGGTTGTACCATGCCAGTGGTAAGGATAGTCTGCCAAGCAGGCAGCTGTTGCTGTTTGGAGGTCATGTTATGTGGTCTCTGGGTCTTAGTAGTACCCCCAGGAGCACACTGGGACCACAGTCATTGTAGTTCATCACTATTGAGCCTCAGGGTTCCACAATGCACAGGTGGACTGCACAGGCGACCCACCTGCTGACACTTGCAGGCATTGCTGCTGTCACCGTCAGTGCCATCTTATCTCAATAAACAATTTTTACCACTCTCCCCAAAGAAAAAAAAGAACCTTACATACCCATGTGCATGTACTCCCAGCACATGGACCACCCAGACCTCAGCCCCAGGAACTCACTGATCTACTTCCTGGTTTTATATATTTTTGAATTTTGGAATTAGGAATCATAAGTGGATTTTTATGATTGGTTTATTTATTTATTTATTTATTTATTTATTTATTTATCTTTAGGGTGTGTGCTGGCTGGAAAGACAGAGAGAGAGACAGGGAGACAGAAAGTGAGAAGTCACCCTCCAGGAGGGATGGTCATGCTTCAATCCTTTCTTCTCCATTCTCCTCTCAGGATCTTGGGCATACACGCACATGCTTGTGAATTTAAGTCTCCAGGTCTAGGATTCGAACCGTGGTTGACTATGCGGCAATTCAGTGACATATACATTACACCATCTGCTGGTCCCTGATTTTATTTTTTTAATATAATATAATGTTCATCCAGGTTGTTCATATATCAGTAATTCATTTCTTTTCGTGGCTGAATATTTTCCCATTTATGGGTATATCACCATTTACTTATCAGTTGATAAAGGTTTCTTTTTAACTTTTTGCCTGTTATGAATAATGTTTCTTTGAACTTTAGGGTATATGTTTGTATAGAAATTTGCCTTCATCTCTCATGAGCAGATGGCTACAAGCTGAAATACTGGATATTGGATGTATGGTGACACTGTATTTTACATCTTAAGGACTGTTTCCCAAGTGTTTGTGTCAAGTAACTAGAACAATTTTCATTTCTACCAGCAGTGTATTCACATTTCCATTTTTCCACATCCTCACCAACACTTCTTATTATCTTTTATTAAACCCATCCTAGTATATGTGAAGTGCTATCTCGCTGTGGTTTTGATTTGTACTTTCCTAATTCCCAATGATGTCTAGAATCTTTTCGGGCATAGTTTCTTTCTTTTTTTTTTTTGGAGAGGTTTTCACTATAGGGCGCGTGCGCTCGCCAGTCAGACAGAGAGACAGAAAGCGAGAAATCACCCTCCAGGGGGGATGGTCACGCCACAATCCCTTCTCCTCCATTCTCCTCTCGGGATCTTGGGCACGCACGCACACGCGCCCAGCGTGAGTTTTAAGCCACTGGGTCCGGGACTTGAACCACCGTCGACTACGTGGGAGTCCAGCGACATAGCCATTACGCTAACTGCTGGTTCCCAGGCATAGTTTCTTTTGAGGAAAGTCCATTGGGATCCTTTGTCCTTTTTAATTGGCTTATTGGTTATGTATTTTATTATTGAGTGACTAGTAAGGGTTCTTTATACATTCTGTATACAAGTACCTTATCAGGTACATGCTGTGTTAGGATTTTTTCTTATCGTGTCTTTTAAATTTTGTAATGATGTCTGTACAAACAATTTTAAATTTTACTATGTGAAGTTTATCTGTTTTTTTTTTTTCTTTCCTCTTTTCACTTGTGCTTTTGATGTATCTAAAAAAAAAAAAAGAAAGAAACAAAAGAAACAAAATCAGAAAAACAAGACAAAATAAAGCAGAACAAAACTCCCCGTGTTCTAAACACAATGATTGAATCCTACATGTTCGTGTTCATCTAAGAGGTTTGGAAGTATGTTACATTTGCATCAACGTTCCATCGTAAATAATTATTTCTTATATAGGTATGACTTTATTCATCTGTATGTGGATATCTAGTCATTGTTCCTTTATCATTTGTTGGAAAGATTATCCTTTTCTGAGTAAATTGCCTTAGCACCGCATAGAAAATGATTTGATCATAGGACAGGGTTTCTTTCTGGACTTCATGGATCTAAACGTCTATCTTTACATCAGCACCGCATTACCTCTATATCTGCTGCAGTGGAGTAAGTTCTGAAATTCAGAAGTTCACATCTTACACAAATGTATTTTTTCAGGGCTGACTTGACTATTCTGGTTGCCTTTTTGACAGATGAACATGGAAGGTCTTTCCATTCATTTATGTGTTCTTTAATTTCTTTGAACAATATTTTCTCCATTTCAGAGTCTAAGTTTTACACTTCTTTTGCCAAATTTATTTTTAAGTATTTTATTTGTTTGATGTTTTTTGCAAATTAAATTTTTGAAAATTAAACATTGCTTTTTTCGTTGCTGTTGTATAAAACAACAATTAATTGCTGTGCATTGATCATGTATTCCATAACTTTCTGAACTTATTAGTTTCAGCAGAGTTTTTGTGGATTCCTTAGAATGTTTCACATTCAATATCAAGTAATCTACAAAGAGAGATTATTTAATGTCTTATTTTTTAATCTGACTGCCTTTTATTTTCTTGCCTACATGATTTGGCTAGAATCTGAATAGAATGATGAGTGATAGAAATACCAAGAACAGATATCTTTGTCTCATTCATAAATTTAAGAGAAAGCATCTATTCTTTAACCTTTCAGTATGATGGTAGCTGTAGATTTTTTTTTTTAATTACTAAAGATTCAAATTTCAGACACTGTGATAGAAAAGTTAAGCACTTAGAACAGTAGTAAGCTAGACACAAGCATCCAATAAAGTTCAAAGTTAATTTATTATTCAAAAAAATTTAAAGATGGGACCAGCTATATCGCTGGACTCCCATGTAGTTGACCACAGTTGAAGTCCCGGACCCGGTAGTTTAAACTCATTCCGGGCGCATGTGCGTGTGTGCCCAAGATCCTGAGAGGAGAATGGAGGAGAAGGGACTGCGGCACAACCATCCCTTCTGGGGGTTGATTTCTTGCTTTCTGTCTCTTTGTCTCTCTCTGTCTTCTGGTGAGCACACGCTCCCTGTAGCAAAAACTTCTCTAAAAAAAAAATTTTAGAGACATGTAAATATGTATTTATCACATTATGCTTAGGTATAACTTCAAAAACATAAATCTACATGTTGTTGCAAATGATGGATTTTATCCTTTTTATGGTTGGATAAAATTCTGTTGTGTGTGTACATATATACAGATTTATATAATATTTAAAAATTGACATACAATAGTTATACATATTTATGGGATCAATGAGATTTTTCAGTTTAAGTGTATAATGTGTAATGATTAAGTCAGGGTAATTAGTATTGTCATGACCTCTATCATTTGTCATTACTTTGTGTTCTGATAGCTATGGCTTTTTTTGTTTGTTTGTTTTTAGAGAGGTTTTTGCTATTGGGTGCGTGTGTTCACTGAAGAGCCAGAGAGAGCCAGAAAAACAGAAAGCAAGAAATCACCCCCCAAAGGGGTTGGTCACACTGCAATCCCTTCTCCTCTTTTTATTTTTTAATTTTTTTTATTTTTTTGAAAGGCATGTATGCTCACCAGAAAGACAGAGAGACAGAAAGTGAGAAATCACCCCCCAGAGGGGATGGCCACAACGCAATGCCTTCTCCTCCTTTCTCCTCTCCGGATCATGGGCATGCATGTACACACTTCTGGTGTGAGTTTAAGCTACTGGGTCTGGGACTCGAACCAAGGTGGATTACATGGAAGTCCAACAACATAGCCATTACGCTAACTGCTGATCCCTCCCTTCTCCTCTAGATATTTTGAGCATACATGCACACTTACCCAGCATGAATTTTAAGCCACCGTGTCCAGGACTCGAACCATGGTTGATTATGTGGGAGTCCAGCGACGTAACTATTATGCCAACTGCTGGTCCTGCTATAGAATTTTTTATTGATGACTTTTGTCAGGCTAAGAAAATTATTTTTATTACTGCTTTTATGACTGATAAGATCACAAAAGGATGTTCACTTTTACATAATGTCTTTTCTGTAATTATTGCTATGACTATGTGGTTTTTGTCCTGTGTTCCATTAATATAGGGTAATCCTTGGTCGATTTTCAGATGTTAAACTAGCAATTCTGCTGTAAATCCCACTTGCTTAATCTTGTTATAGGTTGATGAATTTGGTTTGTTAGTATTTTGTCAAGATTTTCTTTGTGCCTATATCCATAAATACATTGATTTGGGGGCTGGAAGGTGGTGTGGTGGTTAAGGTGCTGGGTTTCCACATAGCTGACCATGGTTTGAGTCCTGGACCTGGCATTTTGCTTTCTCACCTTTCCTTCTCTCTCTCTCTGTTCTAATTAAATAATAATACAATTTTTAAAATTCTTAAAAAAAAATATATATATATTTCTTGTTTTACGAGGTTTTTATCTGATTTAAGAATCAAGATAATAATTGACTAGTAGAATATATTAGACAATATTACCTCCTCTTCTATTTTTGGAAGATTTTGTAAAAAAAAAAAAGTGTTTTTTGTGTTTTTTTTAAACAAGGCTTGATAAAATTCAGCACTGAAATGATCTGATCTTAGAATTTCTTCTTAGACTTTTTGAGTGAGAAACTTAAAAATGACGAATTGAATATCTTTACTTTTTATAAGTCTATTTAGATAGTCTATTGAATTTTAAGTCAGTATAGGTAGTTTGTACATTTAGAGATTTTTTAAAATTTCGTCAAGGTTATGAAATTTATTGCCATGGATTTATCCACAGTATGATCGTGTAAGCATTTCTATTCCTGTAAGGTTGGTCATTGTGTCTGCTCTTTTATTTTAGATTTGGCTTGAGTCTTCTTCATTTCTTTTGATTAGAGAAATCTAATTTTTCTCAGCTAGGTTCCCCTTTTCATATCTCATATTTCTTGCTAATATCTTCATTGTTTGTTTCATGTATTTTCACTCTAGTGTTTATTATTTACTTTACTTTTAGGGGGTTTGGTTTTCTTCTGCTTATCAGGTCTGTTGTTGAACCCCTCTAGTGAATTTTTCAGTTCAGTTATTATATACTCTTCAGCTCCAATGGCTCAGTTCGGTTCTTTTTTATATTTTCCGTCTCTTTGTTGATATTCTCGTTTTTGTTCAGCATCATTGTCCTTCATTTCTTTTTTCTTTCCGCACCTCTGACTGAATTTCAATTGACCTATCCTCAGGCTTGCTGATTCTTTCTTCTGCCTGCTTAAATCTGGTGTCGAAAACCCCTAGTGAATCTGTGATTCCAGATATTTTACTTTTCAGCTTCTGAATTTCTATGTTCCTTTTTTGAGAGTTTTCTCTCTTTATTGATATTCTCTATTTGTTCTGACATTGCTCTGTGTTTCCTTTAGTCTTTTTGTAGACAGTTTCCTTTAGCTCTTTGAACATTTATTAACATGATTGACTTTTTAGATTTTTGCTGTAGAGCATGTGTGCTTACCAGAGAGACAGAGAGAGGGAAATTGAGAAATCACCCCCCAGGGGAGATGGCCATGCCACACACCCTTCTCCATTCTCCTCTCAGGATTTTGTGCACACACACATGCATGCAAACACACACACACACACACACACACACACACAAGCCTGGCGTCTTTTTCAAGCCACTGGGTCCAGGACTTAAACTGCACAGTCAGCCTTGTGAGGTCCAGCACCCACGCCACCTGATGGCTTAAGATGATTGATTTTAAAGAGTTATTATCTAGTCTTCTCAGAGATAGTTTCTGTTTATTTCTCTTTTCCCTGCGAGTGACCTATACCTCTGTGTTTAATCGTATGCCTTCTGTTGTTTGGTGGTGGTTGTTGTAAACGAAACATTTTTCATATTATATTATGGTAACTCAGAAGTCATAGTCTCTCAACTTCTCAGGCTTTGCTGTGCTTGACCATTGAGGGTTGCAATAATCCATTTGTTTAGTGACTTCCAAGCTGGTTTTGAAAAAATTATATTGCTTTTTCTACGCAGTTACTAAAGTTGCTATCCTGTTATCTCAGCATTGGCAGAGAATTTCTTAAATGCCTAGGGCCAGACCCAAGCATAAAAGCAAAAAAGTATGGTCCCAGCCTATAAATATAGAAATAAATAAATAAATAACTCTCCCAGCTTATACATAAATAAATTTCATGACTTTAATGAAATTGAAAAATGTATGCAAATGTAAACTATCTATACTGACTTAAAATTACATGGAGTACGGGACCAGCAGTTGGTATAATGGCTTTACTGCTAGACTCCCATGTAATCGATCATGATTCAAGTCCCAGATCCGGTGGCTTAAACTCATGCCGGGCATGTGTGTGCATGCGTGCCCAAGATCCCGAGAAGAGAATGGAGGAGAAGGGATTGTGGCATGGCCATTCCCCCTGGGAGGTGATTTCTCATTTTCTGTCTCTATCTCTTTCTGTCTTTCTGGAGAGTGCACCCGCTCCATAGCAAGAAACAAACAAAAAAAAAACAAAACCTTTCCAAAAAAAATAATATAGAGTATCTAAATTCTTACATACTGTATCTGAGCTCAGGTAGTCTATGTCTTAGCCAGTCCACCTACATTTCTGCTTTATCCTTCAACATGTACTTGCATAAGGGGCCAGCTTCGGGTTCTCTCAAGTCTTTTCTGGCCCTTAGACATGTGCATTACACTTCAGATGCCCCCACTTATAGAGGAGCCTTTCAAAGTCCTTATTCCCTCAAATTTCTTAGTCCTTGACCTTGCAGTTTCCAGGTCTTTTGTTTAGTCTCTTGCTTGCCTCAACTACCCAATCTCTTATCCCACAAAATACATAGTAGAGGACGTTGAAAAGTTCATGAAAGATGGAATTAAAGTATTGGTGGTTCAAAATTTTGATATCCATGCACACATTTTCCATGATTTTTTTGAAGATCCCTCTTATGTATTCAGATGCCTTCAAAAGGTGTTACTTGAGAAGCTACTCCAGACGTGAGAGACCCAAAAAGGGTAAAGCACAAGAAATCCTCTATGTTCATCTCTCATTGAACAGCCAGCCAGATCAACAAACATAATCGTAATTTTTTTAAAAAACAAAAACAAGGTCTAATTGCCCCCTCTTCTCAGTATCATTCAGCCACACCAGGAATGCTGGCCACCATCCCATGACCACCGATAAACAGAATGAGGAATTGCACTCACATAAATGAAAATGTCACATGCAAGTCCTTTAAGCCCCAAATTTAGAAGCCTCTTTCTTCATCAAACACTCCCTTCTTTGCTGTATTTTTTATCTTTTCTTTCTCTTTTCTTAAAAGCTTGTTTATTTCGGGAACCAGCAGTTAGCGTAATGGCTGTGTCGCTGGACTCCCACGTAGTCGACCGCGGTTCACGTCCTGGACCCGGTGGCTTAAAACTCACGCCGGGCGCGTGGACGTGCGTGCCCAAGATCCCGAGAGGAGAATGGAGGAGAAGGGATTGCGGCGTGACCATCCCCCGTGGGGGGTGATTTCTCGCTTTCTGTCTTTATGTCTCTCTCTGTCTGTCTGGCGAGCGCACGCGCCCTACAGTGAAAATCTCTCCAAAAAAAAAAAAAAAAAAAGCTTGTTTATTTAAAAAAAAAAAAAAAAAACACACAGAGAGAAAGAGATACTAGCATCCCCAATAGAGTTTTCAAGCTGTGATCCAACCCCAGACTCAGCCAGCCTGGATCACAGGCGCACACATGTACCCATTGTGTACAGGTAAACCTCAAGATGCGAGCCTGGAAACTTCTCATGTGGGTCCTCCATCACAGAGCATTGTGTTACTGCTATATTACTGCTGCTGGCCCTACTGTAGGTTTTGATTCAATTTCAAAGTTCAAAACAATTATTTTAAGAATGTTTTCTAGTTTAATGGTTGCCAAAGCACAGGAACTGAATCTTAAAGCTCATTATGTCATTTTTCATTTGAAAATAATCTTAAATTTCAATGTGTGAGTGTATATGTTTATACTCACACAGGACCAGAGGGGATGTGGTGGTTAAAGTGCTGGATTCCCACAAGGCTGATCACTGCTCTAGTCCCATGCTTGTCAGCTTGAAAGTTATGCCAAGCACATTTGAATGTATGTTCCACATCCCGAGAGGAGAATGGAGGAGAAAGGATTGCGGCATGGCCATCTCCTGGAGAGTGATTTCTGTGGAAAAAAAAAAACTGAAAAAAAAATTTTCTAACCTTAAAACTGACTTTCACATAAAAAAAAATCCCTTGCTCATGAATATGTTTTATGTGTAAAAGTGGTCATTGCAAGGTTATGTAGAATGTGTGATAAATGTGTGTGGAGAGTAAAGGAAGACATTCTTATTTTGTTCTGGATCTTAGGGGAAAGCTTTTGTTCTTCCCCACTAATGATGGTATTCATGGTAGGTTTACAAAAATGTTCTTTTTCTTTTTTCTCACTTGGATTTTAATTATGCACATAAATAGCAACATGAGACCACAGAGTTCTAAGGCTTGTATTATTTTTAGGTAAAAGGATTTCAGATTAGTCCACTTGTAGTATGGTGTCATCCAAGATAACAGAGAGGCCTAGCATAGTTGTTCCTGAAGAAAGCCATTGACTATAGTCAATAATGATTTCTTTACCATGTTTCTGTAGAAATGTTGATTTACTGTAGAACTTTCCAATTTTTACCTATAACTGATTAAAATGGGCAGACATGAAGTTTTCTACTTATTTCTGGGTGAATTCTTCACATTTCCTTGCTTTTGAAAGTCCTCCTTCCACAAATCTTCCATGACTCTGTATCCTCATAAACCCCAGTCATATAATTTCTCTCTGCTGACCTGAGCCAATGCAATGGCTTGCTGTGGATAATAGAAAGAGGTGGCTAATCCCATGACACCAGGTGGGCACGCCCGCTTCTTTACTTTTGAGCCTTTAGCCCAAAGGAGTCCACCAAGGCCAGCAAAACCAGTAACACCAAGTCTTGGGAAAAAATCCAGGAGGTCCATTTTGGAGATATTCACAGCTGTCTAACCCCCATCAAACCAAATTCTACATCTTGGGCTTAGCTTGGGAGTTCATTTCCTGACACCAACTTATATATGGCTCGCAGTGATGTCGAAGCTCTGAGATGCTTTCTTCAAGTTGGCTCCTCCACATATTTGGATTGCCCCTCAGGAATTGAGTAGAGTAAAAGCTCATCAACTTTCATGGCGTTTTTGTTAGGTGAGTCTTTTTGGAGCTGCGTAGATTTTGAAGGTGAGCAGGCTTAGGCTGGCTGGCTTCACGGACCTCTGTATTACCTTGAACAGGTCGCTGATGGCAATGGCAGCTCCCACCTATAAAAATGTTCTTATAAAGTCGAGGTAATTGCTCTCTATTGTAGGGTTTTGTAAATATTCTTCATCAATTTGAGGTAATTCCTCTGAATAATTATTTGCTGAGAGGTTTTTCTCTTAAATTGATGTTGGATGATTTCAAACGTATTTTATTTATTAATGGATTTGATTATAATTGCTTTTTTTTTTTTTTTTTTTTTTTTTTTTTTTTTTTTTTTTTTTTTTTTTGAGAGGTTTTTGCTACAGAGTGCATGTGCTCACCAGAAACAGAAAGGTAGAGAGAGACAGAGAAACAGAAAGCAAGAAATCACCCCCCAGGGAGGACAGCTATGCCACAATCCCTTCTCCTCCATTCTCCTCTTGGGATCTTGGGCACACATGCACACATGCCTGGCGTGAGTTTAAACCACCAGGTCTGGGACTCGAACTGCGGTCAACTACATGGGAGTCCAGTGACATAGCCATTATGCCAACTGTTGGTCCCTAAAATGTTTAACTTTTTAAAGCTCAGTTTTCCTTTTTTTTAAGTATTTCTTTTTAAAATTAATTAATTTTATTTATTCATTCATTTATTTTTTAATCTGACCAGAGAGAGACACAGAGAGAAAGAGAGGGAAAGTGAGGAAGGAAGCTACCAGGTCTGGGACTCGAACTGTGGTCGGCCATGTGGGAGTATCCAGCACCTTAACCACCACACCACCTGCTGGCCCCAAAGCTCAGTTTTCTAAGTAAATAATAGCAAATAAATAAACAAATAAATAAAGCATACAAATTTGTATTTTTAGGCAAGGTATCAAGCTGTAAAGAAATCTTTTACAGTATGATTGTATTTTACTGAGAACAGATAGATACTTAAAACAAACAAACCAACCCTGGAGTCAGCAAGCAGTACGGTAGCCAAGGCAGTAGATTCTCACCCAGCAGAATGTGGTTCAAGTCCTGGATCTGATGGCCTGAAAATCATGCTGAGTGTATGTGTGTGCATGCTCAAAATCTCCAGAGAAAAATATAGGAGGAAGGATTGTGGCATGGACATTTCCCCTGGGGGATTGACCTCTCACCCTCCCTCTGTCTATCTCTCTCTGGGGAGTGCATGTGCCTTATGGCAAAAACCAAAAACAAAATAAAATAAATGTTTAAAGAACTCTTGTTTTAATACAGGGGGAAAATAATCTTTGATCCATTTTTGGAAAACTTATAATACTTTTTTCAAATTTTAACCAACTTGTCATATAAAATCCTTTAATAGAATTACCTTATCGATCCTTGCCACACTCTCAAATTCTTTTGAACTCAAGAACTCAACTTGTTACTCAAGCCTTAACCTAACAAGTTATAGACTTATTATTTGTCCCTTTTTCTTTCTATCATCCAGTCATCTTACTTTAGCACAAATATTTTACCACTGTATAGAGCACTGCTCAAAAGTGGCCTTACTTCTGCTATGCATCCAACACCTCGGTCTTCAAAACAAAATATTTTAACAAATATGTTTTCTGGATTGTTTTCGTGGACCTTCATAAAAAGCTTGACTGCTTTTTGCAGACCTGTGTAAAAGACCTGCCTGAACCACTCAGAATAACTGCCACCACCACAAGCCATGGCAGGCCAATAACCAAAATGGTCGCAAAGATAAGAACTCATGGCACAGGGCATTGCCTTGGCAAAGGGGCATATAAACAGGGCACTTAGACAGCTCTATGCCATTCACGCTTTGGCCACTTTCCATGCGTGAACCAGAGTAGCTGCTGTGCTCAAGCACTCACTTCACAGCTCCCCTCAAACTGGAGCAGTTGTTCCAGCATTCATTTGGCAGCTCTCCACAGCTCTCTCCTCTGTGACCTAGAGGCACTGAGACTCTGATAAGAGTGAATCTGACTGGCTCTCTCCACAACAGCAGCTTGAGGGATGCCTGGCTCAGAACCTGTGGTGACACCACACTGCTGAGGCAAGGTTTGACAGAGAATTTGTGCTAATGGCTCCATCCCAGTGACAACTTTGAGTAGAGTAGAGCTTTCTTAGAGTAGAGCTTCCTCGTGGTGTCGGTGCAGGTAGTGTGGCCTTGAGCAGGCTCATCTTCCTGTCCTTTACCCAGCTATGCTTGCTTGTGTGTTAGGGCGTTTGAGGGGAATAAAGCCTTGACATTGTGGAAAGGCACAGATTGAGTCGTGGACTAATTCCCCATGCTCTTGATAACCACATAAAATTTTTCCTACAATTTTTTTTTCCTGCCTCATGTTGAGACAGGAATTAGACCCAGGGAATAGGTGGATAGGACAGGGACCCCAAGAGGAGAGCCACTGTCTGCCATCCTGGGCAGCCATGCTATGGTAATTTTTTGTTTTCTCTTTTTTTCCATAGAGTCACTATGTTCCTTTGACCTATAGATACATAAATCTTGCTCCTAAAGAATTTAGGACTCTGAGATGACACTTAATCAGGCAAAAAGCAGAGACCAATTGTCATAGTCTGGAGCACACATATAATATAGGAGATTTTTTGTTGCTGTTGTTTGTTTTTTACAGAAACCTGGATAAGATAAGACTTTCCAGCTCTGAGGCAATAAAATCCTAAATTTAACAATCTTTGAGCTTTCAAAATTAACATTGATAGCAGTTCTTCCAAAGTTAATAGCCTATATAGAACCCCTATCACGAAGAAAAATGCATGCAGGGGGCTCTCAGCAATGATTTAAACCTGAAACTCAGACTACCAAGTGGCAACTCATTCTGAGACACCTCCTGATTGGGAGCTCTTTTTTTTTTTGTTTTTTTCTTCCTCTCTCAATAAACTTCACTTGCTATCTGTTCTCCGTGTCCGTATCTCTAATTCTTCATGAGTGTGAGACAAGAACCTGGTCAACTTGCAGCCCAGCGATTGACACTGGAGTTGGGCGTAATCACCCAAACTTCCCACATCAATGTAAGATCAACCCCTAAATGGCCTTTAGGGATTTTTCTGTCAGAAAATAAGGAGTGATTACAAATACCTTTGGCCAGAACTCTGTTACTGGCAAACAAAACCACCAAAATGTTTCAGCCTATGTTCACAGATGGGCCCGTAAAGTCACAATGAAGGGGCTGGCAGGTGGTATGGTGATTAAAGCGTTGGATTCTAACATAGCCGACTGCAGTTTGAATCCTGACCTTGTGGCTTGCTTTCTCACTTTCTCTCTATATATCTCTCTGTCTCTCTCTGGTCAAATTAAATAATGATGATAATAATAAATAAAATTAGATAATTCTAAAAACTTTAAAATCATAATGGCAAGTAATTTAATCAAAGTCTAACATTCTCATGACCTTAGCTCTTTACCCCTCTCATATAAAGATATCACCTTCTTGGTAGGGTGGATTGAAGCGCCTCCACTTCAGATGCCCAGGAGCTCTTTCTAAATAAACTTCTTCTTTTCTTGAGATAATGGTCTCCTGAGTGTTACTCAGGCAGTGAAACCTTGTTTTTAGGAAACAACTTTAGATAACCTCTGATTTAGATCAAAAGCAATCTATCTTTAAAGAATAAATCCTTATCCATTGTTTATAGTTTATCTCAACACATCTTAATTATTTTGTAACTTTGCATGTACAATTATATATAT
>NW_006159434.1:643321-647574 GCF_000334495.1 Tupaia belangeri chinensis
TATTAATTATTTTATAGCATGTCAAATATGTATTCTATTACATATGGATATTAGATATATATGTACCTTAAGTTGCTAATAATTTTGAACCTTGTTTTTTTAAAATCAAAATAGCAAATTAGCTATGTTCTTTGCTTGGTAGAACCCACACTGACAATTTTGAAGGTGACACAGGGACATGAGGATGGAGAGGTGATCATGCCCCGTACCCGCAATGGGACACTGGTTTTTATCTGCAGATCATGAAGAATTAGAGGCAAAGACACAACAAGTACAGCAAATTAGAGAGTTTATTCAAGGGGAGGGAAGGAAAAATAGAGCTCCCAAAGAAGAAGAGAGGGATCTCAAAAAATGAGGAGCTGAAGAGGAGCCGGGGAGGAGGGACTTTATTTTGGCCCAGAAGGGCTTTGTCCTGGCTTTTCTAGGTAGGGCTTGCTCATGCTTTCTCTTGTGTTGGGGAGTAGGGAGAAAACAACCCATGCTGGATGGGTCCAGTTATTCTTTTTCTAATTTGGAAGTCGGTACAAAGATCAGGAGATTTTTGTCTAGAAACTTTGGTCCATAAAAACCATTATCTTATCTCCTCCCCAACTTCCCCACCCCCCAAATGTGGTGGGCCTGGAAAAAAGCCTTTGTTTTAGGTCTAGGTTATGCTACTAGGTCAGTCCCTGAGCCACCACAGCAAGCAGTCTCTTGAGCAGACAGCAGAGTTGCTTTCATCTCTAAAAACTTAGCCATTGTGTGGGGTCAGCAGATGGTGTAGCGGTTACATCACTGAGTGACTACAGGTTCAGACCCAGATCCAGTGGCTTGAAAATCATGCTGGGTGCCTGTGCATGTGTGCCCAAGATCCTGGGAGGAGAAGTAAGTGCAGCATGGCCAACCCTCCTGGGGAGTGATTTCTCACTTTCCCTCTCACTGTGTCTGTCTCTTTCTCTCGCCAGTGAGTACATGTGCTCTAAGGTAAAAACTTCTTAAAAAGAAAAAAAGAAAAAGACTTAGCCATTGAGATTACTTTTTGCACCTGTTCCCTAGCCATATTTGCCCCTTGTCTTTAGCCATACTTTTAGAGTCTCTGTCTCCTACCTCAAAGATACCTTCAGTTTTATTTTATCTATAAATTTGATGTTGGTTTATTTATCAAAGAGTTACCTAAGTCATGGGAACTTAAAGCATTTGGAATAATTCCTATAAGAATTCTTGTTTATGAGCCAAATTGAATAGAATTTTTTAATGACTTTGCCATACAAACATAATGTACAATATACCTGAACACATGTATAAACACACATAAGAGAGATCTTTTTTTTTTTTTCCTAATAGGTTTTTGGGCACATGCTCTTTTGGGAAGCAAGGAGGGGGGAGAAAGAGACAGTGACAGAGAAAGCGAGAAGTCACTCCCTGGAGGGGATGGCCACACTACAATCACTTCTCTTCCATTCTCCTAGGATCTTGGGCATGCATGCACACATGCCCAGCGTGATTTTCAACCTACCAGGTTTGGGACTTGACCTGTGGTCAGCCACGGGAGTGTCCAGTGACATACCCACTACTACATCTGTTGTCCTCATAAGACAGATCTTTAAAAACATTTATGGGTTATCAAAATATCCCTGTGCAAAACTGAACTCACACTTTTGAAATAAGCGTTAGACCCCACTTAAGGGTAGAAAGGGTAAGGGTCCTAAAGAAAAGCCACTATGTCTTTCTTTTTAATTGAGCCTCTGTGTTTTTCCTCTATGGTCTGGTTTATGTACAGTATACACCCTTTTGACATGTCTCTGAAGAATTTATGACTCCTTACTAATGATGCAGGACATAGGGATATTGAGCACACAGACAGGGTAAAGACCCAAGATGGACTTACAGTGGCTAAGTTTTCGCAGTCAAAAGATGGCTTCATTGAGACTCAGAGCAACTGGAGCTAAGGACAACAGTTTCTGCTTAGTAACAGCATTCTAACAAGAAGTACAGCATGCTAGGTCTGCGGTCCCATGAAGAATAGGGTAATAAATCATTCACACTATCATGTAACTATTTTCTAAAGCCCACTTTTTTTTTTTTATCAAAAAGCCAGCCCATTGCTCAGATTGTGAAAGAAAAACTCCTCTCCTCCAGCCCCTCTTCGGCAACCCATTCGGGCCCTTTCCACCAGATTGGAAGCTTTTTCTCCTTTCCTAATCAATGCCACTTTACTCTCCTCACTGTACGCATCTCTAGAAAGAGAACTAGCACAAGTGGTGGGTCTGATCATCCAGCACTCCCACACCACTTTCATTTTACATTTTTATGAATATCTTTAAAAACCCCCTTATAATTCTATAGCAGTTTTGCTTTTCCTTGAACTTCTTTAACCACTTATTTTCTTTCTCTGTTTCAAATGAGTCGAGGAGTTAACTCTGAAATGTCTACCAATTCAGAAGTGCCTGCCTCTGAATAAGAAAAATATCAAATCTCCGAGTAGCTCTGAATCTTTTTATTCTTATTTCAAAACCATGAGTGAACATGCTCAAAATCCTTAGAGGAGAATGGACGAGATGGGATTGTGGAGTGGTCATCCTTCCTGGGGGATGATTTCTCGCTTTCCTTCTCTCTCTCTCTCTCTCTCTGTCTAGCATAGATGCCTTATGGAAAAAATCTAAAACAAAACAAAACAAAACAAAACAAAACAAAAGCCATGAGTGAGCAAAAAGAAAATAAACAAACAGATTGAAGGTACACAGAGTAAAGAGAAAATGGAAAAACTTCCAAATTCACCAGAAAGGATACAAGTTGGTCATAGGATCATAATGAAAGTGAGGAGAGATCACTTAAAATGATGGACCCTCATTGTCTCTTTTAGTTTAAGAAAAGCAAGAATATTCCAACACGAAAATTAATAGGGGCTGAACTAAAAGTTAAAATGTTTGTTCCAAAGGATTTAGAATGCAAGGTTTATTTACATGGTAGTGGCCCAAAGTTAGGGGTGAGACTTAAGACTTAGGTTATGGTAATCAAGCTACAAGGGCCAAGAGAGAAGCTCACATTCTCACTCAAAAGAATACTATTTCAAGAAAAAACAAAACAAAACAAAACACAGAAACAAAAACAAAAACTCAAGATGATTTGCAAGATTGAAACTGCTGACTGAATGGTGCTGGAAACTTGATGATTGCTTTCTCTAGAATAGAAAAGGTTTCTTTTCTAAGGCCTCATCAAACTAGAAGGCCCACAAGGTGATCATACCCTCTTAAATCGATCATTGAATTGGTCATATGCCTGGGATTTTTGTCCTTAAACAAAAAATAAAATGCATATTGATGTAGGAGGCAGGAACCCTAAAAATATAATTAGGGTATAGGCTCCAAATGAAATCACAAAATGGCTTAGTTTTAAGATGGAGACAAAACAACGCTGGAAAGACCTCTTGCAGTTGTGGCTCAGTGATTGACCTCGGCACCATGGTCTAAACCTAAAACAAAGGCTTTTTCCAGGTCCCACCACATTCCAGGAAGAGGACAAGATAATGGTTTTTATGGCCCAAGAACTCTAGACAGAGAATCTTCTGACCTTTGTACCCACTCCAAAATTAGGAGAATAACTAGACCTATCCAGCAGGTGCCCCTCTCTACCATGAAGAGAATGTATGCATGAGACCCACCTAGAACAAGCCTGAACAAGGCTCCTCTGACCCAGATAAAAACCCCTCACCCCAAGAACAGCAGACGGCATAATGGTTACATCACTGGACTCCCACGTTGTCAACCATGATTTGAGTCCCAACCCTGGCAGCTTAAAACTCACTCCTGCCACGTGTACGTGAGTGCCTAAAATCCTGAGAAGAGACTGGACCAGAAGGGACTGTGGTGTAGCCATCCCCCAAGGAGTGATTTTTCACTTTCTATCTATCTCTCTCTGTGTCTCTGGCTAGCACACATGCCCTATAGCAAAATAAAACAAAACAAAAAAAAAAAAAAAAAAAAAAACACTTTTCACCCCAGTTCTTCCGCAGCAACCTATTTTCCAGATCCCCTACTGACGCAAGAATAGGGAGGCACAGGGGCTATAGTGCCCACACTCGCAGTGAGACTCAGGTTCTTGTCTCATGCTCAGGAAGAATTAGAGCTGCAGACAGAGAAAGTAGGTATAGTAAAGTGGGGAGTTCACTAAAGAAGAGGGAAGGAAAACCCAAGCTCCCAAGAAGGGAGATGTCAGTGGAAAATAACCAGCTGTAAAAGATTAATAATAATAATGAATGCAGTTTACTTCTAAGC
>NW_006159434.1:647784-650831 GCF_000334495.1 Tupaia belangeri chinensis
GCTGGTGATTGAAAAGGAAGGTTGCTGAGATCAGAAACCAATGTACTTTAACCTTCAGTGGTGATAAGGAGGCTCAATATACATCACAAAGATACTCCAATACTATGCAAAGGGCAGGATGTAGGAAGAATCCTGTTTACTAATAGGCCAAAATGATCTGTCAACATCTGTGGGCATGACTCCACCTCTTCCCCTAGGCCCTCTGGAAAGGACCTTGGAAAAATAGGAAAAACAATCAGACTTCTGTACATAGAGGGGTCCTAGAAAATGGGTTACCAAGGAAGAATTGTAGTGAGGGATTTTTATTTGGGTCAAGAAAAGCTTGTCAAGACTTAGGTTCTAGGTGGAGCTTATACTTGCATCCCCCTCTTGGTAAGGAGGGTCACATGCTGGATAAGTCCAATTATTCTCCTAATTTGAATGGGTACAAAGGTCAGGAGATCCTTTGTCTAAAAGCTTTGGGCCATGAATTATTCAAGAGCAAGATTTATATATCTAAGGTTAAAGGAATGTGGTGACTGGGAGTAGAGGAATTGTCAGGAACTGCACAGCAGTGGCTCTCCTCTAGAAGAGAGGGAGAGCTACTCTATCTACCTGTAAGTGGGGTCCAACTCCTGTCTCACTACCTTCTTCTTGGGAGCTCTGTTTTTCCTTCCCTCTCCTTCAATAAACTCCGATTTGCTATCATACCCTCTGTGTCTACATTTCTAATTCTTCCTGAGTGTGGGACAAGAAACCTGGTCTCACTGTGAGTGCTGGGCTCAATCGCCCTTGCCCACCCACATTCTTGAGTCAATATTAGGGGAAAAAAAAAAAAAAACAACCCTCTTGGAGGAGATGAGTTCCCTTCAACCAGAGCTGCCTGCTCTCCCTGCCCCCACACATTGCAACAAAGTTATGCTTTGCTTCATCACACCATATGCTTACAGTTTGAACTATAGTTTGATTTTTAGAGCAAGAGACAGAGTTTGAAATTTAGTGAAGAGTTCTTCCATTGATCTGGCCTCAAAAGGCAGGACATATAGAAACGGGGGGGCTTGTTGGTTATAGGTGGGTTTTACAGCTTTTAGATTAGTGATTGGAAAGGAAGGTTGCTGAAATCAGAAAGAAATGTACTTTAAAAGAGGCTTAATATACATGACAAAGATCCTATGCCAGGGACAGGATGTAGGAAGTCCTGTTACCAATGGGTCAAAATGGTCTGTTAATGTCTGTGAGTGTGACTCACTCCAGGCCCTCTGGAAAGGATTTTGGAAATAGGAGAAAATAGTCAGACTTCTGTCCTCAGAATAAACCAGACTGTCTATCAAACTTTGGGAGGTCTGAGATCAGAGAACTTACTGAATCTACCTTGAGGAGAAGCTCAGAACCAGAGGAGGTATAAGGTGCTCACTGTGCTGGTACAGACACTGGGTTTGAACAGACTTCTCAGAAGATCTCCAGTGCCTCTTCGGTCCCTTTGTCAGGTCATGATTGTTGATGGAAATAAACAACTCTGTAGAAATAATAATGTGGTTTAGTACTAAGCACAAAATTGAATGCCATGTCTGGAGAAGTACAAGCATATTTCTCCTTGATATATCTTATTTTCATTTCATTCAACTCTGTTTTTATTTGTTTTGAGACTTCCTTTTATTGATTTCAAGTTTATTTTTTTGTTTTATTTCTTAATTTGATGAAGTTTATCTTACGGCCCGAAGTATCGGTACCTTGGTGGATATTCTGTGGGCATTTAAAAAAAATGTTATTCTGCTATTATTTTTTGGAGCATCAAATAATTTGTCAATTAGATCCTTTGATTGATTATATTGTTCAGGTCTTCTTTTATTATTGCTGATTATCTATGTTCTATAGGTTGCTGGTGAATGTATACTAAAATCTCCAACACATATTTGTCAGGTATATTTTTTTTAGCTGTATTAGTTTTTACTTCATGTATTTTTGAGGCTCTGTTTTGTGGTACATACACATTTATGATTGCTGTGTTTTCTTGAAATAGTGTTTTTTTTTAAACATTGTCTATTATGCCTGTTGCGAAATTGACCTAATTACAATCAATCTTATTTTTTAATTTTTTAAATTTATTTTTCCCCATTTTTTACTTTCAAAATACCTACATCATATAATTGAAAGTGAGTTTCTTGTAAGTTGCACATTGTCAATTCGTATTACTTCATCTCATCAGCATCTATTTTTTATTAGTGTATTTAGGCCATTTGAATTCGATTATTGATATAGTCTTACCTAATTATTTGATTTACTTTTGTTCTTTTTAGTTTCCATTCCTCTATTTCTTTTTCCTCCATTTCTATGGGACACTTGAGAAACTTCTCTTCGAATTTTATCTTGATTTATTCATAATATCTTTGAGTGTAGCTTTCTGTCAAGTTTTCACATTGAGTACTCTAGGTATAACAACATAAATTTGTGGCTTATAACATTTTATTGGTAGCAACATTTTGCCACTTCAAATAAATTATGGATATTCTAATTTCCTTTAGATTGTTTAACTTTCCAACTTAACATATTACCATCTTGCATGTCAGATGGCAATTTTGTTTTCCTATATCAAGTAATACATAAAATTCATGAGGAAAATAGTAACGTGTATGTATATGCACCCATATTTCTGTTTCTCCTATTGTTATTTACTTTTTCTTGAAGAGTCAAGATTGTTTTATTATCATAATTACTTTATTTTGGAAGAATTTCATTTAGGCAATCTTCAAGGTTAGATTTGGTAGTTAAATATTATTTAGTTTTCTTTTGTCTATAAATGTATTTATTTCCTCTTAGTTATCAAAGGGTAATGGAAATTAAAAATTTTTATGGTTACTGAATCTAAATTTCTCTGTTCATCAATTGAAAAATATGTTACTACTTCCTTCTGCTATCCCTAGTGAAAAATATGGTATCATTCAAAATGGTAATTCTTTTCCTTTTTAAATATTTTTTTCTTTCTTCTTCTCCTTCTTTTCTTCTTCTTCCTTTTCTTTTTCCTTTTTTTTTTTTTTTTTTAAGTGTTTTTTTTTTGGGGCACCAGCATT
>NW_006159434.1:650867-653237 GCF_000334495.1 Tupaia belangeri chinensis
ATTCTCCTCTCGGGATCTTGGGCACACACGCACACACGCCTGGCATGAGTTTAAGCCACCAAGTCCGAGACTCAAACCATGGTCAACTACATAGGAGTCCAGTGACATAGCCATTATGCCAACTGTGGGTCCCCAAAATGGTATTTCTGTATAGATAATTAATCTTTATTCTTTGACTACTTTCAAGATATTTTCTTTATCAATTTTCAGAAGCCGAGTTATGATGGGTCATATTTCTTTCTTTGTTGTTAATCATGTTTCTTTGATCCCTAGATTTGATGCTTTCACCAACTTTGATAAATGCTCTAGTCACTATTTCTTGGAACTTTCTTTCAACTACAATTTATATCTCATTTCTCCATGGGATTCTGTTGATATGTATGTTGGATTTTTTTTTTTCTCAAGTCCCTGAGCCCCTGTTCACTTTTTTTCAGCCCCTATTTAGTTCAAAGTAGGTGATTTATGTTGATGGCTGCTCAAGATAAGTGATTATTTTGCTTATCTTCAATCTACTACTGAGTTCATTTAGCTATATTTTTGTTATCTTGCTTTTTATTTATACTCTTATTAGTAATTTTGCTTCACTTTTATAATTTTTATTTATTTTCTGAGATTTTTTTTTTTTTGTGTGTTTATTTTAGAAGTATTCAGAACTGATTATTAAAGATTTTTTAAAATGATAACTTCTTTAAAATACTGGTCAAATAATTCCAACAGCTCATACTTTTCATTGTTGAAATCAAATGATTAACTTTACTCACTCAAGTTGCAATTTTTGTTTCTGTTTTTTTTTTTTATGATGAGTGATTTTCTGTTATATCCTCTACATTTTGTTCATTATGTTAAAAATCTCTGGATTCCATTTAAATTTTTATTTTGATAGAATGTGATCCCAATTAGATTTAACAGGAAGATCTTTGCCACTTTTATGAGTTGTGGTTAAAACAGCCTTTTAATTTTCAGAAGCTTTGTAGTGTTATTTTTTGCCTGCTTTGATAATATGTGCTACTTTGACTTCCATTATTTTCTGCTGCTCTCCCTCCCAAAAGTTATTTCACCAAGTCAGGCCACAGGGTTTTTTCATTGAAAGAAAACTGTGTTAGGATTCCTCCACTGGTCCCTGGTTGCTCTTGTGTCCCTCTACTGGTGTTTTCTGCTTGCTCTTGTGTCTCTGAGGAAGAAGAGGGAGTCTTCGGACCATGAGAGCAAAGAGATTTTCCAGGTCTTGTAACATCCTCTAAATGTTTCCCTCTTATCCACCTCAGTGCTTTTGAATAAGCAAGGAGATTTCCAGGCCTTGTACTTGCTATCGTGGGTTTCCTCTTGGTCGTTTCCTCTTCAAGATCCAGTGCCTCCTGGGACCAGCAGTTAGCATAATGTCTGTGTTGTTGGAGTCCCATGTAGTCGACTGTGGTTCGAGTCCCGGACCCGGTGGCTTAAACTTACACCGGGCGCGTGTGCGTGTGTGCCCAAGATCCTAAGAGGAGAATGGAAGAGAAGGGATTGTGGTGAGGCCATCCCCCCTGAGGGGGTAATTTCTCGCTGTCTCTCTGTTTCTCTCTGTCTTTCTGAGAAGCACACATGCCCTATAGCAAAAACCTCTTAAAAAAAAAAAAAAAAAAAAGATCCAGTGCCTCTTATTAGAAGTCTCAGGAATCTTAGAACCAGACAGAGATATTCTCTGTGGTTGATTTCTTTTTGCTGGTTCAGGTTGTCCACTTTGGGAATCTCTAGATGGGAGAGGTAAGCCTTTAACTACAGGATAAGAGGTTCTTTGGTCCAGATCACTTGCACAATGACTGAGTCCCTCTTGTCTATTTTTCACAAGCAACCTAGTATTTCTGGTGGTAGAGGTTGAGTTACAGCCTCGATGGGGCCAGAAGTTTCCCTACCCAACTGAGCTCCCTACGTACTGAGCTCCTCCTAAGTTTGTAGATGCATTCCTCGTTATCTCTTTACAGAAAAGGAGTTCTCAGGTTCACAGGAGAACAGTTCCCCTAGCCGCTTATTGTTCCTGATTGTTCCTTCTTGTTGTTGTTTTTTTTTGTTTGTTTGTTTGTTTTTAAACAAGTTTAATGTTGTCAAAGGGTTAGGGAAATCAATATATTGTATCTAATCTTAGTTTTAAGGCATTCCATCTTTCATCATTAGGGATGATACTCTCAATCTGTATAGATTCCTTTTATAAGACTGAGGAAATTGAATTATGTTCCAGAATTCTAAGAATTTTTAATCATGATTTAGTGTTTAGTTTCAGCTAGTGCTTTCTTATCTTCTTTGAATTTTTAAAATATAATTTAATATTAAAAGTGATAAGTGTTGGCGGGGATGTGGTGAAAAGCTAACCCTCCTACACTGGTGCTGGGCATG
>NW_006159434.1:653993-657568 GCF_000334495.1 Tupaia belangeri chinensis
AAAAAAAATAAAGTATAAATTTTAAATAGTACAAAAAAATATATAGATGGAAGCCTGGCTCTCATTCCTATTCCAAGCCACTTCCGCCACGTTCTAAAGTACCCTTCCATGCACATATATATGTATATGTGTCCAGTTCAGCCTCCTTATTTAGGTTGTTATTTGCTAAGAAATTTGTGCCTTTGCCTAAATTAACACCTTCCAAACTCCTTTCTCTACTGAGAAGGCATACTGCTTGTGTGCTTTGTAAATGGTAATATGTTCTGCATACTATACTACTCTGTTGATTTTTTCACAGTATGTCTTAAGAATAATTCCAAATTAATAAATATAAATTAACCCTCAAAAAATATATATATAATTTAATTTGACTTGCTAATATTTTAATAATTTTCCATTTATGATTATAATCGGGATTGGTCTGTAGTTTTTCTGATCATAATGTTTCTTTTTTCTGCTTTTAATATCAGTGCTATGGCAGCCTCATAAATTAAGTTAGGTAGTATTGATTACTATTGGATTGTCAGAAAAGTCATGATGCATTTTTGCACAGGAAAATTTTCTGAAAAGCATTTATATAGTATTAATAACTATCATTCTCAAATACATGGTACAGTTCACCAGTGAATACATGTGGTCCTGATAGTTTCTCAGTGTGAAGTAATTTAATCATAACTTAAAGTGTTTATTTGTTTCACTGTTAACAAATTGTACTTCCCAAGGAATTTATCCATTTCTGTTCATCTGTTGAATTTGTTGTCAGAAAAATGGATTACGACATCACATTTGACATCTCTAGGATTGTAGAGGTGTGCTGTTATCCATCCCTGAAATTGATCATTTGGTTTTTGTCTATCTACTTTTTTCATCTATGTAAAAGATTTATAAATTGTATTAATTTTTTTCAATAAACAATTGTTACTTGTTCAAATTTTTCTCTCTATTTTATTTATTTCGTCTTTGCTTATATTATTTAATTTTCCAGTTTGGATTTAATTTGCTCTTCTTTTTTTACTATCTTATCATTAAAAACATAGATCATTGTTATATTATTTTTTTTCCAAAATCAGTACTTATTGTTACAAATTGCCAATTATGTTATGCTTTTTAAATTTAGTCTAAGCCCAATGAATAAAGTTGAAAAATGTGCATATTGACATTTCTGAGTTTTTTTCCCTAATATTAAGTTGGGTAGTTACTTCTTTAATTTGTATTATCTATTTTTTTTATACATACAAATATAGTCGCTTGCAATGGCAGAGAGACAGAAAGCTAGAAATCACCCCCGGGGGGACGGCCATGAAGCAATCTCTTCTTCATTCTCCTCCTGGGATCCTGGGCACACACGTTCAAGCACCCAGTGTGATTTTGAAGCCACCAGATCTGAGACTTGACCTGCAGTTGGCCATGTGGCAGTCCAGAAACATAACCACTACACCATCTACTGGCCATGCTCCTTTTCTTATTACTGAATAATATTTACTTGTTTGAATGTACTACAAACAGTCCACCGTATTTTTTTCTTTTCTTTTTTTCTTTCTTTTTTTTTTTAAGATTTTTACTATAGGCCTGTGTACTCACAAGCGAGTGACAGACAGAAAATGAGAAATCACCCTCTGGGGGGGGATGGTCATGCTGCAATCTTCTTCTCCATTCTTTTTTCAGGATTTTGGGCATGCATGCACATGAGCCCAGGGTGAGTTTCAATCCTCCAGGTCTAGGACTTGAACTGGGATTGACCATGTGGGAGTCCAGCACATTAACCACTATGCCACCTGCTGGGTCCTCCATTTCTTCTTCAAATTTTTTGGGTAAGTTGTATGTTTCTAGGCTCATAACATTGTTTACAATAGTCCTGTATGATCCTTTTTTAAAAATAAAATTTTGAAGCATTGAGTACAATGGTTTCTTTTTTTGTTATGATTTTATAAATTTTAATCTCTTTTTTTCATAGTTCATCTAGCTAAAGGTTCGCTAATTTTGTTTATCTTTTTTTAAAAAAAATCAACTCCTGGGGGACGAGCAATTGCTGTAATGGCTGTATCGCTGGACTTCCATGTAGTTAACGGTGGTTTGAGTCCCAGACTCCGTGGTTTAAACTCACGCCGGGCACATATTTGTGCGTGCCCAAAATCCTGAGAGGAGAATGGAGGAGAAGGGATTGCAGTGTGGCCATCACCCCTGGAGGGTGAGTTCTCACTTTCTGTCTCTCTGTCTCTCTCTTTCTGGCGAGCATACATGCCCTGTAGCTAAAACTTCTCAAGAAAAAAAGAAAAAAAACTTCTAGTTTTGATTTTTTCTATTTTTTAAATTCTCTATTTCATTTATATATACTCTGATCTTTATAACTTTTTTCCTTCTGCTAACTTTTGAATTAGTTTATTCATCTTTTCCTGGTATAAATGATTTATTTAGATTTTTTTTCAACTTTCCTCTAGCACTGCTTTTACTATATTCAGTAAGTTTGGTGTGCTGTATTTATAGTTCTGTTTATCTTGAAATATTTTCAAAATTTCATTTGAATTTTCTCTTTGATCCAATGGTTGTTCAACTTTGGTCCAATGTGTGATTTATTTTAAACATTTTGTAGTAGCACTTTTTCTATTAAATAATTTTTAGGTTTATGTTTTATAAATTACAGTAATTTGTTGTCTACATAATACCTAATTATTTAATTGTTTTTATTTAAACTTTATGACTTTAAACCTTTTGTTGTGTGTTTGTTCTTTAGAGAGATATTTTTGCTTTATGGCCTGTGCACTTGCTGGAGAAATGGAGAGAGACAGAAAGAGAGAAATCACCTCCCAGGGTGGATGGCCCCACCACTGCCTCTTCTCCTCCATTCTCCTCTTTGGATTTTGGACATGCACACACACATGCCTGAGGAGGTTTAAGCCACCAGGTCTGGGACTTGAACCACAGTTGGCTACATGGGTGTCCAGGGACATAGCCATTATGCCATCTGCTGGTCCCATGACTTTAAACATTCTTGATTTTAGTAAATATTTTATACCTGCTTAAAAGTGCCTTCCTGAGTCACATTGTATACAGATTTCTGTATGTTTTCATTTAAATCTTATGTATATATACCTTTATTGTTTATTTGAGTGGACTACCATTTATTGAGCAAGATGGAGTAAAATCTCTCATAATAATAGTATGTTTTAAAAAATTCTCCCTTAAAATTTATCAATAAGTATTTTATATATTTGATGTTATTACTTTTTTCCATGTCCCCATTTTTTTTTTAATAGTGATTCACACTATCTAAAATAAACTTTTTGGTCTAACATTATATTTTTTCTGATATTTTATCTTTTTTTATAAACAGAGTATTATCCTTTACAAATTCTTCAGCACTCTTTTTTTTTTCATATTATACAAATCTATCTTGCAGATAATTACTTTCCTGTACAAAAATAGTTTTATTTAAAAATCTGCTGAAGTCCATTATTTTATGATTGTGCCATAATTCATTTACTCAAACCCAATTGATTAATTTCTAGTTTATTTTAAATCTTTTGCACTTAGAGGCCATGCTAAAATGAATTATCTTTAGCCCACAGCAGTTAGAA
>NW_006159434.1:657579-658363 GCF_000334495.1 Tupaia belangeri chinensis
TTAGAAGATTATAAATACAAAAATATTCTAAATTCTGGAGAGTCAATGAAAATTGTCCTTCTTAGTCTTTATAAACAGATAGATAACATGATTTTGTAAATATTCTCAACATATGCAGAGAAACCAATTGGTAATACTGAATATCCATCTATAAAATATTAATATTCTATATTTATTTTTATAACTGTTGCATTAGATTGTGTTTTATAGAAAATTGAAAATTTGCAAATTATATTTATGTGATACTTAAAAGTTTGCTGATGATCTTTTATATACTGGAAGACTTTATAAAATATAGAGATAGTGTTTTGTTTCTTTTCTTAAAAAGAATTATTTAATTTTATTAATTAATTTATCATCATTATTTTTATTATTATTTAGTTTGATGAGAGAGAGACAGAGAGGAAGAGAGAGAAAGTGAGAAAGTAAGGAAAGCAAGCCGCCCGGTCCGGGGAATGTTTTAAATCTACCTTATAATAGTATGATTTCCCTTTATTCCCTTTATTGTGTGTATCCTTTCTCTCTTGCTCAATTCCTGCTTTTATAGAAATTGAGTATCCTGAATACTGTTTTTTTCCTCTGTTAGTATAATATATATATAGGAAGGAAAACAGATAGAGATATAGATATGTAAATATAGCATGCACACATATACTACTATACCAGAGGTCTTTTTAAAAGTTCATAGAACATGTATATTATAAAAAATTATGCCGGGTGCGTGTGCATGCGTGCCCAGGATCCCAAGAGGAGAATGGAGGAGAAGGGATTGCGGTGTGGCCAT
>NW_006159434.1:658539-662431 GCF_000334495.1 Tupaia belangeri chinensis
CACATGTGCTCACTAGAGAGGCAGAGAGAGAGAGCAAGTAGGAAAGTGAGAAAGCATCCCCAGGGGCATGGCCACACCATAATCCCTTCTCCTCCAATCTCCTCTCAGGAGTTTAGGTATATATCCACATGTGCCCAGCATTACTTTCAACCTTCTGAGTCAAGTACTTGAACCATGAAGTGGGCTATGTGGGATCCAGCCACCTTAAACTCCACTTGCTGGCCCTCTATATATATGTTGGGTCATCGGAAAATTCATGATACATTTTGGTATAGGAAAATGTAGAAATATTTGTCATGACTTTTCTAATGACCCAATATTTTTAAACCCAGTATGTATTAGTGCTGTTTTTTTTTTTAAATAACAAAATATGTGGATTCATATTTAAGTTTTCACTCTATTTTATTTTTGTGTGTGTGTCTACAAACCTGTACAATGAATGTGTTTCTGATGAAAATCTTTTATTAATTATTTTAATGTGGGCTATAATCCAGTTCTGTTGGATTTTGGATTTTGTGTGTTTGAAAATATGCTCAATTATAAATGTGTTTTGAGATTAAACATGTCACAACATGTTTGTCTGAAAATGTGTTCTATTATTATTTTTAAATTTTATTTTTTAACTGATAAAAAATTGCATGTATTTGTGTACAACATGATGGTCTTTTAAAATGTATTAAAATTTTAAATCTTCCATGAACAAGAGAGACAGATACAGAGAGAGACAAAGAGACTTCAACCCCAAAGAAGTGTGGATGCCATGATCTGATTCATCCAACTTTGGCCAGCCCCAGAGAATGGGCACACATACACATCCAACAGACTTGAAGAGGTCACCAGACATGACCCTGAAATTTTTCCATGTGGGTCAGACTTACAGTGTCCACTTTCACTGTTGGGACCCCACCTGGTCACCACTACATTATGTTTTGAGATATGAATACATTGTGGAAAGACTAAATAAAGTGAATTAATATATTCATTGCTTCAAATATTTATCATGTGCATGTGTGTGTGTGTGTGTGTGTGTGTGTGTATACAAGAATATTTAAAATCTGTTCTTTGGAAATTTTCAAGTATGCAATAGTCTTACCTATATCATCACAATGTTGTGAAATAGATCTGTACTTGCTGCTCCTGTCATTGAAATTTTCTATCTACTGACCAACATTCCCAACGCCTCTCCATCCTATCCTAAGAGCTACCCATCTACTCCCTATTTCTATAAGTCTAACTTTTGTAATTTTTTTTAGAAGTTTTTGCTATAGGGCGCGTGCGCTCGCCAGAAAGACGGAGAGAGACATAGAGACAGAAAGTGAGAAATCACCCCCTGGGGGAATGGCCATGCCACAATCCTTTCTCCTCCATTCTCCTCTCGGGATCTTGGGCACGCATGCACACATACCTGGTGTGAGTTCAAGTCACTGGGTCAGGGACTCATACCATGGTCAACTACGTGGGAGTCCAGCGACATAGCCATTACACCTACTGCTGATCCCCTGACTTTTGTCATTTCTACATATAAATGAGATTCTGCTATATTTGTGCTGGCTTCTTTCACTTAGCATAATATCTTCTAGATTCATTTATATTCATGCAAATTAACATAAATGATAAAATTTCTTTTTATTTTCATTTTTTTCTTTATTCATAGTAGAATGTATGTGTGAGCATGAAAGAGAGAGAGAGAGAGAAAGAAATACCCTCTACAGAGTCTGGTCACACCACAATATCCTCTTCTCCAGCCTCATGGGTCCTGGACACATGTTTTGTGCCCAGTGTGTCGTAAGCACTGAGCCAGGGATTCACATCACAGTTGTCATGTGGGATCTGGTTTCTCTTAAACAGTGCATAACTACTGTACTGTGGAGCTGGCTTAAGAGTTTCCTTCATTTCAAAGCTTAAAAAGTATTCCATTGGGCATACATACCATATTTTCTTTACCCATTCATCCATTAATAGGCACAGTTTTTTTCTATAACTTAGGTATAGTGAACATAGAAATATAGATATCTCTTCAACATACCAATTTTATTTTCCTTGGATATAGACTCAGATATGAAATTTCTGTATCACATGGGAGTTTCACTTTTCATTTTCATATTCCTTTTGGCTATTACAAATAACACTGTTATGAACATTCATATACATGATTTTGTGGACAAAAAAGTTCATGCCCTTTGCAATAAAAAAAGTAATAATTCTACTTATTTATTTATTTTCCCCGCTCAAATGCTATTTACTTAGCCCGATGGCCAGAACTTCCAGTACAATGTTTAAAAAAGGTAAAAGCAAGGGAATCAACCTTGTAGTCTATTTGTAAAGGGGACCGGATCCCACATAGCTACCCACCATTTGAATCTTGGGTCTAGCTGTTTGAAAAACACACCAGACACACACACACACACACACACACACACACACGCAATGCTATCAGGAAGGAAAATGTAGAAGGGGTGGCAATGTTACCATGCCCCATTAGAGGATGGTATCTCTCTCTCTTTGTTTCTCTGTCTCTCCCTGGTGAGTGCATATACCCGCTGGCAACTAAATAATTGGTGAACAGAAATATTCCAACCTTAGGGAGAAAACATCTAGTGCTTTCACAATTAATTATGATTTTAGCTGTGGGTTTTTCATAGTTAACCTTTGTTAGGTTGAGAGAGCTTCCTTCCCTTCCTACTTTCCTGAAAAATGTTTATTGTGAAACACTGTCTGATTTTATCAAGTGCTTTTTCTGTGTCCAGTGGGACAATAATGTAGTTTTTGATCTTTATCTAATTAATTTTGTGCCTTACTTTGATTTTCATGTCAAAGCAACCTTTCAATCCTAAGATAAATCCCACTTGTTTATGGTACATTACCCCTTTTAAATGTTGTTGGATAGGTTTGCATATATTTTATTAAAGATTTTTGAGTTTACACTCCCAAGCAATATCGGAATATGCTTTCCTTTTCTTGTGATGCCTTTATCGTGTCTTAATGTCAGAATAAATTGTCATATTAGAATAAATTGAAAAGTACTTTTTCCTTTTTATTTTCTACAAAAGTATCTAAAAGATGGGTACCACTTTTTTTAAAACAATGTTTTTTTTGTTTGTTTTTGTTTTTGGAGAGGTTTTTTGCTATACGGCACGTGCGCTCGCCAGACAGACAGAGAGAGACAGAGAGACAGAAAGCGAGAAATCACCCCCCGGGGGGATGGTCACGCCGCAATCCCTTCTCCTCCATTCTCCTCTCAGGATCTTCCAGGATCTGGGGCACGCACGCACACGCACCCGGTGTGAGTTTAAGCCACCGGGTCTGGAACTCAAACAGCAGTCTACTACGTGGGAGTCCAGTGACATAGCCATTACGCTAACTGCAAGTTCTCTAAAACAATGTTTAAAAAAATCATCTGCGAATCTCTCTGGTCTTGGGCAAACATTAATTTCTAAATTTTTTGTTGTTGTAGGTCTACTTGGATTTCTAAAAGTTTTATTTGAGTGAGTTTTTTAATTTATGTCTCTTTAGAAATTTGTCTATTTCTTATGTTATCCAATTTGCTAAAAAAAGAAAAGTTCAATGTATTCCATTAAAATTTTCTTAATTTCAGAGCCAATAGTTGGCACGGTGTTTAAGGCACTAGATTCCCACATGGCCAACTGATTCAAGTTCCGGACCCAGTGGCTCTGTGGTTTGAAAATCACATAGGGCACACGTGCATGTGTGTCCAAGATCTCAGGAGAAGAATAGAGGAAAAAGGATTGTGGCATGACCATCCCCTCTGGGGAAGGCACTTCCTTCCATTCTTCCTCTTTTCTCTCTTTGGTGACTGCACACATGCTGTGGCAAAAACCTAAAAAAAAATTATTTTAATTTCTCTGGAGTCTATATTGATTTTTTTTTTTTT
>NW_006159434.1:663199-666626 GCF_000334495.1 Tupaia belangeri chinensis
GGAAGATGGCGGTTCCGGCCAAAAGGAAAAAAGAGGTTTATTGAGTTTGTGAATCTTTTGATAGAATAGGTTCTTAATTTCATTTTTTGTTAATTTTTTTGTTATCCTTTTTTAAGTTTATTTTTTTATGATGGAAAGTATGTATATATGCATTCAAGAGAGAGAAATAGAGAAGCACCCTTGATAGGGTCTCATCATATAAGCTTCCAGCATTTCAGGAAAACCTAGGGATCTGACATCACAATTGGTTTTGTAGCTTGCAATACCTCAGTTCCATTTACTAGTATCTATTTTGGTTCTTTCTGTCTTTCTTTTTTTACTACATGGTATGTACACACACAAGAGAGAAACAGAGAAAGAGAAAGCCCCTCCAGTACGGTCTGACCAATCCCTTATCTTCCAGTTCTCCATCTTATCAAGATACTGGGTGTGCATAACCACAAGTTTTTTTAGCTGCTGAGTCTGGGACTCAAACCTTGGCTGGCCATGTGGAATTGAACTCCTTCTGCACAGTGTTGAACTGCTATGCTACAGGCTGGCCCAATTTCTGTTATTAGTTTTATTGATTCCACTCTAATCTTTCTTTTTTTACTTTCTACTTTGGTTTAGTTTGCAGTTCTTTTTAAGTTGCAAGCATATGCTATTGGTTTGAAATCTTCCTTATTTTATAAGCTTAATGATCTGAATTTGTAGCTAAAAAGGAACGTTTTAAAAATTTTATTCCCTTTATATAGTGACTTTTTCCTATGCTAGGAAATTCCCTATATTGGAGAGTGTTCCACCAGCACTTGAGAACACTGTATTTACTGCTGTTTTGAGGTGGAGTATTTATAGATACCAATTACATCAATTTAGTTAATACTGCCACTCCAGATTCTTATATCTTTGGTGATTTTCTGTCTATAGTTGTTTTACAATTACTGAGACTAGTGTATTGATGTCTCCAAATAATATTGTTATGAGTAAATATGGATGAAAATAGTTTATTCTAATAACCCCACTCATGCTTATTTTTTTTACAGAATAGCTACAAAGACAATAGCTTTATTTTTTAAGGTTTTTGGCATAGGGTTTCTATTTGCCAGAGAGACACAGTGAGAGGCCCAGTGAGAAATCATTCCCCAAGGCGATGGTCACAGTGCAGTCCCTTCTCCATTCTCCTTAATTTTTTTTTTTTGAAAGGTTTTTGCTATAGGGCGTGTGAGCTCACCAGAGAGACACAGAGATACAGAGAGACAGAAAGCAAGAAATCACCCCCCTGGGAGGATGGTCACGCTGCAATCCCTTCTCCTCCATTCTCCTCTCGGGATCTTGGACACGCACGCACACGCGCCCTGCATGAGTTTAAGCCACTAGGTCTGGGACTCAAACTACAGTCAACTACATGTGAGTCCAGGGACATAGACATTATGCCAACAGCTGGTCCCCCTTTCCTTTGATTTTTAAGCCACCAGGTCCAGGATTTAAATCACAGTCTGCCATGTGGAAATGCAGTGCCTTACCCACCACACCACCTACTGGCCCTCACTAAGACAATATTTTTTAAATAAGCAGAAAGAGGGTATGAAAAGTTAAATACAGAAGTACTCCTAATACAGTGTTTGGTTGATAGTAAACCCTTAATAATCATTTGTCTTAAAAAGAAATAATAAATTTTTCATTTGAATGCATTTAAGTAATAGGAGGAAACATAACGATCCCTACCAACCCACTGAGGATATCTTAGTCTATATTATGATAATAAATAAGTTTATTATGAATAACTTTTAAAATTATGATCACTGATTGTTTGCAATTGTTACCAATTACATGTTACATACTATCATTTGGTCTTGGAGTTATAGACAAGGGCATGGATTCAAAGGCTTTGAACATCAATGCCTTCCACCAAATACATTTTCTCTGTTATGCTTTCCTTCCAACATGGGAAAGAAGCATGTAAGTAGAAGAGACGAGAGAGATATACATTCCAGATATTTTCACACAGAAAGCAATTTAGGAGCATTTAACATAATAAAACCTAACAATACCGGAGAAGTTCAACTCAAACAGAAAGAAGTTTAAAGCAGGATCTGGAGGTTGCTGGTATAATATAAAGTACACTTTATACTTGGTAGAGCAAAAAATAGTTTTTGAAAAAAACTCATTATGATTAGAATGTCTGTCAGTAAAGAAAGGATAATTTTCAGCAATGACAGATATCTCAAACTGAAATTATCCTTCAATCAACACTAAGAAGTTCATGATCTATAGGGAAATTTTTTTGTGGATATTGAAAGGGCAAATGAAACATTAAATAAATATTATTTGCTCAATCTTAAAGAAAGAGAAATCAGAAGAACTCCCAGTGCCTATGAGTAAAGAGAATATTCTAACACTTTACTTCACCAGATTGATCAAATGCGTTTGTGATTTTATAATGTAGAGACCATTATTGAATGCAAAACTGTTTAAAAGGTTAAAACAGTTGAAACTTCATAATTACAATAAAGATTTTAATGAAATGCAAATACCAGGCAAAGATAAAAAAATTTGTGCTTTTCAGATGTAGAATTTGCTATGATGGGAGAGAAATAAAAAATAAGCTAAGTTTGTTCCTTTTAATTTTCTTAAATTACCAGAAAGTAAGTGCACTCATCTGAGAGAAAGACAGAGAATCGGGGGTGGGGGTGGGGGATAAAGCACCTTTCAATCTGGTGTGGTCACATTGCAATTCCTTCTCCATTTCTCCATCCTATTGGGATTTGGAGCATGCACGCACACATACTCAATATGTTTTCAAAATTCTGAGACCACGGGACCAGCAGTTAGCTTAATGGCTATGTCGCTGGCCTCCCACGTAGTCGACGACGGTTCAAGTCCTGGGCCCAGTGGCTTAAACTCACGCCGGGTGCGTGTGCATGCGTGCCCAAGATCCCGAGAGGAGAATGGAGGAGAAGGGATTGCGGCCTGGCCATCCCCCCTAGGGGGTGATTTCTTGCTTTTTGTCTCTCTGTCTCTCTCTCTGTCTGGCGAGCACACGCGCCCTATAGCGAAAACCTCTCAAAAAAAAAAAAAATTCTGAGACCAGGATTTAAATCTCAGGATCGGCCATGTGGGATCAGGCTCTTAACCATTAAACTATGGGGCTGGCTCAACACTTTTAACTTTTATTGAGATATAACTCAAGAAAATTTTGCACAACACAAAATTTATCATTTTAAAGTGTACAATTCAGTGGGTTTTAGTATAGTCACAGTTATATAGTCATTACCATTTAGGCCTTACCTCTTTATTTTTAGAAATATTTTTGCTATAGAGTGTATGTTCTTGATGGAGAGACAGAGAGAGGCAGCAAGAAGTCACTCCCAACGGGGATGGCCACACCACAATCCCTTCTCCTCTCGGGATTTTGGATACACATGCACCCCGTATGAGTTGCAAACCA
>NW_006159434.1:667293-674769 GCF_000334495.1 Tupaia belangeri chinensis
GAGAAGTTCAACTCAAACAGTAAGAAGTTTAAAGCAGGATCTGGAGGTTGCTGGTATAATATAAAGTACACTTTATACTTGGTAGAGCAAAAAATAGTTTTTGAAAAAAACTCATTATGATTAGAATGTCTGTCAGTAAAGAAAGGATAATTTTCAGCAATGACAGATATCTCAAACTGAAATTATCCTTCAATCAACACTAAGAAGTTCAAGATCTATAGGGAAATTTTTTTGTGGATATTGAAAGGGCAAATGAAACATTAAATAAATATTATTTGCTCAATCTTAAAGAAAGAGAAATCAGAAGAACTCCCAGTGCCTATGAGTAAAGAGAATATTCTAACACTTTACTTCACCAGATTGATCAAATGCGTTTGTGATTTTATAATGTAGAGACCATTATTGAATGCAAAACTGTTTAAAAGGTTAAAACAGTTGAAACTTCATAATTACAATAAAGATTTTAATGAAATGCAAATACCAGGCAAAGATAAAAAAATTTGTGCTTTTCAGATGTAGAATTTGCTATGATGGGAGAGAAATAAAAAATAAGCTAAGTTTGTTCCTTTTAATTTTCTTAAATTACCAGAAAGTAAGTGCACTCATCTGCACTCATCTGAGAGAAAGACAGAGATTCGGGGGTGGGGTTGGGGGATAAAGCACCTTTCAATCTGGTGTGGTCACATTGCAATTCCTTCTCCATTTCTCCATCCTATTGGGATTTGGAGCATGCACGCACACATACTCAATATGTTTTCAAAATTCTGAGACCACGGGACCAGCAGTTAGCTTAATGGCTATGTCGCTGGCCTCCCACGTAGTCAACGACGGTTCAAGTCCTGGGCCCAGTGGCTTAAACTCACGCCGGGTGCGTGTGCATGCGTGCCCAAGATCCCGAGAGGAGAATGGAGGAGAAGGGATTGCGGCCTGGCCATCCCCCCTAGGGGGTGATTTCTTGCTTTTTGTCTCTCTGTCTCTCTCTCTGTCTGGCGAGCACACGCGCCCTATAGCGAAAACCTCTCAAAAAAAAAAAAAATTCTGAGACCAGGATTTAAATCTCAGGATCGGCCATGTGGGATCAGGCTCTTAACCATTAAACTATGGGGCTGGCTCAACACTTTTAACTTTTATTGAGATATAACTCAAGAAAATTTTGCACAACACAAAATTTATCATTTTAAAGTGTACAATTCAGTGGGTTTTAGTATAGTCACAGTTATATAGTCATTACCATTTAGGCCTTACCTCTTTATTTTTAGAAATATTTTTGCTATAGAGTGTATGTTCTTGATGGAGAGACAGAGAGAGGCAGCAAGAAGTCACTCCCAACGGGGATGGCCACACCACAATCCCTTCTCCTCTCGGGATTTTGGATGCACATGCACCCCGTATGAGTTGCAAACCACCAGGTCCGGACTCACCCCGCAGTCATAGGCCCTAACTCTTAAAAGTCTTGCTATCTCCCAAAGCCATTACACTGAGGACCACTGTTCCTAAATTGTATAATTTTTTAATTCGTTATTATTCTTTTTAAATCCAAATGTTTATTTGGTGCTATGTGATGATTTATATCACTTCATTGCATTTCTCTATTTTGTGAAGTATTGTTGTCATAGTTTATTTAGACATAGTTTTTTTTCTTTTTGTTTTTTGTTTTTTTATCCCTTCAAAACACTGAACATAAACATAGATTTTTTTTTTTTTTTTTGTGGGGGGGGAGAGATTTTTGCTTGCCAGAAAGATACAGAGAGATAAAAAGTGAGAAATCACTCCCCAGGGCGAATGGCCAGGCGGCAATCCCTTTTCCTCCATTCTCCTCTTGGGACCTTGGGCACGCACACACATGTGCCCGGGGTGAGTTTAAGCCACTGGATGCAGGACTCCAACCGCGATTGGCTACATGGGAGTCCAGCAACATAGCCAGCATGCCAACTGTTGGTCCCAATTATTTAATTATTTAGTCCAATGCCTAATCTCTCTTAAGTAGAGTTCCTATGATTTTCCCCCTTGTGTATTGATCATACTTTCTTTTTTCTTTGCATGTCTCATAATTATTTATTGTAAACTGTACATTTTAAATGTTATAAGGTGGCTGCTTTGTAAATAACATTTTCCAAGCTCTCTTGGTTTTATTATTATTTTTGCTTATTATAGTTTTGTTGATTATTCTTTCAGATGTGTTTCAGAAATCATTTTCCCAAGTGTTTGTTCTTTGATATAAATGGTCACTTAAGTCTCTTTTTTGCTACTGATCAGGAAATAACCAAGCAAAAGCTTTCTTAAATTCTTAGAAGTATAAAAACCTCCTTGCCTTGGATCAGTAGATGGTGTGGTGGTTAAGGCACTGGATCCCATATGAACAACTTTGTGGTTTGAGTCCTGAACCCAGTGGCTTGAAAAACATGCTAGGCGTGTGTATGTGCTTGCCCAAAATTCCAAAAGGAGAATTGGGAGACAAGACTGTGGTGTAGCCATTCCCCATGGGAAAATGATTACTCACTTTCTCTATCTCTCTGTCTCTCTCTGGCACATACACCTACCCTATGGCAAAAATATTAAAAAAATAAACAAAAAACAATTCACTGATGTTTTTAATTGACAGGTGGCATGTGCATTCACCAGAGACAGAGGAAAAAAACACTCCTCCAATGTAGTATCACATATGACAATCCCTTCTCCTCTATTTCTTTATCTGTAAGGATTTGGGGCAAACACACACGGGTTCAGAATATTTTTCAGTCTTTCAAGGCTGAGATTCAAACTGTGGTTGACCACATGAAAACTAACACTCTTAATCAGTAGGCTTAAGGGACCAGCCCACAGATTTTTTTTTGAAACAGTGTACCCAAAGTAGTTTTAAAAATCAAATTAAGTGACATCACTAAAAATGGTAGAGTATGGGAGTCAGCAAGTGGCATGGTGGTTAAAGGCCGTGGCCGACCACGGTTCAAGTCTTAGACGTGGTGGCTTGCTTTCTCACTTCCTCTTTCTCTCTCTGTGTCTTTCTGATCAAACTGGAAAATAATAATGATATAATAATAAATAAAGTTAAAAAATATTTTTAAAAAATAGTAGAGTATGAACTTCTAAACATTTTTAATGAAGTTTATTTCAAAAGAAAATAAAAAGAAACACAATTACATAAATTACATATCATGTTGGCTTAACAATCTACTGGTCCCATATTAAAGTGAATTTTTGATCTGTACTACAAATAAAATATACAGATAAGTGAGCCTAAACCTATAATTGAAATCATATCTCATATATTGAGTATATAGGGATATTTTCCCTTTCCCAGAGTCACTTGACCTCGTTCATCTCCTCTCATAAATTCTCTTCCTGAGGTAATCAAAGTTGGTAGGCTGGTATGGTATGAATCTTTTCTTTTTTTTTTTGAGAGGTTTTCGCTATAGGGCGCATGCGCTCTCCAGACAGACAGAGAGAGACATAGAGACAGAAAGCGAGAAATCACCCCCCAGGGTGGATGGTCACGCCACAATCCCTTCTCCTCCATTCTCCTCTCGGGATCTTGGGCATGCACGCATACGCGCCCAGCGTGAGTTTTAAGCCATCGGGTCTGGGACGCAAACCGCGGTCGACTACATGGGAGTCCAGCGACATAGCCATTACGCTAACTGCTGGTTCCCGGCTGGTATGAATCTTTAAATGATATTCTTCATAATTTTGTATAAACTTACACACAAGGGGACTTTGAAAGTTCATGGAGGACCAGGTGGTAGCACAGTGGGAACACAACTGGATCCACATGAGCAAGGCTTTGCATTTGTGCCCTGGAACCTCTGTAAGCACATGAAATGATTGTACTTGTGCTCATGATCTGGGCCAGCTAAGACTGAGGGCAGTTTGCGGAGTATAGATTCTTCTGGGAGTGCTTGTCTCTCTTTCTCAGGGGAGAAATAAATCAAAAGTTGTAAAAAAAAAAAATAAAAGTACAAGTTTATTTAGGAGCAAAATATTTTGAAATCCATGCATAGTGTTTTCATAGTACATACTTTCCATAAACCTTTTGATGATACTGCACAGAAGTATTCACATATGGACATATACATGCATCAGGAACATTATTGTTGCTTTGTCAGAAAAAGTTAACTGAAACTGGAAATAGACAACAAACTAGTTTCATGGCCTTTGAACAGCATATAAAGTCAAAGTCTTAACAATGCATCATCTGCATAAATATACTCAATTTATCTCACTGTTTACTAATGATTAAATATCTCAGCTGTGGCCGGCAGGTGACTTGGTGAGTAAGGCGCTGGACTCCTACACGGCCGACTGTGGTTCAAGTCTCGGACCTGGAGACTTGCTTTCTCACTTCCCCTCTCTCTCTGGAAATATTTTAAAAGTAATAATAATAAATAAAGTTAAATAAAATCTTAAAAAATGAATATCTTAATTATATTAAAGTTATTGATTATGATTTTTTTTTTATTCAGTCAAGATGGAAATAATTTCTGTCCAGTAAGAAAGAAATCTCAAAAGATTTATGTCTGGACCTTGGTTCTCCTTCCCATTTTACAAGAAAGGGTTGGGGGGAACAGAGAAACTGGATACTAGGGAGAAGAAACCTGAAGTCAAGGAGGCTGATGCCAGTAGCAAGGTTAAAAATAGGGCCTAGGGCCTCCGAGGCTAAAAAGTCCAAGAAGGGAATGCCCCGTTGCAGTTGAATCCTGGTTCTACTCCAAGGAATCAGCAGATATTTCTGTTCTGCCACATATTCCAGGAAGGTCATGAACACACAGAAGCAGATATTCAGTCACTAAATCCAGGATTGAAAAGACAGAGATGGTTCTTGTCACTTTCATAAAACCAGCTGGTGACAAGAATGGTGATACCCATGTGGTTCAACTTTGAAAAATGCCTAGATATTATCCTACTGAAGAAATGAATCAAAAGCTATTGAACCAGAGCAAAAACCCTTCAGTCAGCATGTGAGAAAGCTGCAGGCTAGGCTAGCATCACTTCAGGGCCATTCTGATCATCCTCCCTGGATGCCACAGAGGCAAGAGAGTGGTTTTCCTTAACCAAGTGAGTAATGGCTTGCTACTTGTAACTGGATCTTTGGTCCTTAATCAAGTTCCACTGCATAGAACACAATGGAAATTTGTCATTGACACCTCCATGAAAATTGGTATTAGCAAAGTAAAAATCCAAAAACACCTCACTGAAGCTTACTTCAAGGAAAAAGTAGCTAGACACCAAGAAGGTGAGATATTCGAGAAAGAGAAAGAGAAAGAGAAGAAAGAGAAAGAGAAAGAGAGAAAAAGATATCACAGAGCAGAGCAAGGTTGATAAGAAAGCTGTGGACTAGCAAATTTTACCCCCTATCAAAGCTGTTCCTCAGTTCCAAGGCTTCCTGCAATTCATATTTGCCCTTACAAATAGAGTTTATCCTCACAAATTGGTTTTCTACATTTCTTGCCAAGAACCTAATTAACTAACTGATGTATTCAAGAAAAGAAAAGATTTATGCCTGTTGGAGATTAACTAGTTTTCAAAATCTAACTCAGAAAGGTAATCATTAACATTGCTTTATTAAGTTGTTTATATACACCTAATCCCTCATATTTGTTTTGCATTATTCATAATATATTACTGACTTATTAATTGAGTAAGTAAAGTGATTGACTTTTTTTTTTAATATTTGCCTGTCTTGTCATGATTTTCACTTTCTGAAGGATAAAAATAGGTAAAAAGTAAAAGGATATAAAAATTTCATCACACAAACAGAAGTTATATGAAGGTTGGAATGCTATACTAATGCAAGAAAAAATAAATAGACAAAATCGAATGACAGGTGAACATCTAGGCAGTAGACTAACAAAGAATAAAATAATGAGCTATACTTTAAACTAGATTTAGTACAGCTATCTCTAGAACACTCCATCCAACAACGACTATGTTTTCTTGCTAGTGCACATGATAGACAGTAAATCAAGCCTCAGTGAATTGAAAATAATGAAAAGTTTACAAATTATATCATGTGATTACAATGGAGTAAAATCAAATATATTGTTGTTAATAATTTGTTGCTCTTAAAGAGAAAAATAGTTGAGGATTCACAAGTGCTTGGAAATTAGACAACAGATTTTTATTTTTTTAAATAATTATTTATTTAATTTTATTTGTTATTCTTCTCCTACAGTTTGACTGGAGAGAGATAGAGAAAGAGAGGGAGAGTGAGAACATAAACTGCCAGGTCCAGGACTTGAACCAGGGTCAGCCATGTGGGAGTCCAGCGCCTTAACCACCATGCCACCTGTCAGCCCCTAGACAACAGATTATTATGTTACAATGGATCAAAGTGATAGCACAAGGAAATGTAGGAAACATGTTGAGATGAATGTGCAATATACTAAAACACATGGGAGTAGATAAAAGAATATTTAGAGATAATTTATAGTATAAAGGCCAACATTTAAAAAAAAATGGGACCAGAAGTTGGTGTAATGGCTGTGTCGCTGGACTCCCAGGTAGTCGACCATGGTTTGAGTCCCAGGCCTGGTTACTTAAACTCACGCCGGGTGCGTGTGCGTGTGTGCCCAAGATCCTGAGAAGAGAATGGAGGAGAAGGGATTGGGGCATGGACCTCCCGGGGGGGTGATTTCTCCCTTTCTGTCTCTCTGTCTCTCTCTGTCTTTCTGGTGAGCGCACATGCCCTACAGCAAAAAGCCTCTCAAAAAAAAAAAAAAAAAATTCAGATCCTGTGGCATGGAAGTAGCACAAAGCCTTATAATGTTGATGTAAAGTAGAAAGGACCCAGATTCTCTTTTTCAGATCTCCCTGCATATGTTTGTGATCCTGTGTGCATGCCTGTGGTCTTAACTAGCTGAGGCTGGGGATAGATCACAGCATGAAGGCCCTGTTTGGAGTGACTCTCTCTCTCTTATACACATACACACACACACACACACACACACACACACATACACATCACACCTCTAGGAAAGAAAGAAATAAACTTTAAAAATAAATAAAAAGAGGGAAACTTTACATTAATAAGCTTATTTTTTACAGTAAGACCTTGGAAAATGAGAAGAAAACTAAAAAAAAAAAAAAAGCTAGCAGAAAGAAAATGGCAATGAGCAGAGCAGACATTAATGAAGTATAGAATAGAGAAACAATAAAGAGACCAAAATGAATAAAAATAGATATTTTAGAAACACACGTATTACCAAAATGGGGCCAAGAAGAAATAGTAAATCTAAAATAATGAACAGATTAATTAGTAGTCAAAAAACGAACTACAAAAATTACCAAGCTCTTAAAAGCTTCACTAGTGAGCACCACAAAACATTTAACAGTTAACATGAAATCTTCAGAAACTCTTCAAAATTAGAAAGGAGGAGGGAAAGCAGCAGTTAGCGTAATGGCTGTGTCGTTGGATTCCCACATAGTCGACCACGGTTCGCGTCCCAGACCCGGCGGCTTAAAACTCACGCCGGGCGCGTG
>NW_006159434.1:674910-682482 GCF_000334495.1 Tupaia belangeri chinensis
AAACCTCTCAAAAAAAAAAAAAATTAGAAGGGAGGAGACACTCCCCAAGTCATTTCTTTAGACCATGTTTTACCTGGGCATTAAATCCAGCAATGACATCAGAAGAAAAAAAATATAGGTCAATATATCCTACTATTATAGAGACAAATATGCTCCAAAAAGTTTAGCCGACTGAATCTAGTGATACTTGAAAAGAATTTTACATGATGACCAGGTGAAATATACCCCAAGAATGTAAGGTTGGAAATTCCCATAAAAATCATTCAATGTAGGGACCAGCAGATGGTGTAATGCTTACGTCACTGGACTTCCATGTAGTCAGCTGCAGTTTGAGTCCCATTCCTGGTGGCTAAAAACTCATGCTGGGGGCATGTGTGTGCATGCCCAAGATCTTGAGAAGAGAAGAGAAGGTGGCCATCCTCCCCTGGGGCGGGGGGCAGGGTGTGTGTGGTGGTGGTGATTTTTCGCTTTCTGTCTCTCTGGCAAGAGCACATGCCTTATAGCAAAAACCTCTCTAAAACAAACAAACAGAAAGAAATCATTCAATGTAATACACAAAATTAGTAGAAAAAAGGACAAAAATCACATTTCCAATAGATAACAAAAATGACATTTAGCAAAATTCGATATCTCATGTTAAAAATACTTAATAAGCTAGGTGTAGAAGGGGACTCTCTATTTTCATAAATGCCATTTATAAAAAAACCCACAGCTAGGAATGGTGATGGCAAAATGGCAGACTAGGAAGGTCAAAGACCTTTACTCATGGAAATATCCAAAAACAATCAGAAATTTCCTGAAACCTCACAGAAGTTCTCTAAAGTAATCACATATCTACAGCAACCAAGAAAAAAATTATGTTCAAAATTGAAGAAATGTAGCAAATTTTACTCACCGTTTACACTTTTTACTCGCTGTTTAATCTATTCCAGTATAGCATGCTTTTAGTTCTCAGTTCCCCACAGCAAGTCACAGAAGAACACATTTGCTACGTTCTAACTTGTCTGGTGTCTGCCTGAATAACTTGCCTCTGTTTTGCCTAATACTTTACAAATGTTTTGCATTTGACAAAAATCCAAGACTTTTTCTATAAAAATACTCAGTGTGGGAAAAGCAGTTGACGTAATGGCTATGTTGTTGAACTCCCATGTAGCCGTCAGCGATTCGAGCCCCAGACCTGGTGGCTTAAACTCACGCTGGCTGTGTGTGTGTGCGTGCCCAAGATCCAGAGAGGAGAATGAAGGAAAAGGGATTGCGGTGTGGCCATACCCCCTGGGAGGTGATTTCTCACTTTCTGTCTCTTTGACTCTCTCTGTCTTTCTAGCAAGCGTATGTGCCCCATAACAAAAACCTCTCTAAAAAAAAACAAAAAACAAAAAAACAAACAAACAAAAAAAAACACTCAGTGAGCAAGGAATAGAAGGGAACTTTCTCAACATATTATAGGGCACCTATCATAAACACAGAGCTTGGCCCAACCATAGTAGCACACGTTAAATGCTACTGCTTGGCAGGCTGAGGCCACATGAAAGGCTTTGCTTTTATTCCTGGCCTCCTCTGAAAAGCCCAGTGTGGTGGTGTGCACCTGTGGCCCCAACTACTCAGGAGACTGAGTCAGGAAGGACTGCAAGCTTGGCCAGTGTAGGCAACATGGTAAGACCTTGTCTGAAAGAGTCGAGCACAGAGGCACTTGTAGTCTCATACACTTGCGAAGCTGAGGCAGGAAGATGGTGACACAGTGAGACCCTGTCTTAACGGAAACGAGCAACACAAAAGCCATCATATAAACACACAAACATAATTGTAAAACTTAAAAACTTTCAAAAAATGCACAGTTTACAATATACTGAATGGCAAAAGACTGAAATATTTTCCCCTAAGATCAGGAAGAGGACAAAAATGCTTTTGTCACTTCTAGTCAACATAGTATCAGAAGTCCTCTCCAGACAAATTAGGGAATAAAGAGAAACAAAACACATCCAAATTGGAAAGGAGAATGTAAAATTATCTCTGCTAACAAATGATCTGATTTTATGCGAAGAAAAGCATAAAGATGTCACAAAACAATTGTTACAGCTAATAAGCTAATTTAGAAAAGTTGCATGATACCGTATCAATACAAAATATCATTCGCTTTGCTTTGCACTAACAATGAACAATATAAGAAGGAAATTATAACCATTCTATTGGGTTGTCAGAAAAGTCATGACGTATTTTTTGCATTTTTTTCTACACAAAAATGCATGACTTTTCTGACAGCCCAATATTTATGATAGGATTAAGCAACAATATGCTTAGGAATAAATTAACCCCCAAAAGGCAAAATACATGTATACTAAAAACTAAAACACATTTATGAAAGAAATTCTAAATAAATGGAAAAACATAGTGCATTCATGGATTGGAAGACTTCATATGTTAAAATATTAATATTATCCAAAATAATTTCCAGAGTAGAAATGAAAAAAATACTATTCTGAATTTCATACGAAATTTCAATATATTCTAAAGAGCCGAAAGTATTTCAAGAGAACACAGTTGCAAGATCAAATTCTCTCTTCTTACACCGATACCAATACAATTTGATTAAGATCGAGTTCCCCCTATTGGCCTCATTTTGATTTAATTACCTCATTAAATACCCTATCTTCTGGTACAGTCACATTCTGAGGTACTGAGTTATGGACGTTTCTGCGAAGAAGATATACAAGTGATCAGTAAACACATGAAAACGTGATAATATCATGACTGGGAAGTGCTCATCAAAACGCAGAGATACTATTTCATAGTTACTATTAAAAAATTCAGAAGATAATAAGTTTTGGTGAGGGCATGAAGAAATTAGAACCTATGTTCACTGCTGGTGGAAATGTAAAATAATGCAGCTGCTATGGGAAAAATAAGGAAGTCTCTTTTACAAATAAACATAGAATTATCATATAACCTCGCAGTTTCCCTTCTATGAATATACTCAAATAATTGAAAGTAGAAGCTCACCTAGATATTTGTATGCCAATATTCATGGCAGTATTAGTCACAATAGTTGAAAGGTGGAACTAACCAAAATGTTCATTCTCAGATGAATGGAAAAAGAAAATGTAATGTTTATAGACAATGGAATATTATTCAGTCCTAAAAATAAAGTTTTGATAGATTCCACAATGTGGATGAAACTTGAAGCCATTATACTAAGTAAAATAAGATAGTCACAAAAGGCCAAACATTGGGACCAGCAGTTAGCGTAATGGCTATGTCGCTGGACTTCCACATAGTCGACTGCGGTTCGTGTCCTGGACCCGATGGCTTAAACTCACGCCGGGTGCGTGTGCGTGCGTGCCCAAGATCCTGAGAGGAGAATGGAGGAGAAGGGATTGAGGCGTGGCCATCCCCCCTGGGGGGTGATTTCTCGCTTTTTGTCTCTCTGTCTCTCTCTGTCTGTCTGGCAAGCACATGCACCCTATAGCAAAAACCTCTCCAAAAAAAAAGAGAGAGAGAGAAAAAAAAAAAGGCCGAATATTGTATGATGCTATTTATATGAGGTAGCTAGATGAGTCAAATTTATAGAAACAGAAAGCAGAATGGTGATTGCCAGGGACTGGTAGAATGAGGAAATTGGGAGCTATTGTTCAATGCAGCAGATTCCAACCTTTTTGGCACCAGGGATTGGTTTTATGGAAAATAACTTGTACATGAACTGGGGTTGGGAGTGGAGACCTAAAAGAGAGGAAATGGATTTGGGATGGTTTAAGCACATTACATCTATTGTGAACTTTGTTTCTATTATTACATTGTAATATGTAATGAAATAATTATACGATTCACCATAATGCAATATTTGTAGCCACTACCTAACTCTGGCATCACTGCCTCAGCTTCACCTCCGACTTTCAGGCATTACATTTTCATAAGGAGCCAGCCTTGATCACTCACATGCACAATTCGCAATACGTCTGCACTCCCGTGAAGATCTCATGCCTCTGCTGACCTGACAGGATGTGGAGCTCAGGTGGGAATGCAAGGGAAGCAGAGTGGCTGCAAAAACAGATGAAGCTTTGCTCAGTCGTCCACTGCTCAACACCAGCTGTGCAGTCCTGCTTCTAACAGACCACGGACCAGTACCAGTCCATGGTCTGGGTACTGGGAACCCCTGCTTTAATGGGTATGGAGTTTTAGTTTATAATAACAAAAATTCCTGGATATGGATAGTCGTGATGGTTGCACCATAATATGATTATGCTAAATTTCTATGAATTATATATTTAAAAATGGTTTAAACATTGTGTTTTATTTCGTAAATATTTTACCACAATAAAAAAAAAAAAGAGAGAGAGAGAGAGAGTGAGCAAGTGGCATGGTGGTTAAGGCTCTGGATTCGCATACAGCCAACCACAGTTCAAGTTCCAGACCCAGCAGCTTCACTCCAGGTGCATGTGTATGAATGCCCAAAATGCTGAGAAGAGAATGGAGGAGAAGGGATTGAAGCATGGCAGTCCTCCCTGGGGATGTCGTCTCACTTTCCCTCTCTCTGGTGAGTGTACACACTCTATGGCAAAAATCTAAAAAAAAAAAAAGAAAAGAAAGAAAAAAGTAAATGGTGGATAAACAACACACAGCGATGATTAAAGCTAAAAACTGAATATTCTCTGCCTATGATCTGGAATAAACAGAGTATGTGTGCTCCAGATGGCTGATTGCAAAACCAGACAACAATAATGCAAGAAAAGAATATATATACACATAAATACACACACACACACACTTTATTCAGCCGTAGAAAAGAATGAATTCCTGGGAACCAGCAGTTAGCGTAATGGTTATGTCGCTGGACTCCCACATAGTCAACTGCAGTTCGCGTCCCGGACCCGGTGGCTTAAAACTCACGCCAGGCACGTGTGCGTGCGTGCCCAAGATCCCGAGAGGAGAATGGATGAGAAGGGATTGCGGCGTGACCATCCCCCCCTGGGGGGTGATTTCTCGCTTTCTGTCTCTCTCTGTCTGTCTGGCGAGCGCACGCGCCCTATAGTGAAAACCTCTCAAAAAAATAAAAAAAGAATGAATTCCTATCATCTGTAACAACATGAATGAACTGGAAATAAACCAGGCATGGAAAAACAAATACTACAGGATATCCACTGATATGTAGAATCTAAAACAGTTGATCTCATTGAAGTAGAGAGCAGAGGGACGGCAGGTGATATGGTGGGCACTGGATTTCCACAGGTCTGACTGTGGTTTGAGTCCCGGACCTGGTGGCTTACATTCTTATAGTCTCATTCTCTCTTTCTGTCTCTGTCTGGTCAAATAAAAATAATAATAATAACTAATGGAATTAAATAAATAATTAATTATTTTAAAAAAGGAAGTAAAGAGCAGGATAATGGTTACCAGAAGTTGAGGGAAGGGAAGGGAAGGGATGGGGATGTGGACGGGTTCACAATTAGATAAGAGAAGTAAGTCCCATTGTTCTATTGCATAGTAGGGTGAATATAGATACCAACAAAGTATTATATGTTTAAAATATCTAAAAGAGATGATTTTGAATTTTTTCACCACAAAGAAATGATAAATTTTTGAGTTCAGGGACCATCAGTTGGCATAATGGTTATGTCGCTGGACTCCCATGTAGTCAACCAGGGTTTGCTTCCCAGACCTAGTGTCTTAAAACGCACGTCAGGTGCATGTGTGCGCATGCCCAAAATCCTGCGAGAAGAATGCAGGAGAAGGAATTATTGTATGGCCATCCCACATGCAGGGGTGATTTCTCGCTTTTCATCTCTCTGTATCTCTCTGTCATTCTGGTGAACACACATGCCCTATAGCAAAAATATGTCTTAAAAAAACAGTTTGAGTTCACAGATAAACTAATTAACCTTATCTGATCACTAGGCAAAATATATACAGGTATTGAAACATTACACTGAACCTCATAAATATGTACAATTATTATGTGTCAATTAAAAAATAGAATATCCAATATTCCTTATGGCTGTAGATACAAAATAATTAATTAAATATGATTAGTAAATATGATGTATTTATATATAAAAGGTTTATATGGGGACCAGCAGGTGGCATGGTGGTTAAGGTGCTGGACATTCCCACATGGCCGACCATAGTTTGAGTCCCAAACCTGGTGGCTTGCTTTCTCACTTAATCTCTCTCTCTGTCTCACTCTGGTCAAATTAAAATAAACTAAATGAATGAATAAATAAAATTAAGTAATTCTTTTAAAAACATCTGCTTTAAAACAAAAAGGTTTATAAGTAATATCAAGTGGGATTTACACTGTTAACATGAGGCTATTTTAGCATCTTACAATGAATAAGTACAATGCAGTATATTAATAAAGACAAATCTATATGATAGTATGCAAACATCCAGAAAAAGTATTTAACAAAAGCAAACACATTTTGATGGCAAAATACTCTGCAAACTAAAAATAAAACCGTCTCATTCTAATAAAGGTCATAAATTGTATATAATTTAACATACTTTCCCCTAAAATCAGGAATAAAATAAGGATGTCCACTTTCATTATGTATATTTTAAAGTATACTTGTGTTCTATCCATGGCATTTATGTAAGAAAGATAATCATATCCACACTGGAAAGAAGAAAGTTTATGTATATATTTCTATTGGCAAATTATATAATTATATATGTAGGAAATCATAAGAAATACAAACACACATAAAGGACTAATGAATGAAATAAAATAAGGATGTCCACTTTCATTATGTATATTTTAAAGTATACTTGTGTTCTATCCATGGCATTTATGTAAGAAAGATAATCATATCCACACTGGAAAGAAGAAAGTTTATGTATATATTTCTATTGGCAAATTATATAATTATATATGTAGGAAATCATAAGAAATACAAACACACATAAAGGACTAATGAATGAATTTAGTCGGTATTTCTATTGGCAAATTATATAATTTTATATGTAGGAAATCCTAAGAAATACAAACACACATATAGGACTAATGAATGACTTTAGTCGGGTGCGTGTGCGTGCGTGTCCAAGATCCCAAGAGGAGAATGGAGGAGAAGGGATTGCAGCGTGACCTTCCCCACTGGGGGATGATTTCTCGCTTTCTGTCTCTCTGTCTCTTTCTGTCTGTCTGGTGAGCGCATGCGCCCTATAGCAAAAACCTCTCAAGAAAAATGAGTTTAGTAATGTTATAATATACAAGAATAATATACAAAAATTTATTTTATTTCTGTATAATGGTAATGAATGTGTGAGCACTAAAGTAAAAACAAAAACAAAAACAAAAAATCCATGATAGTACTTAAAATCTCCCAAATACATAAAAGACTTTTGTATAAATCTAACCAAATTTTATTTGACTTGTATGCTAAGCTCTGTAAAATATTGATGAAAAAAATCAGACTATGGGACTGGCAGGTGGCATGATGGTTAAGGGCACTGGACTTCCACATAGCTTACCATGGTTCTAGTCCCAGAACTGGTGACTTGCTTTCTTGCTCCTCCCTACCACCACTCCGTCCCTCTCTGGTCAAATTAAAACTTTTTTTAAAAAAAAAAATGAATAAATAAATA
>NW_006159434.1:682767-695120 GCF_000334495.1 Tupaia belangeri chinensis
AAAAAAAAAAAAACCGATATCAAAGGAGGGATGAACAAAAATATCAGCAACATAATAGATAACCCAGAAATAAGCTCAGAAAAATATGCAAACTGTTTTTTTCCTCAAAAATAACAAAGCAATTCATTCTAACAGTAATTCAAAAAAAAAAAAAGAAAAAAAGAAAAAATCTCACAAAATTAAGTGAAAATAAACCATGGATTTATATGTAAATCCTAAATCTCTAAAGATTTTATTTAAAAAAAGGAGAAATTCAGAACCTAGGACTAGCACAAGTGTTTTTATATTTGATCAGCAAACCATGATCCATAAAAAGAAACATTTATAAATTGGGCTTTACCAAATTTAAAAACTTTTGTTTTGCAAAAGATTCTGTTAAGAGGATGAAAAGATAAGCTACAAACTGGGAGAAAAATATTTGCAAACTACATATCCAGCAAAGTCCTAGAATACATAAATTGCCCTCAAAACTCAACAGTAAAGAAATAAGCAATTCTTCGAAATTGAACAAAAGGCATGAAATAATAATTCAGAAAAGATGATATATAATAAATTGCAAATAAGCCGATGAAAAATCATTTGAAATTATTAGTCATAATGCAGCCAGGTTCATTTGAGAAGTGCAAATTAACATCACAATGAGATATATATAATACATTTCTCAAAATGCTTTAAAAAAATAATGACTGGGACCAAGAGGTGGCGTAGTGGTGAAGGCCCTGGACTCCCACATGACTGACCACGATTCGAGTTTCGGAAATGGCAGCTAGAAAATCACACCAGGCATGTGTATGAATGCCCAAAGTCTAAGGAGAATGGAAAAGAAGGGATTGTGGTGTGACTATACCTTCTGGGGGCTGATTTTTCAATTTCCTTCTCACTGTCTCTATCTCTCTCTGGCAAGCACATGCACCCTATGACAAAAGCCTAAATAAATAATTAATTAAATTAAATAAACAATAAGAAAAATATATATAATGATAACAATGGGGGCAAGAATGCATAAAATCTACCACTGCTGGTAGAAATGTAAATTAAAACAGCCAGTTCAGCAAGCAGTTTGGTCATTTCTTTTGGCTATTTCTTATATATATATATATTGTAGCTTATATTTTCATCCTCTTAACAGAATCTTTTGCACAACAAAAGTTTTTAATTTTGGTAAAGCCCAATTTATAAATATTTCTTTTTATGGATCACATTTTCCTGATCAAGTATAAAAACACCTTTCTAGAGATAGAGAGAAAGAAAGAAAAAGTAAGTACAATATTTTATTACAATGCAACAGTAACACCCTAGGGCATATATCTCAGAAAAATGAATACGTGTGTTTATATAAAAATCTGTGCACTGTGTTTACAGCAGCTTTATTCATAATAATCCCACACTACTTATAAATCAGGTAAACCTAAATGAATGAATGGTTAATCTGTGGTACATCTATTCCACAGAATACAACTCACCAATAAAACAAAATGAATTATTGATCCATGCAAAAGCCTGGATTAATTTCCAGAGAATTATGCTATGCAAAAAAAATGATCACTTCATAAAGGTTATATATTGTGTGAACGTAATGATTTAAATTAATGAAATGATAAAGTTATAGAAATGGAGAATAGTTGCCAGAGATTCAGGAAGCAGGGAGTTTAGAGGTCAGTGGTTGAGGCTACTGAGGTAACATTGTGGAATCTTTGTGGTGATGAAAACTTCTGTATCTTATGTACTAACCTAAGTACTTTATGTATTTTATCCGAGGTATGCAAAATATTGCAATTGGGGAAAACTAAATGATACACAGGAGCTCTGGATTATTTATGGAATGCAAATCTATAGGGATTTCAAAATAAGGTTTGATTAAAAATCCATGACATACTATACACTAGCAATAGCTAACATGAAAGTGAATTTAAAAATTATATTTACAATAGCATCAGAATTCTAAAAACAAAGAATCCATTTAAAAATGGTCGACCATTATGAACAAATAGTTCTTAAGAGAAAACATACAAATGTTCAATAAGTGCATGAAAAGATGCCCAACATCACTAATAATCAGGGAAATACAAATTAAAACCACAATGAGATATCACCTCACCCCAATTGGCTACTATCAAAAAAAAAAAAAAGGTTATTGAGAAAGAGCATCACTTGTGCACTATTAGTAAGAATGTAAAATAGTGCGGCCACTGTAAAAACAAAAAAAGTATGATGAACTTAAAAACTAAAAATAGAGCTAGCTTATGATTCAGTAATCCCACTGCTGGGTGTATACCGAAAGCAAAGGAAAATAGTACATCAAAGAGATCTTCATTGCCCTATTATTTGTAGTACTATTCGCAACAGTTTAGTTAGGGAATCAACCTAAGTACCCAGCAAGTGAGGAGTGGATGTGATGTATAAGCGCCACAGAATACTCTTCAGCCATTAAAAAGAATGAAGTTCTGTCAATTGCAGCAATACGGATGCACCTGGAGGAGATAATGCTAAGTGAAATAAGGTAGGCCCTTAAACACAAATATCATATATTCTCACTCATCACTAAAAGCTAAAAGATTCAACTGCATTGAGGTGAAAGCTCAGAAGGTGGACATTAGATGTGAGGAAGGGGAAGGGAATAAGGGAGATGGGAAAAACATGGCTAATGGACATAAGAATGTAAGTAGATAAGAGTACAAGAGTACTATAGGATAGTAAAGTAATTATATTTGATGAAAATTTAATTTATACTTGAAAATGACTGGAAGAGAGAATTTCAAATGCTCACAGCAAAAAGTAATGATGACTGTTCGAGATGCTAAATTTGTCTATTGCCCTGATTTGATCACCACACATTATATACGTATTCTGAAAAACTACCCTGTCTTCATAAACATGTACAATTATTACATATCAATTAACATTTTTAATTAAAAAATACAAAAGCACTTCAGAATATTCAGACAAAAGAAATGCAAGACTCATAAATCAAAACCCACAAATATCACTGAAGGAAGTTTCGCATCATTTGAAAGATAGCTCATGTTCATGAACTAGAAGAGTTAATATTAAGATGCCAATACCCTTTAAAATTATATATATAAACAAAAAATTCCTACCCAAAATCTTAGCTGTGCTGTTTTTTTCCCAGAAATTGACCAAATTATAAGGAAATATTGGGTTGTCGGAAGAGTCATGACACATTTTTATGTGGAAAAACATGAAAAAGTATGTCAAGACTTTTCCAACAACCCAATCTATGGGGCTTGAAAAGTTCATCTTAAAAATGAAGAAGAATTGGGATCAGTAGTTGGCATAATGGCTATGTCGCTGGACTCCCATGTAGTTGACTGCAATTCAAGTCCTGGACCAGGTGGCTTAAACTCACGCCGAGCGTGCATGCATGCGTGCTCAAGATCCCAAAAGGAGAATGGAGGAGAAGGGATTGCGGCGTGACCATCCCCCCTGGGGAGTGATTTCTCGCTTTCTGTCTGTCTCTCTGTCTTTCTGGGGAGCGCACGTGCCCTATAGCAAAATCCTCTCCAAAAAAGAAAAATTAAAAAGAAGAATGAGCCAGCAGGTGGCACTGTGGTTAAGACACCAGATTTCCACCTGATTGATTACAGTTCAAGTCCCGGACACAACAATTTAAAAATCACACCAGGCACATATACATGAGTGCCTAAAATTCCAAAAGGAGAAGGGAGAAAAAAAGGATTGTGGAGTGGCCACCCCTCCTAGGGAGTGATTCTTCACTTTCCCACTCTCTGTCTCTGTCTCTGTCTGTCGAGCACATGCATTCTATGGCAAAAAAAAAAAAAAAAAAAGGCAGAAAACATTAAGAGCTCATACTAGTCAATTTCGAAAATAACTACAGTTTATCATAGTCGAGATAATCTGTTATTGGTAGAAAGTTAGACCAGTAGATCAATAGGATAGATTGTAAACTCCATACATTAACCTTTACATTTATGGTATGTTAGTAAATTGACAAATATATCAAGACAAAAAGATGGAGAAATGACAATATGTTAACAAGTGGTGTTAGAACACCTGAATAACTGTAGATAAAAGAAAAAGGTGTACCAATACCTCACAGTATATGCAAGAATTAACTCAAGACGGATAAAAGACCTAAATGGAAGGATAAAAATAACTAAAAACAAAGGGCCAGTGGGTGATATGGTGCTTAAGGCACTGAACTCTCATGTGGCCAACCATGGTTCAAGTCCTAGACCTAGAGGCTTGAAAATCACACCCAGTGCAAGTGCACTAATGCCCAAGATCCCAGGAGGAGAATGAAGAAGGGGCTGCAGCCTGGCCATCCCCCTGGAGAGTGATTTCTCACTTTCCCTCTCACTATCTCACTCTGGAGAGAGCACAGGCCCTATGGCAAAATCTTTAAAAAAAAAAAAAAAACACCTTAAATACATCAAAATCTAAATGTAAGAGTTAAAACTCTTAGAATAAATAGATATATATTTTTGTGATTTTGGATTAAGCAATTTTTTAGGTTTGATTAAAAAAGAATAAATAACGAGGCAAGGGGGACCAGCAGTTAGTGTAATGGCTATGTCGCTGAACTCCCATGTAGCCGACCACGGTTTAAGTCCCGGACTCGGTGGCTTAAACTCATGACAGGTGCCGGGTGCATGTGCATGCGTGCCCAAGATCCCGAGAGGAGACTGGAGGAGAAGGGATTGCAGCGTGGCCATCCCCTGGGGGATGATTTTTCACTTTCTGTCTGTCTGTCTCCCTCTGTTTTTCTGGTGAGCACACGTGCCCTATAGCAAAAGCCTCTAAAATAAATAAATAAATAAATAACAAGACAAGGATATTGGATATTACCAAAATTAATTTTTTTTTGTTTTGCAAAGAATAACATAAAAGCTGTGAAAAGACAATCTACCATATGTGAAAACATTTTTTAATCATGTATCTGATAAGGTACTAGTATCTAAAATATTTAATGAAGCCTTAAACCCAGCAATAAAGACAACTCAATTAAAAATTACACCAATCGGGGCCGGTAGGTGGCGAAGTGGTTAAAGTGTTGGAATTCCCACATGGCTGACCACGGTTCGAGTCCTGGACCTGGTGCCTTGCATTCTTACTTTCCTTCTGTGTGCCTGTCTTTCTCTGGTCAAATTAAGATAAATGAATGAATAAATAAGATTAAGTAAATAATTCTTTTAAAAAAATTACACCAATGATCTCAATAGTCAAGGGATTTATACTACCAATAACATATGAAAAGATAGTGAACACCATTAGCCATTGTGGAAATGCAAATCAAACCACAGTGAGATACTGATTCACACACACAATGATGACAGTAATAAAAAAGGCAAATAATGGCAAGTGTCTACTAGGATGTAGTGAAATTGAAACACTGTACACTACTTGTGTAAATGTAAAATGACAGCCCCTTTGGAAAACAGTCTGGCAGTTCCTCAAAGATTAAGCATAGAGTTACCATAAGAGCTGGCAAGTCCACTCCTAGGTATATATGCAACAGAACTGAAATCATACATCTGTAGAAAGCTACTACATAAATGTTTATAATTGCATTATCTGTAATAGCTGAAAATTGAAAAGAAGCCAAACGCCTAGAAACAGATGACTGTTTGAATAATACATGCTGTATCTACCCAGGAGAATATGGTTCAGCCATAGAAACCAATTGCTGACACTTCGTATGTAGATGAACCTTGAGAACATCAGGCTAAGTGAAAGGAATTAGTCACTAAACATTACAATATGAAATAATTATATTTTTATGCCATGTTCAAAATAAGCTAATACATAGGAAGAGAAAGCGGATTAGTGATTCCTAGAGACTGGTGGTGGGGTGGGGATGAAAGTAGTATGACTGCTAATAAACACAGTGTTTTATTTTGTTTAATCAATTCTTTTTTCCTTTTTAAGACTTTTGCATCGGGTGCATGGGCTCCATGGAGAGAAACAGAGAGGGAAAGTGGTAAGTCACCACCCCCTCCCAGGGGAGGTGGCCACACCACATTCTCTCCTCCTCTTGGGATTCTAGGCACACACGCACATGTGCCAGGTGTCTTTTTTAAACTGCTGGGTCTGGGACTTAAACTGTGGAGTCAGATGTGTAGGATCCAGTGCCTCAGTCATCATGCCACTGCTGGTCCTTAATCCTTTCTTGATGCCTACTTCCCTGAGGACCTGAACTACGTGTATTAAAGAGAGTGGTCTGAGAAAACATGGTTAAGAAAGATATTTGGGAGTGGCTCACCCATTTACCAACAAGTCAAGGAGATGCCACAGTCAGTGAGGCATCGATGGTGCTGACACGCAGTAGTGATTCCGCTGCTAAAATTCTACAGGTGATGGTCTGGAAAAATGCTCAGTGGAGGGAAATACCGTGATACGTGTAATAATGCGGGCATTCGAGATACACAGGGAAGGGAGCTGTGCCTGCAGAGACAGGTTTAGCTTGCTACAATAAGGTATATTGGCACCCTATAGAAGGATGATGTGAGATAATAGGCTTCTAACAAGCGGTTAAATGGCTAAGTGCAAGTTCCTGGATGATAGCTTAGAAATAAACCTTTATCACTTCTAATGGAAAGGCAGACATAATTGAGCAGCAGGCTGAAGACCTAATTATGAGAGTTGCAGAACTCAAGTAATATTTGAATGTTAACACCAAGGCTCTTTGGCTCTTACACTAAGCAATTAACTTAAGTCCTTAGCCTTTATCCTTTCATTATACTTCTACAGAGTCTGTTTATGTGAAGGTCGGGGCCCTGATGGGGAAAACCTGTGATCCTGAAAGCTAGGACAAGGACATCTGGTTTATTGCCCACGAAGATGTTGACTCTACAACATTCTCTTCCCTGAAGATGCTCTGGGCTTGTGGAAGTGGTTAGCCTTTTCTTAGTATTAACTAGCATGTCTGCTGTGCTAGAGTATGCTGCATAAGTCGTTTTCTCTGAAAACGACAAAAGTGTCCATCACTTCTCCTGGTTAGCAACAAATAGTAGATATCAACTTAATCTGACTATAACTATTATGCACTCGTTTATATAAGAAAGAGGACATACTACCAGCATTGCTAAAACTAGGCAGCAAGTACTGGTGAGAACCAGTGCCATACTCTACAGAGATTGAATTTGAGAGTATTTGAGCAAGTGGAATGGAATGTAAGGCTCCATTAGCACAACTTAATTGATATGGGACTTTGACAATTTGGGATTTAGTAATCTAGCCAAAATTTCAGAGGACACTTATTGTAGGTATGGTCTTTAATGTCTGGAAAAAAAATTAGCCAAGTTTAAATGATAAATTCCTGGACCAGTCCCAGAGCCTAGTGATTCAAAGAGCCTGATTCCACTGTGGTTTGAATCCTGGCACTGGAAGCTTGAAAAACCTTCCAGTCACATGTGCATGCATGCTTGAAATTCCTACAGGCTGATAAAATAAAGGAGAGGGATTGTGGTATGATTGTACTCCATTGGGAAGTGTTTTCTCTCTCTCCCTTTCTCACTGTCTCTCTGTCTCTCTCTAGTAAGGGAACATGCCTCATGTCAATTAAAAAATAAAGAAATCAGGAAAAAAAATTCCTGTGTTGCCCTGGAAAATAATGGAAAAGGAATATAAAAATGTAGAGAAGTAGCCATACGAAATGGATGTATAACATTCCATCAGAAAACTTACTATTGGCCAGCCCCTTCAGAAATGTGCTATTGAGGGAGCACCAACATTATGAAGACGTTCAGTGGTGGCTTTTCTCTGTAAAGCAGAGGCAGTAATGGAGCTGTGCTTATTAACATCTATGGGGCTGGCTGAAATTAAAAGGCCATGCAGTGCTACTTAACTGCTAGAGGACGGGAGATGCAATTGGTATAATGATCTGCAAGGTCAGAAGACCAAGCAAGGAGACTTAACCCTCAGATATTTGTGGAAATGGTTATTAGAGCCTAGTGTCCTTGGGGGCAAAAATATATGAGTAAATAATAAGAGTATTGCTAAATATATAGGTACATATCTGTACGCATGTGTATATTCTATATACTTCTAAACAAGAGGACTTAAAGTTTGTGAAAAATATAATTAAAGTACAAGTATGTTTGGGTACAACATTTTTCTTAATATTTATTTATTTGTTTAATTCCATTTGCTATTATTATTTTTTAATTTGATGAGAGACAGAGAGAAGGAGAGAGAGGGAAAGTGAGAAAGCAAGTCTCCAGGTAGAGGACTTGAACTGCATTCAGCCATGTGGGGGTTCACCACCTTAACCACCACACCACATGCTGACCCCTTGGTGCAAAATTTTTAAAAATCCTTACATCATTTCTTTTTATAATACACTTTTCCATGAACTTTTGAATACCCCCTCCATGCACACATACATATTAGATATGTTTTTTAAAAATAGGAAGTGTGAAGAAGCAGAAATTCAAGGGCAGTCACCTCAATAAAAAGTCAATGAGCCCTTGCTTATTTCCCACTCCTGAGCGTATTTCAAGTTCCAGCAGAGGATCTAACATACATGAAGGAGAAGATAGACTAGACGTAAGAGTATGGGATAAACGAGTTGCTTAACATTTCAGACCCAGGGCATCCAGCTTCATAAAATGCTGGACTGGCCTCATAGGTACACTTGAAATTCTAGCTCAGAAGTATTCTGAAAAGATAGGACACCATCCTTCAACCTGCAGTACACTTATTTATCAGAAACCACTCTATGGTGCTATTTGCCAGAAGATAAAGGATCCTTGAACTCAGGGACAAAGGGACAGAAGCAGCAGTAGTCACATTGACCTTTACTCCCAATGGCCGTTCACACAATTCTGGGCTTGCATGATCAGAGGTCTTGGCTCTTAAAGGGTGACTCAGTAGAAATCTCACTGAAATAGAGGTTAGGATTGGTGCCTGTGTACATTGAACTCCTGGTACACACCAACCCAATAGGAGTCACCATAGTGACAGTGGAATTTAACCCTAATTAATAGCAAGAGGTGGGGTGGTTTTACAATGAGTGCAGAGATACAGATGTTCAGAACCAAAGCGAACCGTTTGTCCTCTTTGTACTCCTATGCTCCCTTGTAGCTGTGGAACAACACTTGCAGCAACTTCAAACGAAGAAAGGCATGATTACAAAGTATTGAAACATTACAGAAATTGGGGTTTGGGTTATACTATCAGATAAGCCATGAAGTCCTACAAGGTGATAGCTGAGGATCAAGGAAACTTAAAAAGGAAGTAGAAGGGGGAAACAGTAGATGACCTAATGCTTACGCTGCTGGACTCCCATGCAGTCAACCATGGTTCGTGTACCGGGCTCAGTGACTTAAAACTCATGTTGGGCATGTGTGCGTGAGTGCCCAGAATCCCAGGGGGAGAATGGAGAAAAAGGGATTGTGGTGTGGCCATCCCCGCTGGGGATGATTTTTTGCTTTTTGTCTCTCTGGTGAATGCATGTACTCTATAACAAAAATCTCTCTAAACAGGAAAAGAATGTAGAAGAGGGAGAGATTGCAAAAGTTGAAGCCCAAGATTAACTTCAATATTACAATTGCAGTTTATCACATTAACTTCCACTTTCCATGATTCTATCAGTAAGATAGGCCTATGGGAACCGTGAATGAGCTGATCCCCGAACCTGTGTAATAATATAAGCATCCCTGAACCTGTTATAATGGAAAGGTGTAGGTAGCCCTGAGGTCTACACTTTACAGAATTCCAATTACAGCTAGCCAAATTGAACAAGAATTCTAGTTTCTTTGCTCTGAAATCTATCACCATTTTCCCAAGCCTATGTTTCCCATAGGCTGGTCATAGGCGATGACAATATAGAAGAGATACTAAGGCAGGTCTGCTGCTGGGAGATATGGGACTTCAATCTGATGGCTGGTATTGGCTCAAAGATGTTATGTCAGTTGTGTAGAACCTTCATTAGTCTACATGATAGTTTAGGATGCTCCCATCTTACATTCTCTTCTTTCCTCTGTGTCAGGATTTAAGGAGGGTCTCCAAGTTTTCTCCAATTCTGCCCTATTTTTTCATACAGGTATTTCTTCCTACAAAAGTATTTGATAAAATTATTTTCTATTTAATCTTATCATGATATTTACTTTTCAAAGACCTGGACTAACATAGTGAGTATGCGTGCATGTGTGCATGCATGAGTGTGCATACATAAAAATGCACGTGTTTGAGAGAAGAGAAAGAGAATTAATATTTTTTCTGTGTTCAGTCTTTCAAGAAATAAGAATGGTACAAATCTTTTTATTTATATTCTTTGATTTTTTTAAAAAAGAATATAAATAAAAAGGTTTTTGCGGAGTTCAACATGTAAGTAAATTTTTATTAGATTTAAACAGCACTTTTACATATTTGGGAAATTTTAAGTGCCATTATAATTTTTATTTCAGTGCCACATATTTATTACTACTATGCAGAATTGCAATCTATGTTTGAATATAATTTTTGTATCTTAAAACATTACTGAACATTACTGAACTCATTTATTACATGTAAGAGTGTGCGTGTGTATTCTTTAGAATGTCCTACACATATGATCACATCATTTGCAAATAGAACTATTTAAATAAATGTATTTCTTTCCAATGCGGATGTGATAACATTTCTTTTCCTGCATAAGTGCCATGGCTAAAACCTCTAGTATACTTTGGAATATAAGGAATGAAAGTGGACATCCATATTTTATTCTGATTAGGGGAAAGCATGTTAAATTGTGTACTTTATATCTTTATTAGAATGAGAATGTTTTATTTTTGGTTCACAGAGTGTTTTATCATCAAAACGTTTGCTTTTGTCAAATGCTTTTTCTGGATGTATTGATATTATTGCATAGATTTTCCCTTTATCAATATAGTACATTATGGAGCTGCCAGGTGGCATGGTGGTTAAGGTGCTGGACTCTCACATGGCCGACTGCAATTCAAGTCCTGGATCTGGCATCTCGCTGTCTCATTTTCCCTTTCTCTTTCTCTCTGCTCAATTAAAAAATAATAACAAATAAAATAAAATAAATAAATAATTCTTTTTAAAAAATATAATGTATTATATTGATTTATCATAGGATGGCAGAACAGCCTTGAATTACTGGTATAAATGCCACTTTGTATTATTTACGCACCTTTTATATATAAATTAATTATATTTACTAATATTTTATTATTTAGTGTCTATAGTCAAAATCCCAGTAGCAGTTCATGCCCTACTACAGATGAATACTATAGAAAAAAAAGGAAAGAAAATAACAAATGCTGATGAGCACATGGAGAAATTAAAAATCTTGTACACTATTAATGGGAACATAAAATGGTGCAGCCACTATGGAAAACAGTGTGCCAGTTCCTCAAAATATTAAAAATAGAATTACCATATGATCCAGCCATTGCAATTTTTGGTATATATCCACAATAACTGAAACCAAGGACTCAATCAAATATTCACATACCATGTTCTTAGCAGTATCATACACCAAGTCAAGAGGTGGAAGCAAGCAATCGAAGTATCCATCAACAGAAGACTGAATACATAAAAATAAAGTATGGCATATACATACAATGGAACAGACTTATTAGTTCACTTTTTGTGCTGCTAACAGAAATATTTGAGCTTTTGTGATTTTATAAAGACAGAAGTCTATTTACAAACTCATGATTCTACTGGCTGGAAAAGGCCAGGCCTGGGCCTACAGCATGGCTGACAAAAGCACAGAGGGATGATGGGTACATGTAAAGCAAGAGGTCTTGACGGATTTCTCTTTGATAACAACCGATTTTTGTAAGACTTAGCCCCTTCTCACCAGAACTAGAACTCGTTGTTTTGCTTTTGTTTTTGTTTTAGAGATTTTTGCCTTAGGGTGTGTGTGCTCACCAGAGACAATGAGAGGGAAAGTGAGAAATCATCTCCCAGAGGGATGGCTATGCCTCAGTCCCTTCTCCTCCATTCTTCTCCTGGGATCTTAGGCATGGCCACATGCCCAGTAAGAGTTTCAGGCTTCTGGTCTGGGACTTGCACCACGGTGGGCCATGTGGGAGTCCAGCAACCCAACCACTATACCATCCACTGGCCCCAAACTCATTGGGTTTTGAGAGAGATCATTAATCAATTCATGAGACTCTTGTTTCCATGATGAAATCACCATCAACCAATCACCACCCACTAGGCCTTACCCTGGGGCACTATAAAGAAAGTTTTCACTTAATAACTTTACAATACAGACAATACAATCAAGTCTCAATATAGGAATTTCTGTAGGACATGTCCAAACCATAGCAGAAAGATTTTTCAGCCTTAAAACTGAAAATTCTGGACCAGCAGTTAGCGTAATGGCTATGTCGCTGGACTCCCATATAGTCAACCGC
>NW_006159434.1:695395-699903 GCF_000334495.1 Tupaia belangeri chinensis
AGGAGAAGGGACTGCGGTGTGACCATCCCCCCTGGGGGGTGATTTCTCTCTTTCTGTCTCTATGTCTCTCTCTGTCTGTCTGGCGAGTGTTCACGCCCTGTAGCGGAAAAAAAAAAAAAGAAAAAAGAAAAGAAAGAAAATTCTGATACATACCACAGTGTGAATAATCTTCGAGGGCACTATGCTAAGTAAAATAAACCAGCCACAAAAAGACAAACATTACAGAAATGCACTTATTTAAGGCACCTATAGTCAAATTCTTAGAGACAAATAATAAAATGGTTATTTACAGGGTCTGGGGGAGGAAGGAATAAAGAGTTACTGTCTAGTGAGTATAGATCTTTTATTTTAGAAGATGATAATTATAATCTATTGAAGATGACTTTTTAGTATGGTGACCCAGACTGGTGAGAAATGTACACATGTTGGAATATTCACTTTGTAAGCTAAGTAACATGATTGGATTATAAAAGAGATAGAAATAAAACGTTAAAAAATGATAATATTCTAGATATGGGTTATACAGCACTGTGGATGCACTCAATACTGTTGAACTGTACACTTAAAAATAGTTAAGATGCTAAATTTTTATGTTATGTGTACTTTTCCACAATTAAAAAGAACCTTTGCCCCCTAAGAAGCAGAAGGAACTGTATATAATCTGATGGAAGTTATACAACATTATGTAACAAAAGTCATTCTTTTTTATTTTTGCTACAAGGCACATGTGCTCACCAGAGACAGACAGACAGACAGAGAGAGACAAAGTGAGAAATCATCCCAGCCCCAGGGCAGATGGCCATGCTGTAATTCCTTCTACTCTAGTCTCCTCTCAGGATTTTGGGCATTCACACACATGTATCTGGCGTGTTTTTCAAGCTGTGAGGTCCAGGACATGAACTATGTAGTCAGCCATGTGGAATTCAGTTGTCTTAACCTTCACACCACCTGCTTGCCATGAATATTCAATATTTTAAAGTTGTTTTTTCTCCCAAAATTGACCTAAAAAGTCAAATTAAATTTTATTAGATTCCTTCTTTTTTAAAAAAAATTTTTTTGAGAGGATTTTGCTATAGGACACATGCACTCGCCAGGAAGACAGAGAGGGACAGAGAGACAGAAAGTGAGAAATCACCCCCTAGGGGAGATGGCCATGCCGCAATCCCTTCTCCTCCATTCTCCTCTCGGGATCTTGGGCATGCACGTGCACGCCCCCAGCATGAGTTTAAGCCACCAGGTCCGGGACTCGAACTGCAGTTGACTACATGGGAGTCTGGTGACATAGCCATTACACTAACTGCTGGTCCCTTAAAGAAAATTTTTTAAGAGAGAATTTTGCTATAGGGCTTTTGTGTTCTCTGGAGAGACAGAGAGGAACAGAAAGCGAGAAATCACCCCCAGGGGATAGTCACATCACAATTCCTTCTCCTCTATTCTCCTCTCAGGATTTTGGGCATCCATGCACACACACGTGCTTGGCATGAGTTTTAAGCAGCCGGATCTGGGACTTGAACCATGGTCAATTACATGTGAATACAATTGATGTAACCATTACACCATTTGCTGGTCTGTCACATGTTTTAATTCTGAAATTAAGAATTGGTTAGATGGGTGGGCCCTGTGGCCTAGTGGTTATGGGACCCAGATAGTTAAAATCTGAAAGTCAGAAAGATACTCCAGGCACCTGTACAAATGCCCAAAATCTCAATAGGATGGAAAAATGAAGGAGAAGGAGTTGTGGTGTGACTATGTCCCACTGGAGGTTGCTTTCTCATTCTCTCTCATTGTCTCTCTGTTTCTCTCTGGCAAGTACACTCACTCTCTGCCAAAAACAAAGCAAAAAAAGAAAAAGGTTGAGATATCGATGTGAAAATATGAACTGGGGCAGACCATGATGCAATGGTAAAATGTAACACTCTGTGCAAATGTAACACGCTGTGCGGCAGGCCCACATAGAAAGGTTGCCAGCTCATGTCCAGGCACCCATGTGCACGTAATCTAGGCTGTCTCAGTCATGGCATCAATACCCTGGTGGTGGTGCTTCTCTCTATCTCTGTCTCTGTCTTTCTTTCTCACACGGGTTAAATAAATAAACTTACCAAAAACTTTTAACAAATGTGAAACACAAGGGCAATGAGCTTACTGAAATATACTTTTTGTTGTTTTTGGTGAGGTTTTAGCAATAGGACGCATGTGCTCGCCAGAAAGACAGAGAGAGACAGAGAGACAGAAAGTGAGAAATCACCCCCCAGGGGGGATGGCCTTGCCACAATCCCGTCTCCTCCATTGTCCCCTCGGGATCTTGGACACACACACACACGCACCTGGTGTGAGTTTAAGCCACCGGGTCCAGGACTCAAACTGTGGTCTACTACGTGGGAGTCCAGCGACATAGCCATTATGCTAACTGCTGGTCCTGAGCTTACTGAAATATTATGACAATATAAATTATGATAAGTACAGAATGCAGAAACAGACCTGTACCTATACGGTGTTTTAGTTTGTTACAATGGCAGTGCTGCAGAGCATAGAAAAAGAACACTTTTTCAACACATGACTGTCAGCAATATCAATTATATTTCTGTAATAGAAATCTCCCAAATCTTGGTAGCTGAAATGAATATTTATTTTTCCTTCCTATTACCCAAAGAACTTATATACTACCTGTGGTTACTAAGGCACTTATCATCGTCTGCTCTTTCTAGTTTATGAGATGAGGAAGTAGCCTCTTTTGGGGATATGGTCTATTAATGACTATTAAAAATATTTAAGATAGTCTGTGGAACCTCACAATGTCTATTAAAACTTCTAGTTAGGGGGCCAGCAGATGGCATAGTGGTTATGTCACTGGACTCCCACCTGATCGACCGTGGTTTGAGTGCCAGACCTGGCGGCTTGAAACTCTGGCCAGGCACATGTACGTGCATGCCCAAAATTACAAGAGGGGGCTAGAGGAGAAGGGATTGTAGCACGGTCATCCCCTGGGAGGGAGTGATTCCTTGCTTTCTGTCTCTCTGGTGAGCATATGTGCCCTTTAGCAAAAATCTTTCTAAAAAAAAAAAAGAAAAGAAACTTCTACTCATATAAAATGTTTGTTACATCTGCCCATATTCTATTAACTAAGTGATGAAAACAAGAGAGCTGAAGGGACCGGCAGTTAGCATAATAGCTACGTCACTGGACTCCCATGTAGTTGACCGTGGTTCGAGTCCAAGACCCAGTGGCTTAAACTAACACCGGGTGCACGTGCATGCGTGCCTGAGATCCTGAAAGGAGAAAGGAGGAGAAGGAATTGCGGCATGGCCATCCCCCCCCGGGGGGGGCGATTTCTCGCTTTCTGTCTCTCTGTCTCTCTCTGTCTTTCTGGCAAGCGCATGTGCCCTATAGAAAAACCCTCTCCCCCATCCCCCCCCCCAAAAAAAAGGAAAAAAAAATAAAAAGAAAAGAAACCCATAAGGCACTAGAGATGGCAGAGACTGAGACTATGCCATACTTCCCGGTTCCCACATTGAGTTTTCTCTAAAGAGCAGCATCACCAAATACACCTCGAGCAGGTCTGGAGTTAGAAGACAGGTCATTTTTGCCTGTACACTGATTAAGCTGAACACATGACCTTTTCATTATTTTAGAAGCACTCTTCCAAGAGAAAGTTAAAAAGCCAAACAAAACAGATAAGCAGGTTGTATACACAGCCATGAGCCAACTTGTTCGAGACTCTCGATGAATTAAATTCTTTGAGTTTATAACTGAGGACATCATATTCCAGAATAATAAAGGGAGTATCATAGAGATATTCAATAACAGAAGCGGAGAGGAAAAAGCAGGCTGCTGTGTTCAATAAGGCAGTTTCAGTACAATGCATCTCTGCTACATCTCATCTGCTTTTTTCTCTAGTCACCACTTTTAATGCTCATTTCTCCTTTCACAGCCTTGATATTGAGTCTAAATGTCAAAAATAGCAGGCACCGTTTTTGCAGATTCAAAACTCAATCACTTATTGTTCCTTATGAATAGCAAACTGATATTATTTGTAGATACAATGTGTTCAGCTAAATAGCATAAATTCTCAGCCTTCCTATATAGGGCTGGGAGTTTTCAGGAAGTTTCTGCATTCTTTATAAAATGGGTTTTGACACAACTAGTACTGACCTTCTCTCTTATCCATTTTGCCTATTTTGAATGTGAATCCGATGCATTGGCGTGGTAATAACCATCTTGCAATCTTGAATTAACAGGCGTGGAAAATCGTTATGAAAATCAGAGATCTTTTGTCCTGATTTCTATGAGCCACTAAATAAAAGTCATCTTCCACCTACTTTTTAGAGTGCTTGTTTTTTGAGAAAAAAAGAATCCTCTATTTTCTACATTAGCCTATCTGTTATTTTAATATGACATCATTTCTAAGTTGTAATACTTTTTTTTGAGAGGTTTTTGCCATAGGGCACGTGTGCTCACCAGAAGACAGAGAGAGACAGAGAGACAGAAAGTGAGAAATCACCCACCCGCGG
>NW_006159434.1:699948-700651 GCF_000334495.1 Tupaia belangeri chinensis
GACCTTGGGCATGCACACACACGTGCCCGGCGTGAATTTTAAGCCACCGGGTCTGGGACTCGAGCTGCAGTCGACTACATGAGAGTCCAGTGACATAAGCCATTATGCTAACTGCTGATCCTAAATTGTAATAATCTTTAATCTCATTTGTTTTCTGTATATTCATTGCTGAATTTTTCTTCATCACTGTGAAATATATCAACCTTTTACTTCCTTTGACATCTGTAAGAAATACATATGTGTGTGTATGCATACATTAACTTTCTTTTTAATATTGAATGTTTATAATTTTATAAGTTTTATACATAGTTTATAAGTTTATTACTTTCATGAGCAAGACAGCCAGAGAGAGACAGAAGGATCTTGACTCCACAATTCCTCCCCAGCTTCAGGGAACCCTTGACCATGGGCACCCATGTGTCTACCATATTCAGGGAGGTCTCCAGAACCTTCCAATGAGGGTCAACCTCACAGAGCATCACATGTTACCATTGTGCCACCATCTAGCTCCTATATACTTTTGTGTTTAAATGGCGAAAGAAAAAATCAGATCTGGGACCAGCAGTTAGCATAATGGCTATGCTGCTGGACTCTCATATAGTCGACCGCAGTTCGAGTCCCAGACCTGGTGGCTTAAACTCACGCCGGGTGCGCATGCGTGCGTGCCCAAGATCCCAAGAGGAGAATGGAGGAGAAGGGATTG
>NW_006159434.1:700938-701579 GCF_000334495.1 Tupaia belangeri chinensis
CACCACCTCCGAGGCAAGGTCATCCAGACCCTTAGCTGAGAGCCCTTATCTAGACCTGAGCAGGTGGTGACAGCTGGACACTCTTATACCCCCTCCTTTGTATGTGTTACATATTATGAAAAATAGTTAGACCGATCTCTGGACCCTTACATTGGGGGCTTGTCTGGGATAGGTCAACTTGGTGGCCACAAGATTAGATGAGAAAAAGGGAGGCTCTGCATTTTGCCATGGAAGGAGGATTGATCACCTCTGTCTGAGACTTGCAAGGGGCTAAAGAGCCTGTCTCAGACCTGTCTTGCTCTGGAAAGGAGAGTTGGCTGCCTCTGTTTGGGACTTGCAGGGGGCCTTGGAGCCTGTTCCCAAAGCTGTCTGATTCTGGTAGAAAATTCTCCATGGAAGAACCGGGTTAGCCACCCGGGAGGCTCCACCTGAAGTCAAGGGAGACGTCCCTGACAACCAAGAGATCAACGAGCGTCCGCGTTCGACACCATTTGGTCTAGCATTTGGTAAGGACCCTATACGGGCTGGTGTGAATCCGGTGCATGTGGTGGAACTGACTGGCCGGTACATGTAGTCGTCTCCTGTGCATGTTCGCTGGGCTGCAGGGGGGATTGTGATTCTGTGTCTCTTTTTGTTGTGGC
>NW_006159434.1:702308-703100 GCF_000334495.1 Tupaia belangeri chinensis
TTTGTATCATTGGAAAACTCAAAACCCTCCTTTCTCAGAGGATCCACAGGGACTCACCAATCTGTTTGAGTCTATTCTGTATACCCACAGCCCCGCTTGGGATGATTGCCAACAGCTTCTCAAAACTTTATTCACTACCGAGGTACGGGAGCAAATCCTCACCAAAGCACGGAAAAATGTACCTGGAGAGGAAGGTCGTCTGACCACCTTACCAAACCTGATTGATGAGGGGTTTCCACTCACCAGGCAGCACCAGATATTAGAAAAAATTATAAACTGGAGGACCTGAAAGAGGATTGCTGTTACCAGCTCGGCAGGCCAATAACCCCTGAAGCCCTTGAACAAGTCATTATAGATCAGGTACACCAGATTACCTACCTGGGAAAAAGAAAGCTTGCTAAGCTGGTTAAGAAAAAATACTTTGTGCCTAGTCTAGATAGCCTTATCAATGGTGTTGTCTCAAAATATGTTGCTCATACACAGGGAAATCCTAAAACCCTCAGGCAAGGCTCTCTTGGGAATCAAATCTCAGGAAAAACAAAACAAAACAAAACTTAGGGAACATTGGGAAAATCTATAGTGTCTAATAGTTCAGTCTCTAAATGAAATAAAGCTAACTAATGTAAGACTAGCCTGGTTTTGCTTTTCTTTAAAAAGCCACCTTAAATAAATAATTAGGTAAAATTAAATAAATGTAAATGGAATAAATGTTTATAATTGAACTTGCCTGTTGAATTAAGGCAATTTTAAATATTAAACTTGTAAAGATAAAAAGTTTCATCAAAACAGAGA
>NW_006159434.1:703828-704448 GCF_000334495.1 Tupaia belangeri chinensis
ACACATTCCAATATTGAAAGAATTTTGTATGATAAAATTTTTGTCCTAAAGTAAGATGACTGGATTATTTTTAGAATGAAAAAAAAAAAGTAAAGGGGGCAAATAATCAAGGAATAAAACATATTCTTTAAAAAGCCACCTTAAATAAATAATTAGGTAAAATTAAATAAATGTAAATGGAATAAATGTTTATAATTGAACTTGCCTGTTGAATTAAGGCAACTTTAAATATTAAACTTGTAAAGATAAAAAGTTTCATCAAAACAGAGCGAGCAGAAGAGGATGCTTTCTGCCGCAGATAAAGACTCTCCCTGGCTGTTAGAATTTCTCCCTCTGCTCCTCCATTGCAGGAGAAGTTGATAAAAAATTTCCTCTCCCTCCCTGAATTAGAAGATGAGGTATTAACCCCTGAGAAGTTAGAACAGACTGAGTGAGAGGCAGCTCAGTATAATGTTAACAGACATCCCGTAGTAGCTCTGAGTCAAGAAGAGACATCCGTCCCTATTTCACTAGAGCTATCGCAATGGCAGATAATCCCCTGGCTACAACTCGTACTGGAAAAGCTATTAAAAATATTGTTGCTCATTGTTTAAAAGATCATGGGATGGGCCCGACACCGT
>NW_006159434.1:704819-724077 GCF_000334495.1 Tupaia belangeri chinensis
AAAAAAAACACATTCCAATATTGAAAGAATTTTGTATGATAAAATTTTTGTCCTAAAGTAAGATGACTGGATTATTTTTAGAATGAAAAAAAAATGAAAAGGGGGGCAAATAATCAAGGAATAAAACATGTTGCAAAAGGTTTGAGTTATGTTAAAGAGGGTCTGAGAGGAAATTGTAAAGAATTAAAAAGATTTCATGAAAAGATGTATATATAACAGATGGTAACTAAAGTGGCCATAAAACAATGGGTATGCTTGAAACTTAAAATTCACATCTGGGGAAATGGGTTAGTGGGTTAAATGTGCGTTCCTCTGTCCAATGTCATGCGTTGTATCAATGAACTTGTGTCACTGCTAAAATCTGTCATGAAAACCAACATAATAGGGGGAACCAGCAGTTAATGTAATGGCTATGTTGCTGGACTCCCACGTAGTCGACCACAGTTCACGTCCCGGACCCGGTGGCTTAAAACTCACGCTGGGCGCGTGTGTGTGTATGCTCAAGATCCCGAGAGGAGAATGAAGGAGAAGGGATTGTGGCGTGACCATCCCCCCTGGGGGGTAAAGAAAACCACGGAACTAAAGGGATTATTGAAATTCAAGAGTTCACAAGCCAGAGGATTCACTAAAACCTTCTAAGAGTTAGGAAAAAAAAAAAAAAAAAAAAAAAAAACATTTACAAGGTGTCTGTTGCGAGGTCAGTGAAACAATGGATATTCTTACACTCCGAGAGATCATGGAGATAGAGGAGACACGTTCCTCTCCCTTTAATGCAGCACAGAAGGCAAATCAATTGCTGCAACAACTGTATGGTCTCCCACCACACTGGCCCTCTTGGCAGCAGTGGTTAATGCCTGCTGGTATGGCAGCAGGTACTGATCTTGTGTTGCTTTGCTGTGCCCCCTGCCTTGTGCGAATACTCGGGCGCTCCTTTCTTGGAGTTTACTCCAAAATCCATCGGTTAAAACTTCAAGCCAAGGCATCAGAGGCAGAGGCTGGTAGTCAATGATGGGGAAGAGAAAATGTCACCAAGGACAACCTAAGACAGGCACAGCATACCCGTTTTCCACCTATCTGAGAGTTCCCAGACTCCTGCTTTCCGTCCTTGAGGCCCTAACACACTGGGCTCCGTCCTTGAAGACTTAACAGGGTAGCAATTAAGCTAACTCGGCCCAGCATTCTCTAATTAGCTGGATCACTTGGCCTAACACCCTTTAGCAAAAACCTCTACAAAAAAAAAAAAAAATCAGAACTGGAGACAGACAAATACGAATTTGGGTACTATAATAAAAACTTACCAGTTCTATTTCAGTGGCAATAACTGTATTTCCTTATCATAAATCGAGTTAAGAAGAGTGCTTAAAACATAGATTTGTCCAAAATATTCAATGATCATTAAAGTGATGCATGCAATTTGTTATATTGCATGGGATATAATATGTGCCTGATAAGCATTGCTTATTCTTATTAATCAATCTTTCATTTATAGCACTTTGGGATCTCTAGGGTCAGCACAATGAGTGTGCATTCAATACTCACAAAGATCAAGGCAGTGTGATTTATGAAAACAAAAGACCAAGCCTTAAATCATTACACTATTGCATTTCAACAGTGACCTTGTACCAGTTAGGTTACCTTTCTTTTTTTAGAGTGATTTTGCTAAAGGGTGCATGTGATTGCTGGAGAGATATAGAGAGACAGAGAGACAAAAAGCGAGAAATAATCCCCCAGGGCAGATGACCACGCAGCAGTCCCTTCTCCTCCATTCTCCTCTTAAGATTTTGGGCACGCATGCACATGTGCCCAGCATGAGTTCAAAACCACCAGGTCCAGAACTCAAACCACCATCAATGATGTGGGATTCCAGTATAGGATTCTGTTACACCATCGGCTGGTCCCAGGTTACCCTTCTTTTTTTTTGAGAGATTTTCACTGTAAGGCGCGTGCGCTCGCCAGACAGACAGAGAGAGACATAGAGACAGAAAGCGAGAAATCACCCCCCAGGGGGGATGGTCACGCCGCAATCCCTTCTCCTCCATTCTCCTCTCGGGATCTTGGGCACACACGCACACGCGCCCGGTGTGAGTTTAAACCACTGGGTTCGGGACTCGAACCGCAGTCGACAACATGGGAGTCCAGCGACATAGACATTACGCCAACTGCTGGTCCCTCAGGTTATCTTTCTAAACCTTACTTTTCTATGAGGCTTTCACAAAGTTCATAGACTTATACATCACAAAGAGTGAACTTAAATATATGCCAAATAAAAAGAAGAAAGAAAGAAAGAAATCAGCCAGAATGTCAGAGGATCATACAATGGCATGCAGATAGTGACAAATGCATTCAGCTATGATACAAATATCTGAAATAACCTCACTGAAGTGGGTAGAGGGGAGGATATTGATCCAAGTAACTTTAGAAGTGAGTGACAGCTCTAAATGAAAAGCTAAAGGGAATAGTACAGATGCATTGCCCTTTAGCTCATAAAGTGTTTCCTTGTAAAAATATAGAATAGCTATTTTATATAAACGCTGGTATAAACCAGTAAATAAATAGCTCATAAATAAATAAATAAACCAGTGAATAAATAAATAAACCAGTCAGTAAACCACTCTCAAGCTGCTTTATCTGAATACTGGCATAAACCAGTAAATAAACAGCTGCTGGATACTGGGAGCCAAATGTAAATATTGGAAACTCATTCACCCTTTTAAGTATTAGAACTGATATATTATTTTAGTGCTTGAGCTCTGACAATCAATTTCATTAAGGTACATTTGTTAAAAAGAGAATACAATGGGGACCAGCAGATGGTATAATGGTTATGTCACTGGACTCCCAAATAGCTGACCGTAGTTCGAGTCCTAGACCTGGGGGCTTAAAACTCACAGCAGATGCATGTGCATACATGCCCAAGGTCCCAAGAGGAATATGCCAGAGAAGGGATTGAGGTGTGGCCATTCTCCACCCCGCCCCGGAGTGGGGGGTGATTTCTCGCTTTCTGTCTCTGTCTCTCCAGCGAGCACATATGCCCTATAGCAAAAATCTCTATATAAACCTTCTGATACACTGTAATGTATCTTCACAGTGAGTATCTTTTGAGAAAAAAATAAAAAGCACTTTAAATTGCAGAAAGCCAATCCTGGTGAATCCTGTATCAGCTCTGGATCAAGTTGCACCTGTTAATAAAGAACACACAGAAAATTCTATAATGCATATGATTAAACATATTTATTTTTGGGAATCAGCAGTTAGCGTAATGGCTATGTCGTTGGACTTCCACATAGTCGACTGCAGTTCGCGTCTCGGACCCAGTGGCTTAAAACTCACGCCGGGTGCGTGTGCGTGCGTGCCCAAGATCCCTAGAGGAGAATGGAGGAGAAGGGATTGCAGCGTGACCATCCCCCCGGGGGGTGACTTCTTACTTTCTGTCTTTACGTCTCTCTCTGTCTGTCTGGCGAGCGCACGCGTCCCATAGCAAAAATCTCTACAAAAAAAAATTATTTTTTAGTTCTTGTTTGGTCTTTCACCCCTTTATATAGACAGAATTTTTCTAATATGTTTCCTTGAGAAAACTACTTAGAACTTTGAACTTAGTTACATTTCTTTTGGGGGATAATATTCTTGTCAAAATATAATTTAATAGGCCCCTTTCAAGGCATAAATACCGTGTTCCTCATATCTCTAGTAATTTTAATACCAGAAAGATACATTCTGAATAACATATGTAATGAACACCAAAGAAGCCTTAGAGAAAAATGGAGGTGGGACTAAATTACATGTCTTAGAAAAAGTTACTAGTCTGAATTTTTACTTACCTGCTCTACTGTGTTGAAAAAGTGTCACAATCATCTACTTCAAAGCAAAGTAAACCAATAAAATTGATTCACTACTCTCTCGGACTCCCAAATCCAATCCAATCACAATGAAACAGCAAGAGAGATCTGTAGGACTATCTCCAGCAGAAGAAGTAGCTTGAATAATCTGATGACTACATAGACAATGAAATTTATAGCTAGGAAGGCTCCTAGCTACCGAACAATTCTTGATCTATCTTCCAAAAGAGAAATTGAAAGTATATTTCTACACTTTGGAGATTTTGATTACAGTCAAGATATCCTGGTTAACACAGTACGAGGAACATTATGTCTCAGCTCTCCATTTCCATTCATGATTTTCAGGGGGAAAAATAGTTTCTAGGGACCATCAGTTAGCATAATGGCTATGTTGCTGGACTCCCATGTAGTCTACTGCAGTTCGAGTCCTGGACCCGGTGGCTTAAATTCATGCTGGGTGCATGTGCATGCGTGACCAAGATCCCTAGAGAAGAATGGAGAAAAAGGGATTGCGGCGTGGCCATCCCCCATGGGGGGTGATTTCTAGCTTTCTGTCTCTCTGTCTCTCTCTGTCTGTCTGGCGAGCACACATGCTCTATAGCAAAAACCTCTCCAAAAAAAAAAAAGTTTCTAAATTGTAAAGATATACAAACTACTTTAGGCAGAAAAATGAAAATATGATAGTAATGCAAAATTAAATATTTTTTTGTTGTGTATGACATGGCTAGCAAATTAGGGTCTAGGGAGCTGAGTATAAAGCACAGATTGCTTCTTTTGGCTAACATCATGTTTAAAATATTTGAATTTCAATGACTTTAAATTAGCCTGTAGTCTCCACCTTAGCTTAATAACAAAGATTACTTACTACCCTAAAATGGGCATGGTTTGCAGATTTACTCCAATTACTAGTGCTCCCTGAAGACATTAGAATTCGTGGTCTCTGTTGTATGAACAATTTAGAGGAAATTACAAACTATCCAGTAAATCACATGCTGAGAAAGAAGAGTGACATTTCTGAAATATTTCCAATACCTGTTTATAAAAATATGATTTTATTCCTTGGGTTGTATAGCATGCTAATTTCTGAAAACTTGGCTTATTTTCTTCCTTTGCTTATTTTGCCCTCCCCTCACCCCAAGGCTTAGAAGTAATACTGATTTGTATTTCCTATTGTGAAAACCATTGGTGATTTATTTTCTTCTGTGGTTGCTAGCCTTTAGAAGCAATGTTGGGGCAGTTTAAAGAAGTTGTTTAATTCTTTTTCTTTTTTCAAAAACAGAAACGTAAAAATGAACATATACTCCTACCCTTTCTCATCTCCCAGGACCTATTGCACATTGTCCATATTCTACTGAATTTATTTCATTTTATTTATGACAGAAAGACTTCTGTCATGTGTGGTATTAATACATGTTTGCTTTGTCTTGATGATCCTCCTTCTTTACTTTCCTATGTCCATGATTATTTCTTTTTTTCCTAAAGAATTATTTATTTTTTTAATTCCACTTGTTATTATTATTATTTTTTATTTTGACCAGACAGAGACAGAGAGAGAAAGGGAAAGCGAGAAAGCAAGCCGCCAGTTTCGGGACTTGAACCTCAGTCGGCCATGTGGGAATCCAACGCCCTCATCCACCACGCTACCTGCTGGCCTGAGCCACCGACTGTGTGATTATTTCTATTATGTAATAACTACCAACCATTTAAACATCAGTTTGAAAAACACTTTGTCTGGAATTCCAGATCTTTGACAATGGGGAGAAATTTACCAGCGTGTAGTGAATGCTGATATCAGAAAGACATAACTTGACTTTCAGCTCAATTCGGTTGGTTTTGTGACATTGGATCATCACAGTTTAGCTTTCTCTAAGGTCCTTACCTGTGAACTAGAGATGGATAATAATAGCATTCATTGAACAGGTTGCTATAAGGATTAAGTGAGATAAAATATGCAAAGTACCGATCCATAGGAAGCTGTGGGAGACTACATTTACACACAGACAGTCCTAGACTGTATAGAACAATAGAATTATAACCCATTAAATCTGCAGCCATCGTAGAAAGCCAAATCATACCCAATGTGTCACCCAAGCCAAGCATCCAAATCATGCCTTCAGCTATTGGTGCAGAAACAGCCGGGCCTTGGTCAATGACGACCAGCTTCCTTATTTTTTATAACAGGTTTATTGAGATAAACTTCGCGTATCACACAAGTAACCTATTTAAAATGTACCAGTCAATGGATTTTTATATACTCAGAACTGTGCAACCACTATCACAATTTTAAAACATTTTCATCACTCGAAAAAGAAATCTCATTAACAGTTACTCTCCACTTCCTCCCAATGCCCCTAACCTTAGACAACTACCAGTCTACTTTCTGTTTCTATGGATCTGCCTATGGCAGATGCTAAAGGATACTTCATATAAATAGAACAATGTACTATATGGATTTTTGTGACTGCTTTCTTTCGCTTAGCACAGCCATTGTTGTTGTTTAGTTTTTAGCCAGAGGCTGCAAGTGCTCACCAGGAAGAGGGAGAGAAAAAAACACCCCCCAATGTGGAGTGGTCATGCCACAATCATTTTCTCTCCATTTCTCTATCCCATCAGGATTTGGGACGTGTAAACACCATGTTTATTTTCTGACTATTTGATTCTGTCAGTTCTAGTGGGTGTAAAATAGTAAGTGTATCCTAATAGTTTTGACTTGCATTCCTCTGGTGACTATTGGTTTTCAATGTCTTTACATGTGCTGATAGATAATTATTTTATGTTCTTGGGAGAAAGGTCTAGTAAGACTTTGCCAAGCAGAGCAGTGTTCTCAACAGTAAGAATCACATAAATAGCAAAGGCGGGAAGGCACTTATTACCATTTTTTAAGAGGTTTTTGCTTTAGGGTGTGTGAGCTTACCAGAGAGAGCGAGAGAGAGAATGACAGAGACAGAGACAGTGAGAGGGGTAAGTAAGAAATTACCCTTCCCAAAGGATATGGCCACACCTCAATTCCTTCTCCTCCATTATCCTCCTGGGATCTTGGGCATGCACACACATGTACCTGGTGTGAGTTTCAAGACACCAGGTCCAGGACTCAAACTGTGGTCAACCAGGTGGGAGTCCAGTGACATAACCATTATGCCATCTGCTGGTACCACTAATTCCGACAGAAGGTTTAATTATACCACCTTTGTCCTTGATGAAATACAGATCAGACTCAACTGGTTGATATGAGTAGTGCTGGACATCATATTTTTGATATTTTTTTTTTTTTTTTTTTGGCTAGTCACATTGGCATTCCTATTATTGCTAATGTTTCTTGCTATACTATATCCACAAAACAGGTATGGATAGAGTAGGGTATACATTTCCCTAAGGGAAAAGCTACTTGCCTCTCTTAAGGCTGATCCTGATGACACATGGAATTTATTCTCTTGGACTACATTGAGAAATTAAGGTCCCTGATTCCAAACTACAGAGTCTATGAATTGTTCTTGCTTTTCCTCATAGTTGCCCTTATGCTGACTTGATCCATTCTATCCAGAGTCTTAAATTCCTTGTTGCATTCTATCCAGAGTCTTAAATTCTTCATGTTTCAACCAAAAGTCAAGAAGATCATACAATATGATGACTATGGAAACAACTGAATGATACCCGTATAGGGAATATCTAGATCTTTGGCTTTCCCTGAATTGGTCAATACTTTCAAGCAATAGAATAGACATTTTGAGATTGAGAAAGTGAATATACAATGACTAGACCACATGTGATGAGAGACTCTGGTACTTAATTTCTGGAGTAACCAGTTTGGTAAGACAAACTACAAGCCATGTAGCAGTCGGTTTATACCAGTCAGAATTTGGGTAAATGACCATTCAGCTTCCCTGATTTTTACTCTCTCTCTACTTTCAACTAATACTTAAGCATAGACAGTCAAATATGCCCCCAAACCAATCCTATTAGTTGTTATATTTGCTTTTTCCTTTCTTTCTTTCTTTCTTTCTTTCTTTCTTTCTTTCTTTCTTTCTTTCTTTCTTTCTTTCTTTCCTTTCTCTTTTTCTTTCTTTCTTTCTCTTTCTTTTTCTTCTTTCTTTCTTTTTTATAAAAAATGCTCTTAGATTGAAGATAGTTGGTCTTTTTTTGGGGGGGAAGGGTCTGGCTTTTTTTTGGATTAATTTTATATTTTACATAAAGTACCTATCATGATGTATACATATACACATACATACACACACACAAATACATGTATGTGTATATGTATATATTTTTTAAGAGAGAACTTCACATTTTTCAGTCTGTCAAATGTTTCCTCCCCTTGTACCTCACACTCACCCTCCAGCATTCACTCTCTACCATCCACTCTCTCTCCCTACCATCTCCAGCATCCTTATCCATCCTCTGCACCATCATGTCATCAGATCTCTCAACTTCTGCCAGAGCGAAGACACTCAGTACAAGCTGGAGGTATACAATGTGTCTCTTTCAATGTCTGGATCACTTTACTTAGCATTAAGTCTTCTATATTGATCTACTTTGAGTCAAATGGTAGGATCTTATTATTTCTTATAGTTAAGTAATATTCCAGAGTATATGTGTGCCATAGTTGGTGCCATATTTCTAAGTTGTCTCACCTGTAGCTTCCCTATGCCAACAACCTCCAATTAGAGCATAGCTAAATCCCCTATGACAACTACCTATAATTAGAGCATAACCAAATCCTCCTTTTTCTTACTGTAGAACTTTCCTTCTCTCCTACTTTTCTTTGAGCCTCTGTCAAACATCAGTGACAGGGGCTGACTCCATTACTGTATTAAACTCTGAAAAAAATAACTTCTTTTTGTTCTTATTTGAGTTATCAATTTTTATTTCCATAGCTCTCAATGACTGTTCATGTTTATAAGCATTTTCAAGCAAAAACCATTATACAATTCCTGCATCCTTTTTTATAGCATTTCTGATATAAGATCTCTAACAATTCTTTTATTACTTTCAGTGAATGGGAGCTCAGCATTTCTTAAGACACAATTTCTGTCTTCTGAAGCCATGCAGAATATATAACCTTAGTTCCTCCCCAGGTGGTAACTTCTCCAACCAAAGATTTTGAGAAATTCTTACAAGCTCCTAATGCATTTGGATCTCTTCCTCTGCCTTGTCACTAGACCTACTCACCTACACCCCCTCCAAAAGGGTATAAATAGTACTGATTATTTATCTTCCATGATGCGATCATCAGAACTAATTCCATCATACCTTATGTCCTTGTTTACCTCTGATAACACAAATATTCTAAGCCTCCTAGGCCATTTGCCATCATAGTGACATATATTTCCGTGTAGCTCTTTACATTTAGTAACAGTCTCCAACAAACGTCCTTCCTGAAAATCTTAAATTCTTTTCTACATTTTCTTCTTTCTTCCTACCTCTCATATACATTCCTTCCTCATTCATCTCAACGGCTGCCCTCACGTATTATTTTCCTACGGGAGTTAAAACACTCAGAAAATATTTCCCTTTCTTCACAGATCTCAATGTGCCATCTAAACCCATGAGTGCTCATGTGCTGTAGCCACACCCCACACACACTTTTTTAATTTGTGAGGATGAGTTTTCTTTGTCTCTTTCTAAGAGCAATCCCTTATTTTGTGCACTGACTTCAACCTATCGATTGAAACATATTCAAATACCACGATTCATCAAATACTCCTGGTATATTCTAGATCATGACTGGTTTCCTCTTAATGGGATCATTCTCATTTTCATTTAAACTTGCTTTGGAAAAGTATATTAAAGCCAGATTCAAAAATCAAAAGAATGCCTTTGGCTATACATCTCTTAGATTTATTGCCCCATTTTCAACATCCTTTAGATCAAAATGTGAAAAAAAACTCAAGTAGATTATCTATGTTTATTCACCTTTATCCTCTCATGAAACCACGCCAAACAGGCTTTTGTCTATTCAACTTCTCAGACATTGCTTTTGGCAAGATTATTAGTTACCAGTGTATCAACAAACCAAAGATCAGTCTTGGTGCTCATTCTACTCTTATCTCTTGAAGTATGTGACATAAACATTTATGCACTATTTTTTTTTAATGAGACTTTAATTTTTGGCAAAGTTTTAGCTTTAGGGTGAAATTGAGTAAAAGGTGCAGATAATTTCCTTATTCTTCCTGCTCCCCACACTTGCACAGCTAACATCATATAAATATCCTCCACCAAAGTAGTACATATGTTCCAAAGGATGAGCCCAGAGTCCATAATTTATACTAGGGTCCTTTAAAAAGCTCATAAAGGATGTGTATTATGAAAAAAATGTATGTGTAGGGACCAGCAGTTAGCGTAATGGCTATGTCTCTGGACTCCTACGTAGTCGACCGCGGTTCGAGTCCCGGACCTGATGGCTTAAACTCACGCCGGGCGCATATGTGTGCGTGCCCAATATCCGAAGAGGAGAATGGAGGAGAAGGGATTGTGGCATGGCCATGCCCCCTGGGGGGTGATTTCTCACTTTCTGTCCCTCTGTCTCTCTCTGTCTGTTTGACGAGCGAGCGCATGCGCCTTATAGCAAAAACCTCTCAAAAAAAAAGTATGTGTAGGCTTCACAATTTTTTTTTACCAACATAAGCTTGTACTTAAGTTTTCATTTTCTGTGAAGTTTTTCTTTCTTTTTTTCTGTTTTTATTTTTTATTTTACTTTTTGTTTCTTTTGCTATGGGAGAGTTCTTGTACTAGCCAGAGAGAGAGAGAGAGAGAGAGAGAGAAAGCACTGCCCAGGGGAAAGGCCACCTCAATCCTTCTCCATTTTCCTCACAAGATTTTTGGCATACGTGGGTATGCACCCAGTGTGTTTCTCAAGCTACCAGGTCTGGGACTTGAACTGTGTAGTTAGCCATGTGGGGTCCAGACACATTAGCCATCATGCCACCGGCTGGTCCTCCATGAAGTTTTTTGAAGTCCCGTGGTATTAAGTTTCTCTCTTGCTCTGTACATTGTATGGGTTTATATATATTTGTGATGACATGTATCTGTCACTGTAGTATCATACACAGTATTTTCACTGCACTAGAAATTTTCTATGCTCTGCCTATTCACTCCTCCTTCCCCCTCAGTCCCCAGCAACTACTCATTGTTTTCTTGTCTTCATAGTTTTGTCTTTTCCAGAATGTCCTATAATTTCAATAATACAGCATCTAACCTTTTTATTTTTAATTTTTTTTTTTTTTGAGAGAGAGATAGAGAGACAAAAAGCGAGAAATCACCCCCCCCCCAGGGGGAGTGACCACACCGCAATCCCTTCTCCTCCATTCTTCTCTCAGGATCTTGGGCACACACGCCCCAGTGTAAGTTTAAGCCACCGGGTCTGGGACTTGAATCATAGTCGACTATGTGGGAGTCCAGCGACATAACCCTTAAGCCATCTGCTGGTCCCAAGCATTTAGCCTTTTAAGATTGAGTTCTTTTGGTGCAGACAAATGACCTGGTGGCTAAGGACACTGGACTCCTACAAGGGCACTGGACTCCCACATGGCCAACCGCAGTTTGGGTCCTGGACCTGGCGACTTGCTTTCTCATTTTGTCTCTCTCTCTCATCTCTCAATCTGTCCCTCTCTTGTCAAATTAAAATAAATAAAGTGAAATAAAGTAATTCTTAAAATAAAAAAGGTTGACTTCTTTCACTTAGTAGCATGCATTTAAGTGTTCCCTATGTTTTTTCATAGCTTGATAGCACATTTCATTTGTCTTAAAGAATTATTTTATTTAACTTTATTTAGTTATTTATTTTAGTTTGACCAGAAAGGGAAGAGTGGGGGAGGGGGTAGAAGTGAGAAAGCACGCTGCTGGGTCCGAGACTTGAACCGCAATTGACCATACAAGAGTCCATTGCCCTTAACCACCACGCTGCCTGCCAGCCCCAGCACATTTCTTTCTAACAATGAATATTATTCTATTATCTAGGTGTATCACAATTTATTCTTTTCACCTACTGAAGAACATCTTGGTTATTTCCAAACTTCAGCAATATAAATCAAGCTACTAGAAACATTTGTCTGCAGGTTTTGGAGACATAAGTTTTCAACTCTTGGGGAAAAGACCAGGAAACACAATTCTGGATCATATAAATGTAAGAGTTTGTTTATTTTTTTGAGAAGGCACCTGTCTTCCAAAGCAGTTGTACTATTTTACATTCACACCAGCCATGACTGAGATTTTCCATTGCTTCACATCTCTGCCAGCATGTGGTACTGTCAGTGTTCTGAATTTTGGCCACTCTAATAGGTTAGCAGTGGTGACTCACTGTTTAAATTTGCATTTCTCGGGACCATTAGTTAGAGTAATGGCTATATTGCTGGACTCCCATATAGTCGACCGTGGTTCGAGTCCTGGACCCGGTGGCTTAAAACTCACGCTGGGCGTGCGTGTGTGTGTGCCCAAGATCCCGAGAGGAGAATGGAGGAGAAGGGATTGTGGCGTGACCATCCCCCCTGTGGGGGTGATTTCTTGCTTTCTGTCTCTCTCTGTCTCTCTGGCAAGCACACATGCAAAACCTCTCTAAAAAAAAAATTGCATTTCTCTGATGACATACGATACGATGTGGTAACTTTTCATATGCTTATTTGCCTTCTGTATATCTTCTTTGATGAGGTGTTTATCCTCAGTCAATTTTTTAATCAGCTTGTTGCTTTTCTTTTGTTGAATTTCAAGAGTTCTTTGGGGACAGCCAGTAGTGTGGTGATCAATGCAATGGATCCCACATATCTGACTGCACAGTTTGAGTCCCAGACCAGGTGGCCTGGAAAAACCCGGGCACCTGTGCATGCATGCCCAAAATCTGGAGAAGAGAATAGAGAAGGGATTGTAGTGTGGTCATCTGCCCTGAGGGGTGCTTTCCCATTTTCCTTCTCTCTTTCTGGCTATCTCTGGAGAGTGCACATACTCAATGAAAAAATGAAAAAAAAAAAAAGAATCTTTTGTATATTTTAGATAAGTCCTTTATCAAATATTTGCTCTCAGTCTATGGGTTTGTATTTTTATTCTCTTGAAGTATATTTTGTAAAATAGAAAATTTTTAATTTTAATGAAGTATATATTATCAACTCTAACTCTTTCTTTTTAAAAAACAAGTATTTATTTATCTATTTATTTGTTGTAATTTTCAAACCACCAGGTCCTGGACTTCAATTGCTGTCAGCCATATGGGAATCTAACCACTTAATCACCATGCCACTTGCTGGCCCTCAACGTTTTTTTTTTTTGTTTTTTTTTTTGTTTGTTTTTTTTTTTTAGTGATTATGTCTTTGGTATTTTACTTAAAATGTCATTGCCACAACAAAATTCTTAAAATCATTTAGATTTTCTCTTATGTTAACTTTTAAGAATTTAATGTGATGTATTTTACATTTAAATCTGTGACTTATTTTATGGGTTTTTTTTGTGTGTGTTAAATTTTGTCTATGCCAATTATTTGTTTTTGCATGTGAATGTGCCCTTTGGGTGTTCCAACAACCTTTGCTCCAAAAATGGTATTTTCCCCATTAAATTGCATTTACTCCATGAGGCTAGATTTCTTGCAGATGATATGTATTTACGTGTTCATTTATGATCCACTTTGAAAATGAGTCTTTTAATTAGTGTATTTAGACTATCGACGTTCCAAGTGGCTGCTGACATAATCAGATTACTACTTAGCATATCTGGTACTACTTGCTATTTGTTACCCTTTCTTGTATTCTTTTATTTATTTATTTTTTACTTGTTAGGTTTTTGCTATCAGGCGTGTGCACTCATTGGAGAGAGACAGAGTGAGAGACAGAGAAAAACTGAGAACTCACTCCCTGGGGAGATGGCCAAGCCTCAATCCCTTTTCCTCCATTCTCCTGCTGGGATTTTGGGAACACATGCACACATGCCTGTCATGATTTTCAAGCTGCCAGATCTGGGAATTCAACCATGTTCAGCCATGTATGAGTCCAGTGCCTTAACCACCATGCTACCTGCTGGACCCTCTGTGTGTGCGTGATTATTTTTTTTAAGAATTATTTTTTATATTTATTTATTTACTTATTCTAATTTGCCCAAAGAGGGACAGTGTGAAAGAGTGAGAAAGTGAGAAAGCAAGCTGCCAGGTCTGGGACTCGAACTGTGGTTGGCCATGTGGGTCCAACCACCATACCCTCTGCCAGTCTCTGTGTTCTTATTTTTGTCCTCCACTATTGTGCTTTTATTTGAACATTTTACATCTGTATGTTTTCTTTTTTTTACTTAGTATATCAGTTACACACACACGTCTTTTTAGTGATTGCCCTAGAGTTTGTAATATATATTTACAACGATGCCCAGTCCACTTTCACATAGCAGTATACCATTTTATATATAATATTGTGATTACAGTATGACAACAAAAAAATCTTAATTTCTCTATCTTGTTCCTTATATCATTTCTGTCATTTATCTCACTTTTATATAAGCATAAGCATACGTAATCAAATGCATTGCTGTTAGTATTATTTTGGACAAATTGGTGACTTTTAGATAAATTAAGTATAAGAAAAATGAAAGTTTTTATTTTATCTTCACTTATTCCTTCTCTGATAATCTTCCTTTTTCAATGTAGACCTGAGTTTCTGACATATTTCTTCTCTCTAAAGAATGTATTTTAACAGTTGTTCAAAAGCAGTTCTACTGACGATAAATAGTCCTGATTTTTGTTTGTCTGAGAATGCCTTTATTTTCCTTCACTCTAAAGAATACTTTTACAGAGTATAGAATTCTAGGTTGATGCATTTTTGGTTTTGGTTTTGCCTTTTTTCACTCAACATTTCACATTTTCATTCTGCTCTTCTCTTGTTTGCATGGCTTCCGAGGAGAAATCAAGTGAGTTACGATGTCCGATAATAGCAACATCTTGGCCATATCTCAGTCTGGTCTGATGTTTGTTCTCTCTTTAAATTGTGTTTCTTGTCTTTAAGTGTGTTTTATGGTTTTTTTGTGGGTTTGGTTTTACTGTTCGTTTCTTCTTCATAGCCAGATGTGATGTGCTAGGCAAAACAACTGTAAATAGGCCTTCAGTAATATGGTGTTAAAGTGCTGGGGAGATGGAAGTATCCCATAGTCCTGTGTTTGGCTTTAAGTCTTCTAATAAGACTGTCACACTATAGTGTGAACTTCACAGTGCTTCTCTGTCCCCTTGGGCCAGGCAGGATGGTTCCAGGAGGCTGGAACTGAGTATTTCTTTTCCTCCAGGTCAGTTAGGCTTAGATAAAACTCCAACAGCTTAGACTATGGCTAAATAGTTTCTCCCGAGATCAAAGGTTTTTAGAAGAAGTGAATTTCTTGTAGAAATCAAAATGGTTCCCCTGCAAGAAGCATGAGATTTTTATTTAATATTCACTCAGCAGGTAAAGGATCCTGGAGGTAAAACTTAGGAAAGCATGGGGACCTTCCTATGACTGGATTTTGCTGTCTTTTGTGTCCATATTGAGAATCCAGCAATTAGTACATTTCAGTTCTGGTTCTCCTACCACACTAGTGGTTCTTGTGATGGTGTCAGCTTATAAGGTTTCCACCAATATGTTCCACAAATATGTTCTATTTACTGTTGGTCTCTCCAATGTGGGAGTGGATGTTTTACCATGTAACCAATCTCAGTTCTTACAGTTCTATGAAAGATTGTTGATATTTCAGTTTGTTCAGCTTTCTACTAACAATAACAAGGACCAAATAGTGCCTTTAACTTTTTACCTAAATGGACATTAAAGTTTTTTTATTTCTTAATTAATTAATTTTTGGAGGGGGAAATCTTTGTTGTAGGGCACATGTGCTTTCTGGAGAGATAAGAGACAAAAGGCGAGAAATCACTCCCAGAGAAGATGGCCATGCCACAGTTCCTTTTCCTCCATTCTCCTCTCGGGATTTTGGGCACGCATGTACATTCACTTGTCCCGTTTCAAGCTGCTAGGTCCAGTCATGTGGGAGTATAGCACCTTAACTACTATACCATCTGCTGGCCCTTATCTATCTCCTAGATTTGTTTGTTTGTTTGTTTTCTTAAGAAGTTTTTGCCTTAGGGCACTTGCGCTCACTGCAGGGGGAGGGGCAGAGACAGAGACACAGACAGTGAGAGGAAAAGTGAAAAATCATATCCCCTTCCCCTCCAAGGGGGATGGCCATGCTGCAATCCCTTCTTCTCCATTGTCCTCCTGAGATCTTGAGCATGCATGCACATGTGCCTGGTGAATTTTAAACCTCAAATCTGGAACTTGAACCACGGTCAGCCATGTCGTAGTCCAGTGACGTAATCATTATATATCTGCTGGCCTCTATTTCCCAATTCTTTCTTTTTCTTTTCTTTTTTCTTTCTTTTAATTTTTTTTTTTTTTTTTGAGAGAGAGATTTTTTGCTATAGGGCACATGTGCTTGCCAGAGTGACAGAGACAGAGAGACAGAAAGTGTGAAATCACCCCCCGGGAGGATGGTCACACTGCAATCCCTTCTCCTCCATTTTCCTCTCAGGATTTGGTGGATGCACACACATGCACCTGTTGTGAGTTTTTCATTTCTTTCTTTCTTTTTTTTTTTTTTTGCTTTTGTGTCTGTGTGTTTGCCAGATAAATACAGAGAAACAGAGAGCAAGAAATCACCCCCAGGGAAGATGGCCATGCCACAATCTCTTCTCCTCCAATCTCCTGTTTGGATTTTGGGCACGTGCCCAGTGTGAGTTTTAAGCTGCCAGGTCTGGGACTCAAATTGTAGTCAACTACATGGGAATCTGGTAAAGTAACCATTCCACCATCTGCTGGTCCCTCTCCTAATTCTTAAGAACTTTCTTCACTTGACTCTGGTGGCACTATATACTTATTTTCCTCCTATCTAACTGGGCACTACTTCTCCATCTTTTTTTTTTTTTTGCTTTTCCTTTTTTTTTTTTTTTTTTTTTTCCTGTTCTCTAAATGTTAGCATGCTTAAGTTCTTATTACTGAGGTCTCACTTCTCTCTGTGCGTACTCCCTAAATGATTTTACCCAGCCTCATGGCTTTAAATACCATACATAAACTTGCATCCATTACTTCTTACCTTATAACAACCCACATCTGGAATAAGTATATTAAAACGGGGACCATTCATTTACACGTGCTTCTGCAGTATGGAATTTCAGCTGAAGTGTCTTCGGTTTGTGCTGAGCTTGTTTCTTTCTCCTATCTGCTGAGGACCGACGAGATGTCTTGACTCTGGACTTAACTGTATGTTTATTGGGATTTCTTAGCTCTACGTGTTATTTCTCTTTATTTTGTAGGCTGGTATGGGCTTTCAGTCATGGTGAGATATTTCCAAGGTGGCAACAGAAGTACGCAAGGCCTTTTGTGTCCTAGGATCGGATGGTTTCTTGCTTTCTATCTCTCTGTCTCTGTCTTTCTGGTGAGCGCACGTGCCCTATAGCAAAAAAAAAAAAAAAAAAAAAAAAAAAAAGGACTATGTCATGATGAAAGGAGCTGAAGTGTCATATTATAAAGGGTATGGATTCAGGCAGAAGTAAAAAATTTCAGCTTATTTTTTTTGCAATCTACCAAACCACGAATGACCATCATTCATAGCTAGAGTTCCAACCTCAACTCTGAACTCTGGATTCACACAGGAACTCTCCTACTCAACTCTGCTGTTTATCAGGCATTTCAGACATAATGAATCAAAAGTAATTGTATTCGCTACTCCGTAACTTGCAAAGGCACGCCTAATATCCAGACTTCTACAATTTGATCTAAATAAATGACAACACTATTCACCAGTTTCTCAAGCCTACATTTTTTTAAAGTTTATTTATTTTTATTCATGATAGAAAGTGAGTGGAAGAGATACAGAAAGACAGAGAGAGAAAGAAAAAAAGGAGAGAAAATCACCCTCAACAAAGTCTGTTCATACCTTGAATCTGTCCCGAGCCCTCCAGCTTCTCAGGATCTTGGGCACGCGCGTGGGAACCAGGCATGATTTAGGTCTCCTCAGCCAGGAATCTGAACCTGCTGTCGGCTATGTGCCTTCAGTACATTCCAGATTGCACCACAGAGACTGGGCCTAGGACAACTTTTAGAGCTACCTTTGATTCTTCCTTTTCACTCACACGCTGCATTTTATCCACTGCCGATTTTATTTTGACTTTATCTTCAAAGTAAAGCTTAAATCTTACCAATACTTATTTTGTCTATTGCTATTTCATTTGTCCAAAACAAAATGACTTGTTTATAGACTACTGTTCGATCCTGTAAATTTATAATTATACTTTTGAGTTCTCTTCAGTGTCCACAGTGATCATTGTATAACTTAAAGCTGATAATACCAGTCCCATTCTAAACAAATCTCCCATGGCATCATGTGGTAAGTAATATAAAAATAACAGCTCCACATGGGGACCAGCTGATGGCGAAGTGACAATGTTGCTGGACTCCCATGTAGTTGACCACAGTTCGCATCCCAGACCCGATGGCTTAAACTCATGCCAGGCACGTGTGCATGCGTGCCCAAGATCCTGAGAGGAGAATGGAGGAGAAGGGATTGTGGTGTGGCCATGCCCCTGGGGGGTGATTTCTCACTTTCTGTCTTTGTCTCTCTTTGCTGTCTGGGGAGCGTGCGTGCCTTATAGCAAAAACCTAAAAACAAACAAACAAACAAACAAACAAAAAACAGCTTCACTAAGCTATCCATGTCCTAATCTCAGAAACCCATAAATATATAGGTTTATTGTTCAGAGGGAAATTAAGGTAGCAGATAGAATTGAAGCTGCTAGTCAGCTGATTTTAAGAGAAGAACAGTTTCCTGAATTATCTGAGTGGACCCAGTGTTATTACATGGTCCCTAAAAATAGGAGAAGGAAACAAGGGGAAACCAGAGAGATGGTAGTGCAAGAAGGACTTGACCTTTGAACCCAGCTGGCTTTGAAGTTAGAGGAAATACAGTGAGAATCTTCGAGGAACTTGAGAAGGTAATGAAATGGGGGACATCAGACAGCTTGGTGGTTAAATCATTGGATTCCCGTGTGACTGACCATAGTTCAAGTCCCAGACACAGTGACCTGCTTTCTCACTTCCTCTCTCTCTTCTCTCTGTCTCTCTCTGGTGAGCATAAGTGCCCAATAGCAAATTAAATAATAATAATAATTAAAATTAAATAACTCTTTAAGAAATAGAAAAGTAATGAAATAGACAACCCCTCTAGCACTATGAGAAGAAATGCACTTTGTTGGGACCAGCAGATGGTGTAGTGGTTATGTTGCTGGACTCCCACGTTGTCAACCACAGTTCGAGTCCTGGACCTGGAGGCTTAAAACTCATCCTGGGTGTGTGTGTATGCATGCCCAAAGTCCTGAGAGGAGACTGGAGGAGAAGGGATTGTGGCGTGGCCATCCTCCCCGGGGAGATGATTTCTCGCTTCTGTCTCTC
>NW_006159434.1:725592-725872 GCF_000334495.1 Tupaia belangeri chinensis
ACTCTGGTGCTGGTAAATTACTTCAAATTTTGTTTATCTGAGAATGTTTTAAATTTTCCTTCCCTTAGGAAGGATAATCTTGTCAGAAACAGTATTCTTGGTTGAAATTGTTTTTCAGTTAATACTTTGAATATATTTTCCTATTCTTTTCTTGCTTACATCTTTTCCGATGAGAGGTCTGATGTTAGCCTGACAGGATATCCATTGACCATAACTTGACGCTTCTCTCTTACCAAATTTAATATCTTGTCTCTGTCTGCAGTTTTGGTCAATCCGGCTA
>NW_006159434.1:726038-732415 GCF_000334495.1 Tupaia belangeri chinensis
TTTTTTGAGAAAAAGAGAGAGACAGAGACATGGGACCAGCAGTTAGCATAATGACTATGTCGCTGGACTGCCACGTAGTCGACCTCAGTTCGCATCCCGGACTCAGTGGCTTAAAATTCAAGCAGGGCGCGTGTGCATGCGTGCCCAAGATCCTGAGAGGAGAATGGAGGAGAAGGGATTGTGGTGTGGCCATGCCCCTGGGGGGTGATTTCTCACTTTCTGTCTTTGTCTCTCTTTGTCTTTCTGGCGAGCGCACATGCCCTACAGCAAATCAAAAAACAAAACAAAACAAAAAACAGAAAACAAACCTCTCCAAAAATAAAAGAGAGACAGAGACATAAAGAAAACAGAGACCACCCTACTTCACTTTGCTAAGTGTTCATCTACAGGTTTGGAGCAGAGGTTTTTCAGTTAAAAGAGCAGGGCTAGGCCCACATCAGAAGCATATGGATTCTTGCTTTGCTAGGTGTTGGGCTGGAAGGACTGTATCTTTATTTCACTACTAAAACGTCATTGAAACCTGGCCGAGCTTCATGGTGCAGCAGAATGCACTGCTCAGGAGAAACTAAATCTCTCATGCTAACCATGGTTTGAATCCCTAGCCCATTTGACATGAAACATGCCCAGCACACAGTGGACTGTCCAGTATCTGATGGGCTGAAGGACTGGAGCAAAGAGATTGTGACATGAAGATACTGGCATAACCAGACCTTGTGAAGGGTGCTCATCTCTCTCACTCTTATGTGAATGTGGACACACTCTATTATGAATAAAGAAAAAATATTTTCAAAAAAGTCATTGAAATCTAAGAGCATCTTTTTTTTTTTTTTTTTTTTATTGCATGGGGTGTGTGCACTCACTGGAAAAAGACAGAGTAAAGGAGATAGAAAGAGAGAGGGAAGTGAGAAATCACCCAGTCCTCTACCAGGAAGGATGGCTGTTCAGCAATCTCTTCTTCTTCATACATGCATGTGGGCCGTTAGCGAATTTAAAGTCACCGGGTCCAGGACTCGAACCACAGCTAACCACGTGGAGTCCAGCACCTTGACCACCATGCCATCTGCTGGCCCCTATCTCTTTGAATTGTCAGTGAAATCCAATAAATAATAAAAATGATTAAACTAGAGGCCACATAGTCGAAGGTCTTTCATAACCATTTATATTACTCATAATGTGGTATAAATCTGAGAAGACTCGCATTGTGAGGTATTAGGAAGTGACTGTTAACATGGCCAGTTGGTGAGTACTAGCTTCCCCTAAAAATATTCTGTCTTTTCTTATTTAAATCACAACCGGATAGTTTAAACATCACAAAAGCCTGTATCTAAATCTGTCATTTTGTTTGTGATATACTGCCATATACTGATGAAGCATATCATACTTATAGATGCTTAAATTATGTATGCATACAAACTCACACATAGATTAATTGTATAATTATTTTCACAGGAGGACCTGTGTGAGCACCTAGAAAAGAAAACCAAAGACACACATATAACACTCATATAGACATATACATATACTCAATACACATATGTACTATAATATAGTATATATGCACACATGTGTATTATATTTGTATGCACACATATAGATAGTATATACACAAATGCATATAAAATACACGTATATGCTTCATACATACTCTATACTATCAATATAATACAGTATACATGCATATATACATTATATTGCAATACATATAAGTTTCTTATCCAGAGACCTACCTGAATATTCTGGACATACACATGCCCATGATTTGAAATCGAGCCTGGGGGTAGATTGTGGCATCAAGACCTTATTGGGAGTTGTCTCTCTCATATAATTATAACTGGCAATATCACCTTAAATATTCTCTATATATCTTAAACTTTCATGATTACCCACCTGATACTACTGTTATTAATTTTATAACAGATGAAATTAAGAAAAAAAATGAAAAAAAACACTTTTTTTAAAAAGACCATGTTGGACATGCCACTCGCTCTCTTATCTCTCTCATCCATGAAAGAAATTAATAAACTTTTAAAAATGAAATAAAAAATAAGTGCTAATAAATAATGAAAATATGTTAAATTTGATTAAAATTAACTAGATAAATGAATAAACTCTGTCTGGTCATGATATTGGGTACAAATAGTAAAAAGGACATAGTGTTCGTTATATAATTACTACTACTGCTATGGTTTGAATGTGTGCCCTGTAATTCATGAGCTGAAATTTGGTTGCTATTATAATACTACTAAGATTGTGGAAACTTGGGACCAGCAGTTGGCGTAACGGCTATGTTGCTGGACTCCTATATGGTCAACCGCAGTTCGAGGCCCAGCCTGGTGGCTTAAATTCACGACAGGCGCATGTGCATGCATGCCCAAAATCCGGAGAGGAGAATGAAGGAGAAGGAATTGCAGCATGGCCATCCCCCCAGGGGGTAATTTCTTGCTTTCTGTCTCTCTGTCTCTGTCTTTCTGGCGAGTACATGTGCCCTATACCAAAAACCTCTCCAAAAAAAAGAAAAAGAAAAGAAAAACGAAGATGGTGGAAACTTAATCTAACTATGGTATTATGAGCTGGAGCCTTTGGGAAGTAATTAGGATTAGACAAAGTCATCAAGGTGGGGCGCCCATGATTAAATACTGGTGGGTCTATAACCAGAGAGAGAGAAATCAGAGCTGACACAGGTTCTTCCTCTTTCACCAAAGTGGTTGCTTGAGTCACCTCAGAACTTGGCAGAGAGTCTAGACCAGCAAGAAGGTCCTCACTAGATGCAGATCCTCAACCTTGGGCCTTCAGAATTGTGAGCTCAATAAACCTTTATTCTTTATAAATTTCCCAGTGTGTGGTATGCAGTTATAGCAACTAAAAAAATAGACTAAAACAATTGCATTCATGTGATAGAGAACAGACTAAGTATTTATTATCAACTTTACATTATATTCTTCAGAATTCTATTTTAATTTGAGACTCTACTTTCTGAAATAGGGTATTTACAAAAGCTATTACCTTTATACACTTGTTGGACCTCAAAAAATTGTACCTCAGGACCGGCAGTTAGCATAATGGCTATGTCGCTGGACTCCGACGGCGGTTCGCGTTCCGGACCCGGTGGCTTAAAACTCACGCCAGGCATGTGTGCGTGGGTACCCAAGATCCCGAGAGGAGAATGGAGGAGAAGGGATTGCGGCGTGGCCATCCCCCCCGGGGGGTGATTTTTTGCTTTTTTGCTTTCTGTCTCTCTGTCTCTGTCTGTCTGGTGAATGCACGCGCCCTATAGCAAAAACCTCTCCAAAAAAAAAAAATTGTACCTCAAGCAGTGGTACTTTGAGAAGCTGAATTAAAGAAACAGCCTTAGAAATCAATCACTTTCTATCCAACTTTACATTCCTTCTCTGCTCCCCCCCAAAACTGGCTTCCAGTCTGTTGATTACCATTGATCCTCCTTTTCTCAGGAGGTGCATGGAAGGATTTTACTCTGAAATTCCATTACCTGGTTAGGGCTGCCAGTGAGGAAAACTATTGCCTTCAATACCTTCCCTGAGATTCCATTAACTAAACTCACATCACAGGAAGAAAGAATGAGGAATGTCAACACACCTGGACAGATTTTGTCATGACCTATTGTCTGTCTACTAGGTCCACCCAGTTCTCCAATAAAATAATTCCTTGACCATTGTCTGAGTACTGGTCACATTTTCCCTACTAAATATCATTTAATCTAAAATTGCCTGCCTACTTGGGGCCAACATGTGGCATGGTGATTCAGGCACCGGATTCCCAAATGGCTAACTGTGGTTTGAGTCCCAGATCTGGTGGTTTGAAAATCATGCCAGTTGCGTTTGTGTACACACCTGAAATTCAGAGAAAAGAATGGAAGAGAAGGGATTGTAGCTTGGCTATTTCCCCCTAGGGGGTGGGGTGGGGGGGGAAGGTGAGGCGGTGATTTCTCACTTTCCCTCTCTGTTTCTTTCTGGCGAGAGCAATTGCCCTATGGCAAAACCTAAAAAAAAAAAATAAAAAAAAAACAAAATTAAAAAAACAAAGCCTGCATCCTCTCCTTCACTTTTCTCTCTTCTATGAATACAATATTCAGTCATCTACTCTTTGAGTTGATTTTTTTTCTTAATTTGCCAGAAAGGATATATGCTTGCTGTTGAGAGACAACAAAAAAGAGAGAGAAAGTGAGAAAGCAAGAAAGCACTTCCCATATGAATGATCATGCCATAATCCCTTCTTTTCCATTTTTCTTCCCTTCAAGACTTCGGGCATGCATGCACATGTGCTTGGCATGGTTTTCAGTCTGCTGAGATCAGGACTTGAACATGCTGTCAGCCATGTGGGATCCAGCCGCCTTAACCACCACATTATGGGCTGATCCAAGTTCATATTTTCTGTGACTTCTGTATACACATATTACATTAAATAATATTGTTATACTTTTCCTCTTATTAATTGCCTATTGTTTGTTGATTTTCAGTTCTTTCACTCCTGTACATCTTTCACTCCTGGCATTATGTATCTAAAAAGGCTGCAAAAAAAAACCGCACCAATTAATAATAGTAGTCATTTATAAATAATATTTTAAACCCTAACTTCTGATTGTGGGACTTTTTTTAAAAGCAGTATTTTTTAAATTTTTAAATTAATTTTTAATTTTTAATTTTATTTATTTTTCAGTTTGCTACAGAGCACACGCACTCACCAGAGAGAAAAGAAAGTGAGAAAGCAAACTGCCAAGTCTGGGACTCAAACCACAGTTGGCCATGTGGGAGTCTCACTCCTTAACCACCATACCACCTGCAGGCCTGATACTGGTCTGATTTTTTTTAAACAAAAAGTCTACTTAGGAAATGGTGGTACTAAGCGTTAATATATCTGTCCTTGATAGTTCTGCACCATCGCTCATTCACTGAACTTTGCTTTTTAAAGTGGAGGCTAAAGGGTATTCTGAAATGCCGCTTAACCAATGCCTTACCCTAGCAATTTCCCCTAGAATTCCTACCATTAGTGGGAATTCCAGGTTTATGCATAATGCTTAGAAGCAACTGATGGATGGTCTAAAAGATTCCTCTTGAAGAGGATAACATTAAACCATTATTGTGATTAATTTTATTTCCTCATAGTTTTTGTGGTGTAAATTGAATAAGTTTTATAGAATTGGGTCCACTTTTTTTTTTCTTTCTCAATGTATATTTTTACTTTTAGTGTGATGCTAGCAATTTATTTCATCTAAACTTCCATTTCCTCATCTGAAAAACAGTAACTTTGTGTCCTAGGGTTCATTTTTATGACTTTGTACAATGATTGGGTATTTAACCAACAAATTGTTTAGAAATATTCACTATCTTCCCGTCTTCAGTTTTCACACTTGCTGGCTGTAAATATGAGAAAATAATTGGCTTTGGTCAATGGAATATTATCCTTCCTGACATAACCGAAGGGTTGAAATGCGCTTTGAGGTAGGACTTGTGCTTTTATAATTTTGCTATGACAATCAGAAGTTTCCCCAGGTAGCTAGTGACATCTCTGCTTGGGCCCTAGACCAAATGATTTTGGAACAGATGGATGCTGAAATCTTACAAGCAATCAAATTCAACTGGATTTACCTCTTAAAGCTGAACAGCCTGGCTGATCCTACTCTAAATCAGCTGCTCCCTCAACAGTCGTTAGATATGTGAGTGATAATAATAATTATGATAGGCCATTGAGTTTTTAGGGTTTTATTTTTTAATGCAATGCCATTTAGCAGGCATAGACTATGAGAATCATAAATGAGTAAGAACGTAGTGCACCTATAATAGTTCCATAGCAAGCTAGATGTGGTAAATATATGTGTATATTGCATCCACTTCTTAATTTTCTCAGCATCTTGGTAGACATAAAGCATTTACATTACAATGGAGGATGAAACTGAAGGAAAATGAAAGCCGAGAGTATAACCAAGTTACTTAGATATTGCGATAAGTGGCCTTGGGATGCTACAGAGAACGTTGAAAGTACTGAAGCATCTCAGAAAAAGAGATGAGCATAGAAAAAGCGATTGATTTAGGGGCACCGAACAAAAATTTTACGTAGTTAAACTGCTCCCGTTTGTGTTACTGATACTGTTTTTTCCCTTTCTCTTTGATTCAGTGACAATAAAATGAAATGAAAGAGTAATAGGAATATAGAGTGGAAAACAATATTACAGATAATTTATTTCAACTTTCTGAATTTGTAGGTGAGGAAACTATACTCTGGAGGAGTACATAGACTCATCCAAGAGCCGAGATAGCATCACTACTAGAGCTGCCAATAGATTCTAGATACCCTAATTCACAGTGTTCTTTGTTTTTGTTTCTCTTCCCCCCCCCCCCCTTTTAGTATGCGGGTCCACTGTA
>NW_006159434.1:732430-737250 GCF_000334495.1 Tupaia belangeri chinensis
GTCACTGTAATTTCTTAGGCTTTTTCATAAAGAATTTTAGTGTCTTCATAAACTGCACCAATATAATCAGACTTCTTTTTTAATGTGTTATCCTAAAAAGAGATTAAACAAAAGTTTTTACTAAACTCATTTCTGAAATACCAAGCTACTTGAAATGAAGTGTCAAAATTGAGGAGAGGGTATTTAAAAAAAAAAAACAAAAAAACACTTTTGTTGATCTATATAATGTGTGTGTGTGTCCCAAGAGAGGAATTTTTTAGATAATGAATATAACTGAACAGATTATGATGACAGCCACTTACTATATGAGAGAATTTTCTCTGTGTGACTTCTTTGCTCAGAAAATATTTGCTGGGATTATGTTAGCCATAGCCAGAGAAAATATTTGAAAGATATCATGAGCAAATGGATATGAGGTGCTAAGAAAATTGGAGTAAATAAAATGAAGAAAAGGGGAACTGCTCCTCATGTCTTAATGCCCTGGAGGAAGACCAGGGGTTAAGATAGATGGAGATAGAATGCTAACAGCTCTTCCTGTGTCACCACTGGAGGCATCAATCCGCCACAGACAAGAATGTAAACTCGTACTGGTGTAGGCAGAAAATGGAACCTATACTAAAGGAAGTCAGGAATGAGTTCATACCGCGTTGCTATTCTTCTTACTATCTTTTTCAGTTTAGAAACTTAACGAAAGTGCACAGGTTATAACTGACACCATATATCCTTAAGTCAACAAGGCAGTTGCCAACAGGATGTTTCAAATTAATACAGATGATTTTTTTTAAGAATTATTATTATTTTTTTTTTTATAATTTGGCCAGAGAGGGACAGAGTGAGAGAGAGAGAATGAGAAAGCAAGCCGCCAGGTCTGAATAAACTCAAACTGGGATTGGCCATGCGGGGGTCCAGCACCCTTAACCACCAGGCCACCTGCCGGCCCAGTACAGATCATTTTAACTGAAGACGCATTATTGGCACACTTTTTAGCACCTAATATAGCCTGTGGAATTATATGCACGTGTTACTACAATTTCTTCTCATTGGCAAAGAAATAGTTCATTTCCATTGTAAATCAAAAACCTAGAAAAATATAATCAGAGTATGCATGAGGGGAGTATAAAAAATGAAAAAAAATGTAAAAGGTAATGTTTCTGGGATATATTATTAGTATGTATTTATACACAGTATAACTCAGCATCTTCAACTGATATTGTTAGAAAGAAAGATTTTTGTTTTCCTCTTATGAGGTTTTCCATAACATTTTAGTGATTGTGGTGCTGGTCCTAATTCTCTGCATACGTATGTACTGAGTTGTCTGAAAAGTCATGACACATTTTTGCATAGAAAACCAAAAAACTACATCATGACTTTTCGGATAAGCCAATAGTAAGAATTTTAAGACAGGTGATAGTTATGGTAAAATGTGACCGTATCAGGCCAGCAGATGGCATAGCCGTTACGTCACTGGACTTCCACATGACTGACCACGAATTGAGTCCTGGACCTAGTGGCTTGAAAATCATTCCAAGTGCTTGTATGTGTGTGTCCAAGATCCTGGGAGGAGGATGGTAGAAAAGGGATTACGGTGTGGCCATGCCCCCTTGCGGGGAGGGAGTGATTTCTCACTTTCCCTCTCATCTCTCTCTCTCTCTCTCTGGCAAGTGCATGTGACCTAAGGCAAAAACCTCTTTTTATTTTATTTTTTTTAATAGAAAGGTTATTTGAAATAGTGTAAGAAATTTGTATGCCATCTCTAGTACCTAATGTCTAATACATAGTGGCTTCTATTATTATTAGTAGTAATCATAGTAGTATTAAAAGTTTCTGGGAGCCAGCAGTTAGCGTAATGGCTATGTCGCTGGACTCCCACGTAGTCGACTGCGGTTCACATCCCGGACCCGGTGGCTTAAAACACACCAGGCGCGTGTGCGTGCGTGCCCAAGATCCCGGGAGGAGAATGGAGGAGAAGGGATTGCGGAGTGACCATCCCCCCTGGGGGGTGATTTCTCGCTTTCTGTCTCTCTGTCTCTCTCTGTCTGTCTGGCGAGCACACGCGTCCTGTAGCGAAAACCTCTCAAAAACAAAAAAAAGTTTCATGGTCTGGAGTTCATTGTATTTACATGTCTTTTTCTCTATTATCTTTACAAAATTCTAATTCTCTCTGCAATATCTTCTCTTCATTTTCTTTCCCTCTCTCCTCCATCCCACATCTTTTATCTTTAGCTTTCTTTTTTCACCCTTCCTTATAACTCATGTCAGTTGTAACTCCAAGCATTTGTATTTCTATTAGAGACCAACTTTTCCGTCCAACAGCCTGATTAATCCTGTAATTAAATATTGGCATGAGAATTAGATTTATTAAGTGTAACAAAGAAATGAAACATCCTTCTATATAATTTGAAAACAAAAATAAACTTCAGTACTTTTACTTATTTAAAGTCCACAAATGGGTATGTGTAGGTGCTGATGGACTAGAGGAATTCTCCACTGGATTCTCTAACTTCCATAGCTATTTCTTTTTAATTAGATTACATCTGTGTAGTAAGTGATCTCTGGGAATAAGGACTTGCAAATATCAATTAATAACATAATTTCCTAATACCTCCCAAAGACATTTAGTCACATTTTCAAAATTATAACATGATTTGATTACATCTCTTTCTTCATTCCCTGAGAGTAATTTAAGACTAGTTTAAAGTTCCAGTCTACCTACACACACGTACTGACTACAGTTCTTTGGAAGTTGATGATCTTGTTTCCTCAGTGTGAGCTATAGCCTAAGAACAAGGTAAACTAGCAGTTGTTCTGTGGTTACGCTATGGTTAACTCTAGAACTCCTGGAAATCTGGTGTCTTATCTGACTCTTAGTCAAGATAAAGAGGAAATATTGTAGTCAGTGATAACAAAATGTTGGTTAAAGTTTAAAATTCCACTCGAGTCACCCAAACTACCTTTCTAGTAATGCATTGTTTACTGAAAAAGGATAGATACACCGGGTTAACCAGTTATAAGCCCGGTTTTCACTACATGATGAGTGGATTCTCAAAGACTTCTCAGCAGACTTTAGTTCCTCTGATGCCGCAGTTCCTTTCACCTTTTCTGGTGATTAGCACTGAATATGAAGCACATTTTTTGCAACTAAGCGAGCCCGGACATTCATCTGGAATTCTTAGACCTCTCTATAAATTGTTATCTTTCTCCTGCTACACATCATTACCTTTATGAAAGCCTTTTGTTATTATACTCTGTGTAGTCTCATGAGTCCCTCCAAACATCCTACCCTATAGGATTACCATCCCTATATTTGCCATCAAAATCAGACAGCTTCATTGTTTTTAAATACACAATATTAAATTTTCGTTTTCATTTCCAGAAATAATAAACATCACACTACAATGATGTAACCTAATGTGACATTACAGAATATGAAAAGTAAATAATTCATCAAAAGAAATCCCCAGCTATGTCATTTAAATTAAGGTTTTATTTAGGACTGTCGACTATCTAGAAATGTTTTAACCTTTATTGATTTAGTTTATTATTTGAGGGAACTTTTTGTTATGTTTTTTGTTTGTTTGGTTTGCTGTAGGCTGCCTATACTTGCCAGATACAAAGAGAGAGGGGAAGTGAGAAGTCACCCCCCCAGAGGGGATGGCTGCACTGCAATCCCTTCTCCTCCACTGGGATTTGGGGCACACATGCACACATGTCCAGTGTGATTTTCAAGTCACTGGGTCTGGGACTTTAACTGCAGAGTCAGTCATAGGGGGTCCAGCGCCTTAACCTCCGTGTGACCTGCTGACCCTGCTATGTGTTTTAGCACAAATAAATGTGCTTATTTAATTATTTATTATTTCATTATGCCTCAAACAACGAGCACATATAATCTTTCTAGGACTGCTCCATAATACACACTGTCATATTTTTAGAAAAAGGTAAACCTTAGGAAGTTTTATTTTGTTTTGTTTTTTATTAAATGTGGACTGAAAAGATTGGTTAAGACACTTTTTCAGTTAACAGATGAAAGCAGAGCAGAGATTTGAAGAGAGATATAAAGAAACTATGACAACATTGGGGTTCCTGAAGGCCTTCTTAGACTTTTCCTACTTTTGAACAAATAAGCTTACTTTGCTTTAAATTTATTTTAATTAAAATCCCTGTCACATTCAACCAATCAGAGGCTTTCCATGTAATAAAATTACAACATGATTTTGTTTCATCTCTTTCTCTCAGTCTGCTTTCAACTATGTTGGCTTCTTTCTTTCTTCATTTTTTTTTTTTTTAAAGAGACTTTTTTTTTTTTTTTGGAGAGGTTTTTGCTATAGGGCGCGTGCGCTCGCCAGACAGACAGAGACATAGAGACAGAAAGCGAGAAATCACCCCCCAGGGGGGATGTTCACGCCGCAACCCCTTCTCCTCCATTCTCCTCTCGGAATCTTGGGCACACATGCACACGCGCCCAGCGTGAGATTTAAGCCACCGGGTCCGAGACGCGAACTGCGGTCGACTATGTGGGAGTCCAGCGACATAGCCATTATGCTAACTGCTGGTTCCCAAAGAGACTTTTTGCCTTAGGGCACGTGTGCTTGCTGGAGAGAGAAAATTGAGACAGTGAGAGGAAAAGTGAGAAATCACCCCGCTGAGGGATGGCCACACCACAATCCTTTTTCTTCCATTCTCTTCCTGGGATCCTAGGCGTACACTCACATGCATCAGGCCTGAGTTTCAAGCCACTGGGTCCGGGACTCAAACCACAGTTGGCCATGTGGTTGTTTAGCGACATAGCCAGTATGGCATCTACTGGCTCCCTTGGCTTCTTT
>NW_006159434.1:737314-740829 GCF_000334495.1 Tupaia belangeri chinensis
TCCAGGACTCGAACCATGTTTGACCACATGAGGGTCCAGCAACATAGCCATTATACCAACTGCTGGTCCCTTGGCTTCTTTCTTAATTAGACTTGTTACATATAGTTATAAATGTGTGACACCAGGTCAAAAATCACTTTTTTATTTAACAATCACAAAATATAAAAAATATTAACAATTTTCACAATGTTTTTGTAAAAATATAAACTTGGATCAAATGTCCACCCTTGAGCCAATCATAGTGGCCATATTGCTTGATTACTGTGATTATCCAAACTTGAATAATGAAATTAACCATTGGTAGGGAGGTCAGCTGCTTCTAAACTACATAAACAAAGACAAATTCTCTAGCGTTATAAGAATGAGTCTCTAGATCTACATCTGAGATAAACATTTCTCCTGGTGCTTCTTACCATTGCAGGATCTGGCATCTTCGGAATTTTACATGCATATGGCACCAGATTTATATACATATATTTAAATTTGTAGGGAGTAACTTTCACCTAAAGACTACCAGGTAAGGGAACCAGCAGTTAGCATAATGGCTATGTCACTGGACTCCCACATAGTCGACCGCGGTTTGTGTCCCAGACCCGGTGGCTTAAAACTCACGCCAGGCGCGTGTGCGTGTGTGCCCAAGATCCCGAGAGGAGAATGGAGGAGAAGGGATTGCGGCGTGACTATCCCCCCCAGGGGGTGATTTCTCGCTTTCTGTCTCTCTGTCTCTCTCTGTCTGTCTGGCAAGCGCACGTGCCCTATAGCGAAAACTTCTCCAAAAAAAAAAAAAGAAAAAAAAGAACTACTGCAAACAGGATGAGATATTTTGAATAAAACTACTCTTTTCAGTATTTCATGCACTACTGTCCCAGAAGAGACAGTGGCAAATGTGTATCGCCAAAGATATACCAGAAAGGGCGAATGCAAAATCATCCCAGAAAGAGAGCAGATAGAGAAGTGTTTGGAAGGACAGGCAGTAGCAATACCTGAGCCTGGGTCTATGAAGTGACCATATTTATTTTTGGTCTCTGAATAGCTTGGATACATGCTTTTAAGCCCTAAGAGCTGAACGTTTTGTTTTGTAATGATGATGATAGCATACCTTGTAGAACTGTGGAGGGTATGAGTAGGAGGGTGTCAGAAAGGACTTATTTAGGTTTTGATTAGGAGATTTTGAAGAAGTTCAAGGAAGCCAAGTTTTCCTCGAACTTTGATACTGTAAGGAAGAGGTGAGAATTCTCAAATTGGGCACCTAAGTGAAATCTCATCCGTAGGGAGGGAAGACTAGAGTGAGGTTAAAGCTGTAAGTAAGAAAAAAGTAGCTCTTAACTCATCTTAGTCAGGAAAGAAGGGTGTTTAGTTTTAGTGGATCCACAGTGACCTAGTTTTTGTCTGTACCGAGACAAAATTAAGAAGTGATCCTATGTTTGTCTCCACCACCATCACTCAATGAGCTTATCTGATTGTGGTGGTCTGTGACAATGTATATTTCCAACCCGACAGCTTAACCTAACTGTGAATGACGAGTAGACTGCTAATACCGAAGTCTAATTCCTAGGTGCTAGTCAGGACTACTCTTTGTCTCTCTCTCCCTCTGTCTATATCTGTACACACATACGTAAACATGCATGCATACACGCATATGTAGCACCTACATGCACATACATGTACATGTTTATCAAACAGATTTACAGCCTAAATTTTTCTCAGAATATATTTCTTTTCTTTTTTTGGAGAGGTTTTTTTCACTATAGGGTGCGTGCGCTCACCAGACAGAGAGAGACAGAAAGCGAGAAATCACCCCCCAGGGGAGATGGTCACGCCGCAATCCCTTCTCCTCCATTCTCCTCTCGGGATCTTGGGCACGCATGCACATGCGCCCGGCGTGAGTTCTAAGCCACCGGGTCCGGGACACGAACCGCAGTCGACTACGTGGGAGTCCAGTGACATAGCCATTACGCTAACTGCTGGTTCCCTCAGAATATATTTCTATGTAAAGTTTATAACTCCAGGAATGTGATGATTTATTGATAGGAATGATCCCTTGAATCCAATACACACTATTTAGTACAGCGATCATGCTACTAACACCTGATTAGTTCATTCTTCTTTATTTTAAATGAGTTTTTTTGGATTACTTTTTATATTGACACTGATGCTTACATGACATTTATAAAATTGTTAATTTTCACTTATTGTTGTCTAGTACATTATTTTTCAATTATCAAAAATAAAATGTGAGGGCCGATCCTATAGTCTAGTGGTTGAAGGAGCCAAATCCCTTTTGCCTGACAGGGGCTTGAACCTCAGCCATGGAAAATTGAAAACCACATCAGGTGCTCATGTACGTATGCCCCAAATCCCAACAGGATATGTTTCTGAAATAGTTATATAATATGAATCGTGATCATGTACTTTTTTTCTTTTTCAGAGAGAGATTTTGCTATAGGGCACATGTACTCACCAGAGAGACAGAGAGACAAAAAGCAAGAAATCACCCCCTAGGAGGGTGGCCATGCCACAATCCCTTCTCCTCCATTCTCCTCCTGCATTTTGGACATACATGCTCACGTGCCCAGCATGAGTTTTAAGTCACCAGGTCCAGGACTCAAAACTGTGGTGAGCTATGTGAGAGTCCAGCAACATAACCATTATGCTATCTGCTAGTCCTGTGATAATATAATTTTTCTTTCTTTCTTTCTTTCTTTCTTTCTTTCTTTCTTTCTTTCTTTCTCAAGATCCCAGGAAAAGAATGGAAGAAAAGGGATTATAGCATGTACATGCCCTCTGGTGGGAGTGTGGGAGTGTGTGATTTCTCGCTTTCTGTTTCTCTGTCTCTCTCTGGTGAGCATGCATGCCCTATAGCAAAAAATCTCTCTTAGAAAAAAAAAAAAAGAAAGAAAAAAATTCCCCCCCCCCCGAGGGGATGGTCATGCCACAATACCTTCTCCATTCTCCTCTTGGGGTTTTGGGCATACACACATATGTGCCTGGTATGAGTTTTAAGCTGCTTGGTCCGAGATTGGAACTATGGTCGACTACTTTGGAGTCCAGTGATGTAACCATTATGCCATCTGCTAGTCTTCCAACAATATACTTTAGATAATATGTTTCTTTAAGGTTGAAATGTATTACTCTTATCCACATATCTCATATTGTCTGTATATTAAATAACTATCTTTATTTTATATCACACATGGTAAATCCCACTGGTATTTTTGTAATGTGTTGATCTTAGCAGATTAATTTTAGCAGAAACGAGGGAAATACTTAAATCATTGCTTAAAGAATAAAATGAAACAAACATTTGCTGTTTCTTTTAAATATTCGTATATGTTCAGTAATAACTTTAATCAGGTCATGTACTGAATTCAAAATCTTCAGGTTTATTTCAAATTTTAGTCTGTTGGAACAATGAGACCCAATATCTAGGACAGATAATAATCTCTTTGTACCTCATATGTTTTGTAAACAATATTATTACTGGGAATTGGAGCATAACAGGACGAATGTGGGCA
>NW_006159434.1:740847-743975 GCF_000334495.1 Tupaia belangeri chinensis
CTTTTTTGTGAAGAATTTTTATATAGTGAAGAATATGGTGTATCTGTAGTTGACTTATTTAATAATTAATTTGATTTTATGTATTATTATTCTTATTATTCAATTTGACCAGAGAGAGACAGAGAAAAGGAGAAAGTAAGCCACCAGGTCCAGGACTTGAACTGTGGTCGGCCATGTGGGAGTACAGTGCCTCAACCGCCATACCACCTACCAGCCCCTATTTATTTTTTATTTATAGTCAGAGGGCACTTGCGCTTCTCACGGAGAGACCAAGACAGTGAGAGAGAGAAAGGAAGAAAGCACCACCCCATGGGGCATGGTCATCTCACAATTGCTTTTCCTCCATTTCTCCCTCATTTTGAGATCTGAGGCATGCGTACACATGCACCTAGTCTGTTTTGCAAGCTCAGGTCCAGGACTGGTAAGTCATGTGGGATCCAACTCCCTTAACCACCACCATGGAGGCGGGCCCTGTAGTTAATTTTTTTTAATAAAAGCTGCATTATACATTGTTGTATATTTTGAGAAATTGGATCTTTTTTTTGTTTGTTTGGAGAAAGTGGATCTTAAAACAGAGACTACTCTATTCATTCAACATCCTAATGCAGATATCACTATTTGGGTTTCTGATGAGAATTTAGGAAAATAGAATATTAAGATGGTTTACATTGCAAGTCAAATGACCTGATCTCTAGTCATCATTTTTTAATTCATTTACTGTGAGACATTAGATAAATTTCTTAGCACCTATGTATCTCTCTTCCCATCTGTAATACTTATAATATGAAGCTGTAGGAGAGAAAAAAAAGAACTGCACAACAGATTTGAAAGTGCTAACAAGTTAAAGATGGATTATTCTTGATAATTAATTAGTATTTAAAAACTTTACCTCTTTGTTTAGATGAAAAATTATTACTTTCTCCATTCGTCATTTGGAATTTGTTAATTAGTTATACTACATCTTTTTTTTTTTCTTTTTTAGAGGTTTTTGCTATAGGGCGCGTGCGCTCTCCAGAAAGACAGAGAGAGACAGAAAGCGAGAAATCACCCCCCAGGGGGGATGGCCACACCACAATCCCTTCTCCTCCATTCTCCTCTCGGGATCTTGGGCACACACACACACACACACACGCCCAGGGTGAGTTTAAGTCGCCGGGTCTGGAACTCGAACCGCAGTCGACTACGTGGGAGTCCAGCGACATAGCCATTACGCTAACTGCTGGTCCTGGTCCTGGTTCTACTACATCTTTGTTCCATTTACACATGCCAAATGACCAATTATAAGATTGAACCAAGAATATATACTGTTCTGTCATTTCATTATGTTATACTTCGTTACAAACTGGGTAACAAACGTCCCCAACTGCAGCAGCTTAATAACAACTATCCACCTATTCTCATAGATTTCAGATTCACCTGATTCAGGATGACTTGTCTGGGTTGCTTTGTTGATCTTTGCTAGGTTTGTTCATCTTTCTAGGTTTCCTCTATGGGTCAGCTGCTCTTAGCCAGGCTTGGCTGGAGCACTTCAGCTTTGCTTTATGTGTCTGTGATCCTCTCCTCCTTGGTTCATACATGTCTCTGTGATGTTGAATAGCTTTCCTATCCTGTTTTTTTTTTTTTTTTTTTCTTTTTCTCTTTTTTCCTGGTGATTTGCAGAGCAAGCCCAACTCTTGACAAGGTCTTACCATGTCACAAACTCCACCAGGTTTTCAGCCAGCTAGGATCACAGGCATATTCATAGGCAAGCCCATTGGCATTTCTGGAGTATTCGGGCTGACATAGGATCTGAACCCAGGGCCTTCCCATAAGACTCCAATATTACACAGCAGTGTTCTATTGCCTGAGCTACCATGACTGGGCTTTTAATCAATTTTGAGTTGATTTTTGCTGGTGGTATAAGGGTCCAGTTGCATTAAATTTTTTTTTTTTTTGGTCATAGATTGCATGCCCTTGCCAGAGACAGACAGACATAGTAAGAGAGAAAGTGAGAAATCACCCCTCAAGGGGGGTGGCCACACCACATTCCCATGTTCTTTATTCTCCTCTCAGATTTTGGGTATGCAGGGACCAGCAGTTAGCGTAATGGCTATGTCACTGGACTCCCATGTAGTCGACCAGGAGTGAAAACCTCTCAAAAAATAAATAAATAAACAAAAGAAAAAGAAAAGGATTTTAGGTATGCAGGCATATGTGTCTGGCATGATGTTCTGATGTTCAAGATGCTAGATTCAGGACTAGAGCTGTAGTCAACCATCTGGGAGTCTGTGCCTTAGCCACCATGCCAAATACAGACCCTCCTCCAATTGTGTTCTTTCGTGTGTGCATATCCAGTTCTCCTGACACTATTTTATTTATTTATTTATCTGAGACGTTTTTGCTATAGGACGTGTGCGCTCACCAGAAAGACAGAGAGAGATAGAGAGAGAGAAAGTGAGAAATCATCCCCCAGAGGGGATGGTCACTCTGCAATCCCTTCTCCTCCATTCTCCTCCCGGGATCTTGGGCACACACACACACACACACATGCACCCGGCATGAGTTTAAGTCGCCAGGTCTGGAACTCAAACAGCGGTCGACTACGCGGGAGTTAAGCGACATAGCCATTACGCTAACTACTGGTTCCTTCTAACACTATTTTAAAGAGAGTATCTTTTTCCCATTTTGTCTTAGTGCCCATGTTGAAAAATTACTTGACCATATCTGCTTGGGTTTATTTCTAGGCTTTTTATTTGGTTACATTAGTATAAGTATCAATTTTCTTCCTTGTAACAATTATGCTTTGATTACTCTAACATTGTAAAATAATTTGAAATTACAAAGTGTGATACCTCCAACTCTGTTTTTATTATTCCCTCAAGATTGCTTTGTCCATTTTGGTTCTGTGGACAGAAGTCTGACTACTTTTCCTATTTTTCCAAAATCTTTTCAAAAGGGGACTGGGGAAGTCATGCCACAAACATTAACAGACCATTTAGTTTCTATTAACAGGATTCTTCCTACCTCCTGTTCCTGGCATAGTATCTTTGAGATGTAGATTAAGCCTTTCTTTAACTAAGACACAGATCTTCCCTTCCAATTACCAACCTAAAAATTGTGGAACCCACCTATAACCTACAGCCCCACCC
>NW_006159434.1:744120-757897 GCF_000334495.1 Tupaia belangeri chinensis
TTATTAATTATTAATTTTACAGTTGGTTATTTTTTTGCTGTCGACGGTTCTTTTTTAAGTCTATCCGAATGCCAGAATTTTTTTTTTATTTCTGTAAAAAACCTGAAATTTTCATAGGTATTGCATTTAATGTGCAGATACTTTAAAATGGATATTTTAACAATATTCACTCTTCCTATCCATGAAGACAGGATTTTTTTTTTCATTTATTTACATCTGTATTAACTTCTTTCATTAGTGTTTTATAGTTTTTAATGGTACAGACCTTTCACCTCCTTGGTAAAATTTATTTCTAAGTATTAAATTCATTTTAATGGTATCATAAATGGATTTCTTCTTTTTTTGTTTCTTTTGAAAAAGCGTTATTGGTTTTAATAGAGGCAACTGATTTTTGTATGCTGACTTTTTTTATTCTACAGCTTTACTGAATTCATTTATTAGTCTTAAAATATGTTTTGGAAGACTTTAGGGTTTTCTCCATAAAGGATTATGTTATTTACAAAAAGGGGTAATTTTACTTCTTCCTTTCCAATTTGAATGCCTTTTGTTTCTTCCTTTTGCTTAATTGCTCTGGCTAGGACCTCAAGTACTATGCTAAATAGAGTGGGCATCTTGCCCTGCTAGATCTTAGAAAAAAGCTTTGTGCTTTTCCGCATGGAGTGTGGCCTTAGCAGTAAGCCTTTTAAAAATGGCCTTAATCATGTTGAGGAAATCTACTCTTATTTTTGGAGAGATATTTTGTAAAGGATGTTGAACTTTGTCAAAAAGTTTTTTTCTGAATCTATTGAGACAATCATAGTTTCATCTCTCACATCATTAATATGGTGTATCATGCATATTGACTTGTCTATTGACAGACAAATGGTTAAGATATTATTAAACAGATATATGTATGTGTATGTGTATACACACACACACACACACACATAGTCCATGGCATACAATGATTTGTAGTTCAACTTACAAATTTTCAAATTTATAGTGGGTTTATTTGGATATTAAAGACATTTTTTACTTAATTATATTTTCTACTCATTATTGGTGTGTTGATATGTAACCTCATTGGAAGTTGAGGAGCATCTGTGTATGTGCACATGCAGTCTTAAGGGGCAGAAGCTGTCATTTGCAACAACATGGATGAATTTGAAAGAAATTAGAGTAAGTGAAATAATCCAGGCATAGAAAGAAAAACACTGCAGGATCTCATTTATATATTGATTTTTAAAATGTTGGCTATATAGGAACAGAGTAGAATGGTGAGTTACCCTGGTTGGAGAGGGAGGGGAATGAGGAGGAATAGGTTAAAGGCTACAAAGTTGTATATATATATAGAGTAAGTCTAGAGGTCTATAGTATACCATGAAGACTATAGCTAGTATTGTACACTAGAAACTTGATAAGAGAGTAGAGTCTAGGTGTTCTTACTTGGTGCCCCCAAATAATAACTATTAAGGTGATGAATATGCCAATTTAATTGGCTGTAGTAATTGTTAAAAAAAAAAAACTTCAGACAATGTCATTTAGTAGAGTTTAAATGAGCGAAAGAAAACACAATTTGAACTGAGAACCCCCGAATAACTTCCCAGGGACTCCAGGTAGCCTCATGGTAGAGGATATTTGTGGTCTGGAAAAGGAAAGTGATGTACCCAGGAATGAAAAAGTGATATACAAAAATGGAAGTGGGGGGATGAGACAGAGGAATCATTGGATTGATTACGTATTAAATATTGTCTTCATGAACACAGTTTAAAAGGAGGGGTGTCTGTGATTGACTGAAGTTTAGCTGCTGTGATTGGCTATACTTAGCAACTTACTAGGGAAGCAGTTTTCCAAGTGAGATCACAGTGTGCTTATGGAAGTTAAAGCAGGAGTATGGAGGCTTTCTCAGGCCGATAGACTTGAACAGTTCCCCTCTTTCGGTCAGCCTCACAAGTAGAGCATTGGCATAAATCTCTGTCACCATCACAAAAGACTTTCTTCCCCTCAGCATAGAAATCACAATCAGCATAGAATTCTGAAGTTTCTTTCGGTCTCTGGCGTGGAATTCACAAGTCACGATGTCAGAAGAATTGAACAGCTCCTCCTCTGAGTTTTTACTGGTTCAACTGAAGCAAGAGCTACTCAGTGTTGGATGGAAAAGGCTGGACACAAAACATTTACCACCTGAGAGGATTCAGAGCACCAGGGGGACTCAAATGACTATCAAGTGGATTAACAACAAGCTCAAACTGTACTCCTTATAAAAGCTTCCCTGAAACGATTTTAACCAAATTAAACAAGATTCGGATAATCTTGCCAATTATACAGTATTTCAGTCTTGTTGGTCGTTGGTCGTGGTCCCTGTTCAGGATGTGATGATGATTAAGGACTATAGCTCACTATGAAATGGCCTGATTTAAAGAGGTATTCATCTTTGTTGTTAGTCTAGTAACACGAGTCATAATAACCTGGAAGCCTACTGGAAGAAATACAAATATTAAAAACCTTAAAATACCTAAGTGTTTCATTTAGGATGTCTACAAATTCATTGGCAGTTATTCCCATACACGCATCACCTGTTATTAAGGACTATAGCTCACTATGAAATGGCCTGATTTAAAGAGGTATTCATCTTTGTTGTTAGTCTAGTAACACGAGTCATAATAACCTGGAAGCCTACTGGAAGAAATACAAATATTAAAAACCTTAAAATACCTAAGTGTTTCATTTAGGATGTCTACAAATTCATTGGCAGTTATTCCCATACACGCATCACCTGTTCCTTTGACTTAGGTGCATTTAGTATCGGTCAATATCAAACATAAACCCCGGAACAAAAAGAAAACTAAAGCTGCGTGATATTTCATCAACATTCAAGTTTTTGTTAAATTCGTATGTTAATCATCCACCTTCGGAAGGTAGCTTTTATCCACTGGAAACCCTAGGTCTATGGGCTACAAATTCTGAAAATTCTCTCCATTTCTGGCTAAGCTTTAAACTCAACTGATACCCCATTCCTTCCTGCTAAGGGTGAATCTCAGGAACCTTACTGAAATCTTCCCTCACTGTAAACTAGCTTATCTTTTGAAAAATATTTTTTTAAAAAAGCTTTTTCCTCTTTCTGTGAGGTTTTAGGATATCTCTTATTTGTAACAGAGAGGCATTGACATCAGTGGAATAGTTTCCTCATCGTTTTTCATTAGCTCACAAATCCAAAAATTGCTCTGGTTTTGTGCTAGGACATAAGCTCAAACTAAAATCAACCACTGATTATGGTCACATGGCTTTTCCTGTGGGGAAGAGGAAAGAATTAGGACAATAGAAAGTGATAAATAAAGAAACAACATAGGGACCAGCAGTTGGCATAATGGCTATGTTGCTGGACTCCCATGTAGTTGACCACGGTTCGAGGCCTGGACTCAGTGGCTTAAACTCACGCCGGGCGCGTGTGCATGCATGCCCAAGATCCCAAGAGGAGAATGGAGGAGAAGGGATTGCGGCGTGACCATCCCCCCTGGGGGGTGATTTCTCGCTTCCTGTCTCTTTGTCTCTCTCTTTCTGGCAAGCGCATGTGTCCTATAGCAAAAAATCTCTCCAAAAGAAAAAAAAGATAGAGAAATAAAAAAGAGAGAGACTAAAAACAGAAACAACATAAAGTTTTCATGATGTCAGAGAAGTCCTGATCCATGATATTGGGCAAAGCTATCAGTGTCCAAGATGTCTGCTTTGAAGAAGAAATTTCCTTGTTCAGTTTCACCTTAAGTCTTCAACAAGCATACAATTACACAAGTCTGAAATAGCCCTTCGGAGTTCTGAACCCACAGTTCGTCATCTTGAAGCTTATGGTGTCTTCCAAGGTAGTTTTTTTCTCTGGTGTCATTTCCAGAAGACCAAGTCTCTGGACCATGAAGGGTTTGACTGTCTTCTGTCAGTGATTCATAAACGGCATCCTTTTCCTGGTGAAAATACACTTGGGGAAAATGTATTAAAGCCTTGCAGAGTTTAATTACGTCACATTTCTCCAAGAATCCCTCCTGAGAAAAACACATTTTTGAATTGCCTTTTAACTATTGTTACGGCATTGCCTTCCTTCATGGGAAAGTTTTATACAACTGAAAATATGAAATGAAAAAAGCAATGAGTGGGGCTGGCAGGTGATGTGATAGTTGGAGTTCTGGACTCCCACATGGCCAACAACAGTTCAAATCCCAGAACTGGTAGCTTGCTTTCTCATTTTCCCTTTCTCTTTCTCTCCTTGTCTCTGTCTGGTCAAATTTCAAAAATAAATAATAATAGCAAACAACTTTAAAGAAATAGCAGGAAGTGATACATAGCTTAATAATTTTGGTATTGGCTGATTTAGCATGAAATTCTGTCAAAGCATTTCCTTGCTTTTGGTTAATCCTGGTTCTGTTTAATGGTTGCCGTACCAGTTCAGAAAAACAATTAGTTTCTCCATAGACATGGGAAATTTTTTTACCAAGTTCAATGATTCAATCATACGAGGTCTATAGTTATAAGAACACATTCTCTCTCCATTTTCTTCGTGAATTTCCTTAAAGACACAACACTTTAGGATTATAGACATTTGCCAAAAGCTTTTAGAAAGGCATCAAACAAGCAATTAACCATGGACAATAAGATTTGAACCAACCATAGTTAAAGATCTGACAAGAGTTTATGACTGACAAAGAAATTCGGCTGTATCTGTAACATACACCAGTTTAACAAAAAAACCTACAATGTGACTGATAAATATCACACTATAGATTCCTGGGAATCTCAAATCCCTGTGAAACACAATGCATATATAAATACACACAGGGACCAGCAGATGGCTTAATAGTTACATTGCTGGACTCTCACGTAATTGACTGCAGTTGGAGTTTGGACCCAGAGGCTTAAAACACCCAGGTGTATGTGTGTGTATGCCCAAAATCCTGAGGGGAGAGTGGAGGAGAAGGGATTATGGTGTGGCCATTCCTCCTGGGGGATTTCTCACTTTCTGTTTCTCTGTCTCTTTTTGTCTCTCCAGCAAGCACACACATTCTATAGCAAAAATCTCCTTAAAGAAAGTTGGATAAATAAATACACACAAACATACATGCCCATACATATGCACATAATATATCTATACATATAACTCAAATATAATGTTAAAAAAGACCCAATTTGTCAATCCTCCCCATATCATTTAACATTTTAAAATAAGCTTGATTGGGACCAACAGTTGATGCGATGGCTTTGTCGCTGGACTCCCACATAGTCAACAATGGTTTGAGTCCCAGACCCAGTGGCTTAAACTCATGCCACACGCGTGCACGTGAGTCCCCGAGATCCCGAGAGGGGAATGGAGGAGAAGGGATTGTGGTGTGGCCATCTCCCCAGGAGGTGATTTCTCACTTTCTGTCTCTCTGTCTCTCTCTGTCTTTCTAGTGAGCACCTGCGCCCTGTAGCAAAAACCTATCAAAAAATAAGTAAATAAAATAAAATAAGCCCGATTGATTCTAATCTCTCTCTTTTGGATGTTTCAAGGACTCTCTGGAAACATCCTAAAGTTATTTTGAGGTCAAATAACTTAATTTAGAATTTGATTTTGGAGAAATCTTGCCAAAGATAGAAAAGCTTAAACACTTAACTGTCAGCAGAGAATGAAAGTTAAATGTTTCCCAAGCACCTTATGTATGAAAAAGGCTTAAATCGGTGTCTTGTTGGCACCAAAACGAAGAATACATGGTAGACTAAAGCAGCCGGATATAACATGCAGAGATGAAAACAAAACAACCCAAGGACCAACATATGGATCACCCTAATTACTCAGACATAGCCTCCCGTTTTGTAATTCGAGAAAAAAAAGATAGAGAAATAAAAAAGAGAGAGACTAAAAACAGAAACAACATAAAGTTTTCATGATGTCAGAGAAGTCCTGATCCATGATATTGGGCAAAGCTATCAGTGTCCAAGATGTCTGCTTTGAAGAAGAAATTTCCTTGTTCAGTTTCACCTTAAGTCTCCAACAAGCATACAATTACACAAGTCTGAAATAGCCCTTCGGAGTTCTGAACCCACAGTTCGTCATCTTGAAGCTTATGGTGTCTTCCAAGGTAGTTTTTTTCTCTGGTGTCATTTCCAGAAGACCAAGTCTCTGGACCATGAAGGGTTTGACTGTCTTCTGTCAGTGATTCATAAACGGCATCCTTTTCCTGGTGAAAATACACTTGGGGAAAATGTATTAAAGCCTTGCAGAGTTTAATTACGTCACATTTCTCCAGGAATCCCTCCTGAGAAAAACACATTTTTGAATAGCCTTTTAACTATTGTTACGGCATTGCCTTCCTTCATGGGAAAGTTTTATACAACTGAAAATATGCAATGAAAATAGCAATGAGTGGGGCTGGCAGGTGATGTGATAGTTGGAGTTCTGGACTCCCACATGGCCAACAACAGTTCAAATCCCAGAACTGGTAGGTTGCTTCTCTTTCTCTCCTTGTCTCTGTCTGGTCAAATTTCAAAAATAAATAATAATAGCAAACAACTTTAAAGAAATAGCAGGAAGTGATACATAGCTTAATAATTTTGGTATTGGCTGATTTAGCATGAAATTCTGTCAAAGCATTTCCTTGCTTTTGGTTAATCCTGGTTCTGTTTAATGGTTGCCGTACCAGTTCAGAAAAACAATTAGTTTCTCCATAGACATGGGAAATTTTTTTACCAAGTTCAATGATTCAATCATACGAGGTCTATAGTTATAAGAACACATTCTCTCTCCATTTTCTTCGTGAATTTCCTTAAAGACACAACACTTTAGGATTATAGACATTTGCCAAAAGCTTTTAGAAAGGCATCAAACAAGCAATTAACCATGGACAATAAGATTTGAACCAACCATAGTTAAAGATCTGACAAGAGTTTATGACTGACAAAGAAATTCGGCTGTATCTGTAACATACCAGTTTAACAAAAAAACCTACAATGTGACTGATAAATATCACACTATAGATTCCTGGGAATCTCAAATCCCTGTGAAACACAATGCATATATAAATACACACAGGGACCAGCAGATGGCTTAATAGTTACATTGCTGGACTCTCACGTAATTGACTGCAGTTGGAGTTTGGACCCAGAGGCTTAAAACACCCAGGTGTATGTGTGTGTATGCCCAAAATCCTGAGGGGAGAGTGGAGGAGAAGGGATTATGGTGTGGCCATTCCTCCTGGGGGATTTCTCACTTTCTGTTTCTCTGTCTCTTTTTGTCTCTCCAGCAAGCACACACATTCTATAGCAAAAATCTTTTTAAAGAAAGTTGGATAAATAAATACACACAAACATACATGCCCATACATATGCACATAATATATCTATACATATAACTCAAATATAATGTTAAAAAAGACCCAATTTGTCAATCCTCCCCATATCATTTAACATTTTAAAATAAGCTTGATTGGGACCAACAGTTGATGCGATGGCTTTGTCGCTGGACTCCCACATAGTCAACAATGGTTTGAGTCCCAGACCCAGTGGCTTAAACTCATGCCACACGCGTGCACGTGAGTCCCCGAGATCCCGAGAGGGGAATGGAGGAGAAGGGATTGTGGTGTGGCCATCTCCCCAGGAGGTGATTTCTCACTTTCTGTCTCTCTGTCTCTCTCTGTCTTTCTAGTGAGCACCTGCGCCCTGTAGCAAAAACCTATCAAAAAATAAGTAAATAAAATAAAATAAGCCCGATTGATTCTAATCTCTCTCTTTTGGATGTTTCAAGGACTCTCTGGAAACATCCTAAAGTTATTTTGAGGTCAAATAACTTAATTTAGAATTTGATTTTGGAGAAATCTTGCCAAAGATAGAAAAGCTTAAACACTTAACTGTCAGAAGAGAATGAAAGTTAAATGTTTCCCAAGCACCTTATGTATGAAAAAGGCTTAAATCGGTGTCTTGTTGGCACCAAAACGAAGAATACATGGTAGACTAAAGCAGCCGGATATAACATGCAGAGATGAAAACAAAACAACCCAAGGACCAACATATGGATCACCCTAATTACTCAGACATAGCCTCCCGTTTTGTAATTCGAGTCCCAGTAAAAGCTCCTTGCTTCCATCTTTAGGGCAGTGTGACTCTGCATCTAGACCCTATGTGCTATGGGAAAGTGAATACATTCTTTATCTGCTTTGTCTCTGAGTTTGTGAATTTTTTCCACGTCATAACCAAGTCACCTAATGTATTGCAGAGATTTCCCCAACAGAAAACAAAACATGAAAAACTCAGCTCTTCTAATATTTAGAAGACTTACTTATTAAGTAATTAAAAATACAACAAAAGATAGCACAAAATACACCACAAAGTTATCTTGAGCAAAACATAGAATTTTTTTGTAATTACTAAAGGTAAAGAAACCCTTTTACAATTTTTTAAAAGAGGTTTTTGCCTTAGAGTGTGTGAGCTTGCTGGGGAGAGAGTAACAGAGACAGTGAGAGGGAAAGTGAAAAATCACTCCTCCAGGGAGATGGCCATGCCACAATCCCTTCTCCTCTATTGTCATCCGGGGATCTTGGACATGGTCGTACATGTGGCCAGTGTGATTTTCAAGCCACCGTGTCCGGGACTTGAAAAGGCTTCCTGTTTCAATATTTATATATAAGTATTGATAGAGTAATCTTGATATTAATGAGTTTTCTAGAAAAACTTATGATTTTCTTTAACTATTAGACAGTCATGGTCACAGATAATATTTTTATAAGATTTCTTTTTACACCTTTTAGTCACAAGTCTTGTAACTGTGGCAGAAGAGAACCAAAGATCAAAATTTAGGAACATCAGTCTTTAACTTTTATTTACTTTACAATGAGTGTTATAGAACCCAATTCTTTTACTTCTCTCACAACAGAAGAAACTCAATGTCTAACTAGTGAAAATGAATAATAAACTTGCTAACTCCTTACAGATACCTAGCCTTGTTAAAAAGGAGGGTAAAGACTCCATTAGTAACTTCATATATGAGGGGCTACACTCTAGTAGCCCAAAGATCTACAAAGCTACCTGTTTCTGAGAATTAAAGAATTGTCTTGATATATTTCCTCTGTGGCTTCTGCAGCTTTTCCCATCATTGCTTATCTTCAAACACCTTCCAAAGAACTGAAACTGGTCATTTCTCTCTGCTTACCCAGAGGAAAACCCTCTCATGGTGTGACTGATTCCTTGATGTCATCTGATATCATGTGATTCTATCAAAATAATGAGTAACTTGCTTTTACTTCTGTATATACACTCGCATAGGCCCCTTCTACCTATAAAAACCCTGCATCCACTAAGGCATAAATGGTTACATAACTCTGGTCAACTTTTTCTCCCCAGTGCTGGCTTCACTGAAATAAATTTCCTTCCTCATTCGCCAAAAATAGTTTCTCAAGACTGGCTTCTGTTGAGTGACAAGTGGCGTAGAATTGGCTCCTGTAGTCCGCAGGCATTCATCCCTGCTTGTTCTGACAGCAGCCCTACACTTTTAATTAATTCATTTATTTTTGCATTGGAACTACCAAGACTCAAATATAATTCATTCTTTTCACCATACAGAAACAAGATGCCGAAGTATACCAACTAAACTTATGCTCAAGAATAAATCTTTTAGCATTACTTTTTAAATGTTAATTTTACCATGAATTGTTGTAGCCCTAAGTTCCTATTTCACAGATACAATATCTAGGTTCAACAAAGTTGAAAATGTAGAAAATGTATATTTCTTTCTTTCTTTTTTTTTTTAGAGAGAGAGAGATTTTTGCTATAGGGTGCATGCACTTGCTGGAGAGACAGAGAGAGACAAAGAGACAGAAAGCAAGAAATCAACCCCCCAGGGGGGATGGCCATGCCACAATCCCTTCTCCATACTCTTCTCAGGATCTTGGACAGAAACAAACAGGTGCCCAGCATAATTTTTTTTTAAGAATTATTTAATTTTATTTATTTATTATTATTTTTAATTTGACCAGAGAGAGACAGAGAGAGAGAGAGAGAGAAAGTGAAAAAGCAAGCTGCTAAATCTGGTCAGCCATGTGGGAGTCCAACACCTTAACCACCACACTGGCCCCTAGCATGAGTTTTAAGTCACCAGGTCTAGGACTGGAACCTTGGATTACTATGTGGGAGTCCAGTCATGGAACCATTATACCATCTGCTGGTCCTAAAAGTGTGTATTTCAAAGGCACATAATAGAGATACAGGATGATCAGAGGTGAGGATTGTTATGCGGATTCTTAATGGCCAGAGGGCAGGTGTACTCACTAGACATAAGGAAGGAAAAAATATTCTCAATAGGATGTGGTCACACGGCACTCCCTTTCCCCCTATTTTTTCATCCTATTAGTGTGGTTTTGGGACTTATACACATATGCTTTTTCAAGCCATGTGCAGGGCTTGAAATTTGAACCACAATTGGGTTTCTTTAAGCAGAGCCCTGAACAACTAGCTTATGTCATGCATGTAAATTTGTATGTTTCCTATTGTAAGAATTTTTAGTGACTTAAAAGAGATGTACTGGGACTAGCAGATGGCATAATGGTTATGTTGCTGGACTCCCACATAGTTGACCGCAGTTTGAGTCCCTTACCCAGTGGCTTAAAACTCATGCCAGATGCGTGTGCATGCATGCCCAAAATTCAAAAAGGAGAACTGAGAAGGGAACACAGTGTGGCCATCCCCCTGGAGGGTGATTTCTCACTTTCTGTCTCTCTGTCTCTCCCTGTCTCTCTAGCAAGCACATGTGCTCTATAGCAAAAACCTCTCTAAAAACAAAAAAGAAAAGAGAGAGATATTTACAGATATATGAAACTCTCCCTAAGATTTTTAAATAGACCAGTAACATGTTAGAAAGTTGTGTTTTTTGAAGATCAATTTAATTGATATGTGGCTTTTTAAAAACTAGATTAATGACTTTAAGGTGGAACCCATTAATGAATAGGACAAAGAAAGAAACCATTTCCTTTCATATATTCATAAGGCATATTGCTGAAAAAGAAATAATCCAGTTTGATCTGTAGGTGTATTTTAAACCTTTTTAATAACCCTTTTATGTAGCTTTCTTTCTGCGTTGGACAGGTTAGTAACAAAGCAAAAACTGGTAATTTTTTTTCTTTAATGTCACTTAAGGTTATCATTTACCTTTCACAGAGTCTTAAAAGAGACCCCCCCCAAAATTCAAATCTTTTTTTTTTTCCTTTTTGGAGAGGTTTTCACTATAGGGCGTGTGTGCTCACCAGACAGACAGAAAGAGACAGAGAGACAGAAAGTGAGAAATCACCCTCCAGCGGGGATGGTCACACCGCAATCCCTTCTCCTCCATTCTCCTCTTGGGATCTTGGGCACGCACGCACACGCGCCCGGCGTGAGTTTTAAGCCACCGGTCTGGGACACAAACCGCAGTCGACTACATGGGAGTCCAGCAACATAGCCATTAAGCTAACTGCTGGTTCCCAAAATTCAAATCTTTTAGGAGCTTCTGCACCTCCATGGGCATCCTTGGATGGACCTACATTGGAAGCCCTCAGTTTTAATTGTGTTTTTTAAAGCGCGATGTTGTTCATATTGAATGTTTTGCGTCACGGCCATAATAATTTCAAATCATGTTACAAAGATCGCACCACTTTTGTAAATATTGTAGCTTCCAGGAAAAATTCAGATCTTTAGAGTTAGTAATTTCATTTTACATAGCTTTTGAGTGTCTTCAAACCAAGAAAGTCTTAAGTGGGAAATACTTTATCCTGGCTTTATCTCTGAGCTCTCCTTGGCCAATTTAGCCAATGCTCTTTCTCTAACTAAGCATGCAAAGAAAAAAAAAGAAAGAAAGAAAGAAAGAAAGAGAAAGAAAGTAAGAAAGAAACTAAGATGATGGAACATAAAATCCTATGTGAATTTTCAAAAGCCTAATCCCCCCCCCCCCGCCACAGTAGTAGCTACTTACTCTCAGGTTCTGTCTATCCCAGCAAGACAACTGAATCCAATCCAGTTAATATCAGATCCAATCCAGTCCTGTATCCAGAACAGTTTCTGTTGCAACTCCGAACCTAGTTCAGTTCAGACTTTGCTCGAATAAAGTCAGAGAGCTCTAAACACAAGTCCATGGAGCTCAAATTCTACAGAGAACTTACCCATGATCCCCAGGTGCTGAAAGAGAGCAAAGGACAACAAAGGGTGTTATGGGTAACTCACTTAGTCACTTGATGCTCCTGGAAGTCTCTGGAAGCTCTATTTTAGATCTTGCTTTGGACACCAAGACTATTAAATGAAAAACTTTAGAGAATTTAATTTAGTGGGCTTTAATTGAGCAAAAGAAAACATGATTCAAATTAAGGACCATGAAATGGCTTCCAAGGAAGTCAGGGTAGCCTCGTGGTTGAGCATATTTACAGTCCGGAATGGCAAAGTGACAGACGCAGAAACGGGAAAGTGACATATAGAAACAGAAGTGGGGGAACGAGGGAGAGGAATAATTGCATTGATTACATCTTGAAGCCTGTCTGCGTTAACACAGTTTAAAAGTTGGGATGTCTGTGATTGACTGAAGTGTAGCTGCTGTGATTGACTGTAACTTAGCAACTTCCTAAGGAAGCAATTTTCCAAGTCGGGTTGCAGTTTGTTCATGGAAGCTAAAGCTAAAGTGGGGGTATGAAGACTTTCAGAAGACAACATACTTTTTTTAAAAAAAAAGAATTATTTATTCAATTTTATTTATTATTATTATTATTGTTGTTGTTATTATCATTATTATTAATTTGCTAAAGGGCATACATGCTCACCAGAAAGAGAGAGAGAAAAAAGTAATAAAACAAGCCTCGGGACAATCAGATGGTGTAATGGTTACATCCCTGAACTCTCATGTAGTTGACTCCGGTTCGAGTCCTAAGCCCAGCAACTTAAAACTCGCACCACGTCCTGTGCATGTGTGCCCAAGATCCTGAGAGGAGAATGGACAAGGGATTGCAGCATGGCCATTTCCCTGGGGGGGTGATTTCTAGCTCTCTGTCTCTCTGTGTCTTTCCAGTGAGCACACATGCCCTATAAATATATATATAAAGGAAAAGAAAAAGCAAGCCTCCAGGTCCAGGGCTTGAGCCACAATCAGTCATGTAGGAGTCCAACCCCTTAACCACCACACTACCTGCTGGCCCCAGGCCAATATACTTTATCATAATGTGATCTTAATTTTCATGCTAGTGTTGAATTTTTGTATACGCGAATATTGAGAGAAATATATTTGCCACTGGAAATAACTTGAAAAGGTCCAAATTATGCAGTTTTACATAATTATTAAAAAGTCTTTTAAAATATTTTCAGTTTCCTATGGCTGTAGACCCCTATCTGAGATGAATGACAGATGTATTTCAAGATGTTCATGAGTCCACAAATTTATATATCATATCCCTAAGATATGTGACATAAAAAATACTAAAATTTTACACATCTGGGTAAGGATTTTTATTTCAATAACTAAACCAGAAACACAAAAAAGGAAAGGTTAGATTGTCATTAAATCTGCTATTGTGTCAGAAAATAGAAATCACTTTGCTTTTGGCTAAGTTAAATACTGATGCAGACTTTTCAAAATAGTACATGTATGTTCATGGTAGTGTATTATTCCAACACTAAACTTTATAACTTCTCCCCTTTTATTTATTTATTTCTTCTTTTTTTTTTTTTTTTTTGGAGAGGTTTTCACTATACGGTGCCTGCGCTCGCCAGACAGAGACAGACAGAGAGACAGAAAGCGAGAAACACCCCCCAGGGGGGATGGCCACGCCACAAT
>NW_006159434.1:757980-759162 GCF_000334495.1 Tupaia belangeri chinensis
CGAACCGCAGTTGACTACATGGGAGTCCAGCGACAGTCATTACACTAACTGCTGGTCCCAACTTTCACCCCTTTTAAAGTTTGCTGTAGGACAAATTTACTTGCCAGAGAGAAACAGAGAAAGAGAGAAAGTAAGAAATCATCCCCCTTGGGGGGATGGTCCTGCCACAGTCTCTTATCCTCTATTCTTCTTTTGGGATTTTGGGTGCACACGCGTGTGTCTGGAATGATTCTTAAGTCCTTGGATCCAGGAATCCAACTGTTCAGTTGGCTGTGTGGGATCCAGCCACCTTAACCTGCAAACCACCTGCTGGCCCACATAAATTCCTTTTTTAAGGTTTCTTTGTTCCACATTATGAAATTGGTTAAAGGTAACATTAACCTAATCATCACATATTGAATCATGTAGGTATTTTTAAAGATTTATATATTCTATGGAAATAATCTCATCAATTTTCATCTATTTCATCAATTTTCATATATTTTTAGTTGTTTTATGAAATGAGAAATATTCATACTGAGCGGTCACTGTAACTTTCAGAATTTTTTTAACCTATTTTTATATCTAGTGTGTAGAATTAATTCATGATTGAGAGACATCTAAGACTCTTCCAATCACATTTCCCTTTTGAATATATGCAAAATACCAATTACTAGGCTAGTAAATATCAATAAATTACCTCTTCATTTACATTAGAGGTTTGGCATTCTTGGTGGGGCATAGAATTTTTCATAAAGAAATAAAGATGCTTTCAGTTTTTTGAGTTGCTGAATATTCAGTAAAACCTTGAAACTGCTAAAGCTTCAATGAGATGCAGACAGAAAGACTGAAAAACAACCAAAAAATGCTTTTTATACCAATCTTAAATGCATATGATTGAAATCTGTAAATAAGCCAAATTTCAGGCATTGAATTTTGTCAACTTTAGGAGTCATATAATCAGAACTATGAATGCTAAACCCATAACTGTCATTGATAAAATAAACATATATGTGACCAATAGCAGGACAGCTAAATATACAAAGCAATTATTGATGGTAATAATTGGAGAAACATAAAGCAATACAATAATAGTAGGAAACTTTAATGTTCTACTTTTTTTTTTTTGAGAGGTTTTTGCTACAGGTCACGTGCACTCACCAGACAGACAGAGAGAGACAGAGAGACAGAAAGCGAGAAATC
>NW_006159434.1:759219-761285 GCF_000334495.1 Tupaia belangeri chinensis
GGGATCTTGGCCACACACACACACAAACACACACACACACACGCCCAGCATGAGTTTTAAGCCACCAGGTCCAGGTCTTGAACTGCGGTCGACTACATGGGATTCCAGTGACAGCCATTATGCTAACTGGTCCCAATGTCCTACTTTCAATAACAGATAAAAGAGACAGAAAATCAATAAGAAAACAATGAATTTGAACAAGACTTCAGACATATGGAGCTAACACACAGATATAAAAACATTTCATTCAACAGCAGCAGAACACACATCTTTTTTTCAAGCGAACAGAACATTCTGCAGGATACAGCACATGTTAGGTTATAAAACAAATCTTAAATTCAAGATGATGAAACCTAAAGCAAGTATCTTCTCTGAGCAAAACAGAATAAACCTAACCTAAAAACTAACAGCATGAGGAAAATTGGAAAATTCATAAGTATGTGGAAATTAAAGAACATGCTCTTGAGTCACTATTGGGCTACAAAAGATATTAAAAAACAAATTAGAAAATGTCTTGAAACAAATAAAATGAAAATGCAACATACCAAGATTTATGGGATGCACAAAAATAGTACTGGATAGAGTTTAGAGTGTTAAGTGCCTACATTAGAAAGAAAGTGAGAAGAGAAAGGAAGGAAGGAGAAAAGATAAGATACCTTTACTTCTCATATAATCAGAAAAAGAGCAGGTTAAGTCCAAAGTTAGAAGAACAAAGAATATTGTAAAGATAGATATAAATAAAATGAGAGTAGAAAAATGATAGAAAAAAATGACCAAAATCAGTTTTACTTTTTTCTTTAGATTCAGCAAAATGAATGAATCTTTGGCTACACTTTGAAAAATAAAGACTTCTTAAATAAATAAAAGACAAGTTAACAACTGATATCACTGAAATAAAAAAGATCATGAAGTTCTATGAAATAATATATACCAACCAAAAAGAAATAAATTCCTAGAAACATAAATATATCAGAACAACATCATGAAGAACTAGAAAATATGAGCAATCTGTAACTAGTAGGAAGATTGATTCAGTAAATAAATCTTTTCAATAAAAAAGAATTAGCCATTTAGGTTAGAACCAGATGTCTTCACTGGTGATCTCTAATGAATACTTATTGATTTTTTTTTTTTTTTTTTTTAAAGAATGAATACCAATCCTTGTCCAATTCTTCCAAAAACTTGAATGGGATAAACACTTCAAAAGTCACTGTAGGGGAACCAGCAGATAGAGTGATGGTTACATTGCTAGACTCCCATGTAGTTGACTGTTGTTTGAATCCTGGACCTAGTGGCTTAAACCTCATGCCAGGCACATGTGTGTGCGTGCCCAAGATCCTGCAAGGAAAATGGAGAAGGGATTGCAGCATGACCATCTCCCCTGGGGTCTGATTTCTCTCTTTCTGTCTCTCTGTCTCTGTTTCTATCCCTAAACAAAAAGACCATGGTATGGGCCAGCAGATGGGACAGCAGTTACATTGCTGAACCCCCACATGGCCAACTATGGTTCAAGTCCTTGACCCAGTGGCTTGAAACTCACACCAGGTGCATGTGCATACATGCCCAAGATCATGGGGGGAGAATGGAGAGGGGATCGCAGCATGGCCATCCACCTTGGGAAGTGATTTCTTGTTTTTTCTCTGTCTCTCTCTCTTGTGAGTGTATACACCCTAGGGAAAAACCTTTTTTTTAAAAAGTCTTTATATGAGGCTAGCACTACCCTGATACCAAAGCTAGACAAAAGTGTCGCTAGAAAAGAAAACTGTAGATCAATATCCCAGATAAATATAAATATAAAAATTCCCAACAACATACTAGTAAATCATATTTAACAATACCTTAAAAAGATCATACAATGCACCCAGCTGGATTTCATCATGGGATACAAAAAAAGTTTATTTACAAAAATTAATTAACGTGGGAACCAGCAGTTAGCGTAATGGCTATGTCGCTGGACTCCCACGTAGTCGACTGTGGTTCGCATCCCGGACCCGGTGGCTTAAAACTCACGCTGGGCGTGTGTGCGTGCGTGCCCAAGATCCCAAGAGGAGAATGGAGGAGAAGGG
>NW_006159434.1:761366-766676 GCF_000334495.1 Tupaia belangeri chinensis
TCTAGGTGAAAACACGTAAAAAAAAAAAAAAAAAAAAATTAAGTAACGTTAGGTACCACATCAACAGAACTAAGGGGACCAGCAAGTGGCATATTGGTTAAGGAACTGGACTCCTACATGGCCATCCATGATTTCAGTCCTGGATGCGACAGCTTGAAAATCATGCCAGGCATGTGTGCTATGTGCCCAGAATTCCCAACGGAGAATGGAGGAGAAGAGATGGCAGTATGGCCATCACTCTCAGGGGATGATTTCTTCATTTCCTCCTTTCTGTCTCCCTCTGACTCTCTCTAGGGAGCATATGCACTCTATAGCAAAAACTTAACACACACACACAGAGAACTAAGGATAAGATTCATATGATCATCTCACTTGATGCAAAAAATGTTTTTAACAAATTCAACACTCATAATTAAAAAAAAAAAAAAAAACTCTCAATAAACAAGAATTGTAAGGAACTTACCCCCAAGAAGTAAAGGCCATATATTAAAAGCCCACAGCTAACTCAATGGTTAAAAACTGAAAACTCTTTCTCTATAATCAGGGACAAGATAAAGATGCCCACTCTTGCCACTTCTATTTAATATAGCACTGTCTATCATTACCAGAGTAATAAGGCAAGAAAAAGAAATAAAAGGCTTCTAAATAAGAATGGAAAAATAAACTAATCTCTGTTGCAAATGACATGGTATTAGATGTAGAAAACCCTAAAGACTCAACAAACACCCACACACACCAACACACACACACAGACACACACATGCACATAAACTGCTAGAACTAATTTAAAAATTCAATAACATTTCAGAATACAAAATAAACATGCAGCACTGTTTCTATATACTAACAATAAGTCATTTGATAAGAAAATTAGGAAAGCAATCTATAATAAAATCAAAAGGATAAAATAGGAATAAACTGAACTGATGAAGTGAAATACTTGTGCTCTGAGAACTACAGAATATTGATAAAGGTGTTTAAAGAAGATAATAAGAAACAGACATCCTGCTTCTATAAATTGGAATACATAATATTGTTAAAATATCTATAAAACTCAAAGCAGTGTATAGATTCAGTGCAATGCCTATTGAAATCCCAATGGTGTTGTTCTTAGAAACAGAAAAAGCGATTCTAAAATTAATATGTAATCACAAAGTACACCCCAAATAGTCAAAACTATCTAAAAAAACAAAGCTGAGAGATATATCACTTGATTCAAAATATATTACATAGCTACATTAGTTTACTGGTATAAAGGTAAACATATTGAACAATGGGACACAATAGAGAGCCCTGAAGTAAATCCATGCACATGTGATCAACAGAGCTTTTATAAGTGCCAATAATACACACTATGGAAAACATAGACTCTTTAATAAATAGTGTTGGGACAATATATATCCACATTAAAAAAAATTAGATCCTTATTTTATCTTATACAAAAAATATCAACCCGAATTGGTTAAAGACCTAAATGAAATCTTTGAAGCTATAATATTTCTACTAAAAAAATGGGGGGAGATCTTCATGACATTGGTCTTGACAATAATTTCATGCATGTGGAACTCAAAACACAGGCAATGAAAGCAAAAGTAGACAAGTGGGACTATATAAAATTAAAAGGCTCTATTTTTTTTTTGAGCAAATTAAAAGGCTTAAGCACAGCAGGGGAATCAATCAATAAAATGAAAAAGCAACCTGCAAAATAAAACAAAATATTTGCAAATCATAAGAAGTTAATTTCCAAAATGCATAAGGAACTCCTAAACTCAATAGCAAAATAATCCCCAAATAGCTTAATTAAAAAATGAGCAAGCATTTAAATATACATTTCTTTTAAAAAAATGGAATTGTTAAGATAGCTATTATCAAGAAAGCAAAGGACAAAAAGTTTTGGTGAGGACGTTGAGGAAGTGAAACCTTGTACAGTGTTGATGGGTAAGCAAAATTGTACCACCAGTATAAAGTCCATATGGAGGTTCCTCGGGGCCAGCAGGTGGCATGATGGTTAAGGTGCAGGACTCCCACACGGTCGACCAAGTTTCAAGTCCTGGATCTGGAGACTTGTTTTCTCACTTCTCTCTCTCTCTGTCTCTGTCTCTCCTCTAGTCAAATTATACAATTAAATATTTTAAAAAAATATGAAGGTTCCTCAAAATATTTAAAACAAAGTTACAATATCATCCAACAATTCCACTTCTTAGTATTTATGCAAATGAATTACAATCAGGATCTCAAAGACATATTACTACTCTCGTGTTTATTTTGCCACTATTCACTATAGTCAAAACAAAGAAACAACTTAAATATCCATCAACAGATGAATGGGTAAGGAAAACATGGTATATCCAAATAATGGAATAGCATTTCACCTTTAAAATGAAAATTCTGCAATGTGTGACAATATGAATGAACTTTAAGGATATCATACTAAATAAACTAGTCTCAAAAGAAGAAAAGCCTCGTAGTTCCATTTATATAAAGTATCTGAAATAGTCAACCTCAGAAGCAGATGGTACAATGTTGGTTGTCAGGAGCTGAGGGGAAGTGAAAATGGATAGATGTTAGTCGAACAGTATAAATTTCTGTAGTGCAAGAAGAGTTAGTTCTACATATTTGTAGTAGAACATTATTCTTATAGTTAACAATACTGTATTATACACCTACATATTTATTAAGAGGATAAATCTCATGTTAAGAGTTCTTATAACAATAAAATAACATTTTTTAAAATGTACTTTTGATGTATTCTATAAAAGTCTACAACATTTCCTCTTCCATAGGTAATTCTGGAGACTTACCACTACCCCAGTAAGTGGTGGTATTTATATCTCCTACATGTAAACCTAGGAATCCCTTTATGGGTACCACATAATGATGCAACATGACTTTATATGTTAGGTCACAAAGGGAGATATGATTTTCATTAAACTCTAGCTCTTGGAATGCATCTTAGGATCCTTGAACTGTCATGGAAAATGTCTGAATACTCTGGTCAGATGTTTGTGGAGCAGAAACACAACTAGACCCACATTAGAAAGGATTTGGACTTGCTGGGACCAGCAGTTAGTGTAATGGGTATGTCGCTGGACTCCCATGTAGTCGGCCGCAGTTCACGTCCCAGACCTGGTGGCTTAAAACTCACACCGGGAACATGTGCGTGTGTGCCCAACATTCCGAGCGGAGAATGGAGGAGAAGGGATTGCGGCGTGGTCATCCCCCCTGGGGGGTGATTTCTCGCTTTCTGTCTCTATGTCTGTCTGGAGAGTGTATGCGTCCTCTAGCAAAAAACAAACAAACAAAAAAACCTCTCTAGAAAGGATCTGGACTTGCATCCCAGGACCTTTCTGAGCATGCTGAGTGTGTGTTTACACATATGCCAGTGATAGAGGCTGGCTGAGACTGAGGATGTATTATGGCATGGAGGTTCTATCAAGGATGACTAACTCTCTGTCTCTTTCTCATAAAATAAATAAATAAACTGAAAAAACAAAGTTCAGGGATTCTAAAGCCACGATGCTAGATAAACCTCTCTCTCTCTCTCTCTCTCTCTCTCTCTCTCTCTTTCGTTATCTCTGGGGGGGGGGGGAGGGGGGGAGGAGAGTGGTGGAGGAACACATCCATATAAAGGGAGACCTGAACAATGACTATTTTCCAGTCCCTAACTGACCAGCAAAAATGCCAGAAATGTGACTGACTTTCACATAATTTTACCCCTAGCCACTATCTGATTGCAATTGAATGAGAAATCTCAAACAAGAACCTCCTAAGTGAGCCTTTTCAGTTCCCATAACTGTCAGATATAATAAATGAAAGATTGCTTTTCTTCTAAGTCAGTATTTTGCTGTTGTTTATTATGTGCCATAAATACCCAGTACAAGGCTTATCTTCAAGGCCCTTTCCTACCCAGAATCAGTGATTCTTAGCCATGGCTGCACACAGAATTACCTGGGTACCTGTTCAAAATAGCAACCCATGAGTCCCAGTCATTGAGATGCAGACGTAGACTTCAGGTATTAGGATTTTATTAAGATTCTCAGAGAATTCTAATGTTCTGCCAGAATTGAGAACCACTGCCCTAAATCAAAAGCTTCAAAACCCTTTTGAGATTAGAATTTCTGAGAAGTTAGCATCAGTTGAGGTTTTATTATCATTAAAGAGCAAGGCACACACACATCTTAATCATTTATCAACAAAGAGGTAAGTTGCTGATACTTTTTTTCTTCAAAATATTTTCAAGAAGTATATCTCTATGTAAATAAGGCTGTATCAGTAGTGGGAATACTGCAATATACTACCACCAAAACTTTACATTTTTAAAAAGATAGTTCACTAACTTTTGAATAAAAGGAACTAGAACTTCTGATTTTAATTTTTATTAAATTTTTAATGATACAGGACAAATATAATTTTCACTTTTCATTAAAAGTTCAATAATATGCATTCATTTTGAATTCAACTAATTAAACCCCTATAATTTTGTAATCCATATGTAGTAGAAAACAAGGTTTGTGTTGGTATGTTTGTTTTAAAAATGGGTAGAAACTTGTCAAAATTATTTGAAAATATAACTTGGGGGTAGATAAAGATATTAGTAAATAAAAATTCAGAAGTATCATTATTTGTTTAGAGACTATTTGGATTTCATTGAGAAATAGTCCTTAGAATGGCATCTGCTGATTTTTTTTTCTACAAAAACCATAGCATTTATGTAAAAATAAGTAATTTTTTTCTGCTGATCATAAAGAGATCAAATACATAGCAGCATTAAAATGATTATGGCAGTCTTTGAAATAAACAAGATCAGCTTGATTCGTGGGACATTTAGTTTGTTCAGTAAGGGTAGATTTCTTTCTCTTTTTTTTTTTTTTTGAGAGTTTTTTGCTATAGGGTGCGTGCACTCTCCAGAAAGACAGAGAATGACAGAAAACAAAAAATCACCCCCCGGGGGGATGGCTATGCCACAATCCCTTCTCCTCCATTCTCTTCTTGGGATCTTGGGTATGCACGCACACGTTTAAGCAAGCGGGTCCAGGACTTGAACTGCGGTAAACTAAATGGGAGTCCAGTGATGTAAACATTACACCAACTGCTGGTCCCAAGTCAGGGTAGTTGTTAAGGACAGTTGTATCTGTGTCACCTTTGTCTCCAAATTAATCTTGTAACTTGTCCTTGTAGTCAAAATTCCTCCTCTGATCCAGATCTTTGAAGAATTTATAAATATATAACTATTTAAGAAGGACCAGCAGTTGGCGTAATGGCTATGTTGCTGGACTCTCATGTAGCCAACCATGGCTCTAGTCCTGGACC
>NW_006159434.1:766726-768988 GCF_000334495.1 Tupaia belangeri chinensis
GCGCGCGCCCAAGATCCCGAGAGGAGAATGGAGGAGAAGGGATTGTGGCGTGGCCATCCTCCTGGGGGATGATTTCTCACTTTCTGTCTCTCTGTTTCCTTCTATCTTTCTGGTGAGCGCACACGCCCTATAGCAAAAATAAATAAATAAATAAAAATAAAAAATTACAAATAGTTATAAAACATTCTTTATTCTGTCAGCACTGCAGAAGCGATTATAAACCAAGCAAAATTCTTTCCGTCATTGAGTTATGTTATATCAAATAATTAAGTTGGGGTGAATAAAGACAGAAAGTAAACATCCTACAAATAAATATATAGAAAAATGAAGGCTTCTGCTCTTGAGACCCACGGACAACTAGAGACCTGTGTCTGTGGGTGTATTTCTGGTTGTTTGTTTCTTTTCTTGACTTTTTTCTTTTAATGCCAGAGGACATGTTTGTTTGCCAGAGAGAGAGATGCAGAGAAAGAGAGACAGAGAGACAGGAGAAAAGCACTCCTCAGTGGAGCATGGTCATGCCATAATCCCGTCTATTCCATTTCTCCGTCTTCTGGGGACTTTGTAATGCACGCGCACATATCCAGAGTGGTTTTCAAGCTACTGAGCCCGCACTCAAACTGTAGTTGCCAAATGGGATCCAGCTCCCTCAACTGCTAGGCTATAGGACTGTCCCTTGACCTTTCCAAAGGTGGGTGAAATACACTCTCCTCTCACTGTACTGCCGTCCTCTCTCAGACACACACACACACACACACACACACACTCAAATGAGCAGAGAGATGAAGAATGCAGAAAGATGCTTAGAATGCAGGAAGCAGAAGTGGACAGCCCATCGCGGGATTCAGTGGAAGAAAAGCAGCATGTCTTGAAGGCAGAAAATTGGTTTGTCTGTTTTGTTTTGTTTTTAGAGGTTTTAACCTTAGGGTGTGTGTGCTTGCTGGAGAGAGAGAGAGAGAGACAGAGACAGTGAGAGGGAAAGTGAGAAATCATCCCCCAAAGGGGGATGGTATTGTTGCAACCCCTTTTCCTCCTTTCTTCCAGGATCTTGGGCATGCAAGCACACGTGCTGAGTGTGCTTTTCAAGCCACGAGGTCTAGGACTCAAATCTTGGTTGGCCATGTAGAGGTTCAGTGATGGAGAGACAGAGAGACAGAAAGTGAGAACCCTGCTCCTCAGGGGAAATGGTCACGCCACAATTCCTTCTCCTCCATTCTCCTCTCGGCATTTTGGGCCCACACACACACACACCTGAGGTGAGTTTGAAGCCACCAACTTTGGGGCTCTAACTACATGAGAGTCCAGCGATGTGACCATTATGCCATCTGCTAATCCCACACAGAAACATTTTCTAAATCTTTAATTTCTACTTTCCTTTTGATTACAACTTTTGTCTCTCTTCTTATATGTTACCGTAAGCAGTCAAGAGAAACCATGCTACACTCTCAACATTTAGCTTAACAATTTCTTTAGCCAAATATCCTAGTTTCCTACTTGGCAGTTCTGCCTTCAAAATATACTAGGACACAGACCCAATTCAGTCAAGTTCTTTTCTGCCTTATAACAAACATGGCCTTTCCTCCAGTTTTCAATATCTTATTTCTCATTTCTGTTAAAGAGCTCATGAGAATAAATTTCACTGTCCGTATTTCTACCTGTGTTCTGATCATAGCCACTTAAGTCATCACTGAGAAGAGTAAGTCTTTTTTGACAACTCTCTTCTGAGCCCTCACCAGCATGATCTTTTATGATCCAGTCTAACCATTACTCAGTTATCGAGCCACTTCTATATTTTAAAGTATTTGTTATAGCACCGTCTCTCTCCCAGTACCAATGTCTATTTCAATCTGCTTCTATTAAAAAATAACTTAGAGTTGGGACCAGCACTTGACATAATGGCTATGTTGCTGGACTCCCATGTAGTCAACCGTGTTCAAGTCCTGGACCCAGTGGCTTAAACTCACACTGGGCACATGTGCATGCATGCCCAAGATCCCAAGAGGAGAATGGAGGAGAAGGGATAGTGACATGGTCATCCTCCCCCCGAGGGGATTGCTCTGAGAGAGACAGAGAGACAGAAAGTGAGAAATCACCCCCCTGGGGGATGGCCATGCTGCAATCCCTTCTCCTCCATTCTCTTCTCGGGATCTTGGGTATGCACACACACGCGCCTGGCGTGAGGTTAAGATACCGGGTCTGGGACTCAAACAGTGGTCAACTACGTGGGAGTCCAGCGACATAGCCATTACGCTAACTGCTGGTCCC
>NW_006159434.1:769047-791795 GCF_000334495.1 Tupaia belangeri chinensis
TCATGTTTATGAGAAAGTGTTTTTTTATAAAATATATCCAGAATTAAATTTAAACTCCTTAGGCTCCTTGCTAAAAGGCCGACATTTGGTGGTTGTCCCAGCAAGTCTGATTTATGGTTGCTATTAGGAAAAACAATATGTCATGTCTAAGAATGCTCAAGGAAAAATTTTGAATGTCCAAATTTACAAATAGTCCATAAACTTGTATCATTTACTCCTTTTGTCCTGACCGTTATATAGAAAACTGATTGCAGAAGATCATAGCTGCATGTAATGAACAAGCCACCTTGCTAAGGTACATGGACCAGAAGGAGGTAGTGGAACTTGAGACAGACTATTGCATATTGTTGGGTAGCTTCTTCCATAAAAGAGAAAAAAATCGCAAACTACAAATACTCAAAAAAGCCAAAAGCACAACACAGAGAGGGAGAAGAGGTTCAAACAGCTGTAGCAAACACCATTGACTTTCAGATTGCTAAATATCAGTGAAGCTGGTACAGACGTTGAGGGAGTCCTGTGAATCATGGATTAAAAAAAAAAAAAAAGGATCCAGCAGCTTTGGCTTTGCTTCAAACAGTAGACTGGAAGATCAAACTCTTTTCACAGTGGTAGTTTCCATTTTCTCATGTAAAGCTGAGAATTCTTTGTGGCCAAGCCAAATACATTTCTTTATGTATTGTGTCCATTTGACAAGGAAGAAGTTTTGATCACTTGATACTTTGTCAGTTGGAAGTGCAAGGAAATCTGTCTAAAAAAACGGAAACATCAGCCCAGACAATCAGCAGGCCTCTATGGTAAGGTGTTCCATTTCCATAATAGCTTAATAGCAAACTCACAGCTACTTTTCAAAACCAGTGTGTCTAATAACCATGTGACAGTCTCAGTTCCAAGACTCAAGTGGGCTTCTTTCAGTTGGAGGCTGCCTCTCTTTGCATGTGGCTCCTTCAAAATTATACATAAGCCAAAGGATAAGAACTCATATATCTTACTAAGAAGAAAGCAAATAACATAATGGAGAACAATTGCAACAAACAGCCAACTCGTGAAGAATATGGAAATAGTCAAGAAGGAAATGGTTATTAGAAACATGTCAATTCAGGGGCTGGTAGGTGGCATGGTGGTTAAAGGCAATGGATTCCCACATGGCTGATTGCAATTCAAATCCGGGACCCGGAGGCTTGCTTTCTTTCTTTCCCTTTCTCTCTCTCTTTCTCTGGTCAAATTAATAATAGTAATAAAAGCAACAACAAGAACAAATGGAATTAATTAAATAAATAACTCTTAAAAAAAGAAATATGTCAATTCAAATCACAATGAGTTATTATCATATACCTATTAAAATGACCAAAATGATAATCCCATGTCAATTCCAGACAATGATGTGAATCAACTGAAAATCTCACATGATGTTACTGAGGATACCAAACTGGCACAACCATTTTAGAAAACATTGACTACACCCATGATGGTCCAGCCATAAAGACACAGGTATTAGTATTAGGGCACTGCTGCACAATGTTGGGGTCATATGGGAAGGTACTGGCTGCAAGTCTGAGTCAACCTGAACGTGCTGGGTATATCTGTGGGTGCACATGTGATCCCAGGTAGCTGAAAGGCTGGAGAACCTTGTAGCATGATCGGATCCTGTTAGGAGTTGTTAGGGATGATAGACTTGGTCAGGTAGATCTAAATCAGGGAATGAGATTGGAGCATCAAAGAAAGTGTAAGGAGGAACTATATGAACATCAGTATGGTGACATTCATCTAGCTCACATAACTCCCTGCAGCATGAGATCTGCAAGAAACAAGAATGAGGAACAAACTTAAAAAGTAAATAAATAACAGGCATAAGGGCACATATTGCAGATGAACAAAAGGTCTAAAACGGGATAAAAGGGGAGTTCAAGAAAGCGACGAGGTCTGCTCGTCTACCTTGCACTGGCCCGTGCTGTCTGCGCAATGCATCTCTCTCAATAAACCCTGTGCCCAGCACCTTGCTGCTTTGTCCTTCCACCCTTTGCTGCAATGGGAAAACACAGAACTCACCCTTCTCAGCCTAACATCCCTGTCAAGAGTGTCTGTCACTCTCTATTCTTTCTTACACAGTGATCTACAGGTGGCATAGTGATTAAGATGCTGGACTCCCAAGTGTTCTACTACAGCTCAAATCCCAGACCCAGTGGTTTGAAACTTATGCCAGGCGCATATGTTTACGTGCCCCAAATTCTGAATGAATGAAGGAAAAGGGATTGTGGCATGGCCATCACCGCTAAGGTGGACTGATTTCTCAATTTCTGTCTCTCTGTCTTTCTTTGTCTCTCCAGCAAGCACATGTGCCCGTCAGCAAAAATCTCTTGGGAAAAATAAACAAATTAATTAAAAATATGTATGTATATATCTCATATAGACCAACAATTTCACTTCCAGGTAATTATGCAAGAGAAGTAAAAGCATATGTTCATACAAAGACATCTACAGAAGTGTTTATGGCAGTTTTATTTGTCGTAGCCCAAACTGAAAAAAACGTATTTCCATCAATAGATGAATAGAGTAGCAAATTGTGATAGAGCTACACAACATACCAATCAGAAATGAAAAGGAAATAGTTATCAATGTAAGAATCTATATGGATGGATCTCTAAATATTTTCTGTCAAGAAAGCCAGACAAAAAATTTATGTAGTGTGTGACTACAGTTAAATATAATTCTAGGGGCCGGCAGGTGGCATGGTGGTTAAAGGCACTGGATTCTCACATAGCCAACTGCAGTTCAAGTCCTGGACCTTGTGGCTTGTTCTCTGTCTTTCCTTTTCTCTCTCTCTTTCTGTCTGGTCAAAATTTAAAATAATAATAATAATAAATAAATTTTAAAATAAATAATTCTTTAAAAAAAAAGAAAAGAAATATACTCTCATTATTACCTTGAGCTGTGACAATAAAAACGTGTCTTCAAATGTTACCAAATGTCTGAGTGTTCTAATCAGGCTTTGATACAAAGATTATACTAATGACATAAAATGAATATGCATCTCTTTATTTTTCACTGTCCTTTGAAAGTGTTTGTGTAAGATTGTAATGGTTTGTATCTCGAATGTTTGGCTTAATTTCTCAGTAAAGTTTTTAGGTGGCAAAATGATTAATGACAGATTATACTCCTTTTCAAGTTTTAGAACTACTCAGGTTTGATTTTTTTTTTTTTCCCTGAGTCAGATTCGGTAAATGTTATTTTCTGGAAATTTTTCCATCTTGTCTACATTTCAAAATTTCATGTCATAGGGTTTCATAATACCCTCCCCCTCCTTTTTTTTTTTTCTTTTCTTCTTTATTGCCAGAAAGTGTGTGTGTTCACAAAGAGAAAGAGGGCGAAATAGAGAGAAAGCAAGCTCCCCCCAGTGGGATGTGTTCATGTCACATTCATTTTCTATTAATTTCTTGATTATGTCAAGATTTGGGTACTCATGCATACATGCCTGACATGCTTTTCAAACCACTGGGCCAGGATTTGAACTGTGATCAGCCATGTGTGATCCAGCTCCCTATACACAGGACTTAACCACTGCACAATGGGGCTGGCCCTTCATTTTCTTTTTTAGAACTACTTCTGAGCTTTTATTTCTAATAGTAACCAGTTTTGTCTCTTCTCTTTCAGTCATTATAGGATTTTCAGGTTCATTAGTCATTTCAAAGAGCCAACTTCTGGCATGCATGTCCTCCCTAATATATGTTTGCTTCTATTTTTATGTATCTGTAGCTACAATTATTGCTTTCTTCTTTCAGTATATTGAATTTTATTTTCTGGCATTTGAAAAACATTTTTAGTGTGAATGCTTGTATAATAAATTATTAGTCCCTTTTTATATTAGGCATTTAGAATTATAAAGCTTTTTTTTCTTTTTTTTTAGGTTTTTGCCATAGGTGCATACGCTCACTGAAGAGAGACAGAAAGAGAGAGAGAAAGTGAGAAATCACCCCCCTGGGGGAGTGGCCATGTGTCAACCACTTCTCCTCCATTCTCCTCATGGGATTTTGGGCACGCACGCACACACACATGTGCCCACTGTGACATTCAAGCTGCCATGTCTGGGACTCTAACCATGGTCATCCATGTGGAGTCAAGTTCCTTAACCACCAAGCCACCTGCTGACCCCTATAAAGTCTTTTATGCAACAGGAGAGTCTCATTATTTTTCATGTGAGAAAAATTTTGTTACTCTTCATTTATGAATATCTTCTAATTCAAATGATATTTTTTCTGTAGAGTCATGATTTATTAAAATCTGTTTGAAGCCAGCACATGGTGTGAAGTTTAAAGTGGCTAGATGCCACATGGCCAACTGCAAAGTTTGAGTATTGGACCCAGTGGCTTGAAAATCACTTCAGATGCCTGTGTGTGTGTGTGTGTGTGTGTGTGTGTGCCCAAAATTCCTAGAGAAGAATGGAAGAGAAGGAATTGTGGTGTGGCCACCCTCTCTGAGGATGATTTCTTACTTTCCCTGTCTCTCTCTCTCTCTCACACTCTCTCTCTGTCTTTCTGTCTCTCTCTGGCAATTGCACATGCCCTATAGTAAACTTTTTTAAAAATTTTTTTCTTTTTGAGAAGTTTTTACCTTAGGGTGCATGTACTCGCCAGAGAAAGAAAGATAGAGACAGTGAGAGGGAAAGTGAGAAAACATCCCCCAAGGGGGATGACCACACCCACACCATAATCCTTTCTCCTCTATTCTCCTCCCAGGATCTTGGGCATCACCCACATGTATCCATCGTGATTTTCAAGCCACCAGGTCCAAGATTCAAACCATCTGCTAGTCCCAACTTAAAAAAAATTCAAAAATATGTTTCTTAGTTTTCAATATATGGAAACTTTAAATGTCTTACATCTTTCTCAAATTGTTTTAGCTCAGTTGACTTATTTTGAGAACATATTGTCTATGTATTTCAGTCCTTTGAAATGCATTGAAACTTGCACATAGATTCCAGTGTTTGGTCAATTTTTATATCTTCCTAAGAAATATTATTCTGCAGTTGAGTGAAGCCTTCTGTAGATGTTCATTAGGTAACACCTTTAAATCGTGCTGCTCAAATACTTTATATCGTTTCTGATGTTTTATAGGTTTGTTTTATCACAAGCAGTGTGAGAGTATTAAATCTCCCACTATAATTGCAGATTTGTCTGTATTATTTTGCAAAAGGCCTGAAGCATGAATAAGCTTGTCTTATTTTATAATTAGAAACAATGCCAATATGATTTCTGTGTATCTAACCATGGGTAAGTAATTAGTGATAGACCATGATGCTGACAGATTTTCCAGGACCTACCTAAATCACAAACGGATTTGTAATGCATGGTAAGTTTGTTCAGATTTTTTTCTAATTTATGCACTGGAAGAATGTGTGGCACTTATCAAAAAAGTAATAGGGCAATTTATCTTTTTGAAATGATCACCACCTAAGTCTTCATCATTTATCTCCATTGCTATTTTAAAATAGTTTAGGGCCAGGCTGTGATCTGGTGGTTAAGGCAGCTGGATCCCACATAGCTGTGTGGTTCGAGTTCAGGACCCGATGGCTTGCTAAACATGCCAAGTGTGTGTGTGTGTGTGTGTGTGTGTGTGCATGCCCAGAAGTGAGAAATGGAAGAGAAGGGGTTGCAATGTGACCATTCTCCAGGGAGAGGAGGCTTTCTTGCTTCTTCTCCCTCTCTGTATCTCTCTGATGAGTGCACATGTCCTCTGGTATAGGGAGTATACCAGAGGTATAGGCTGGATCTGGGCAGAGCAATGGTAACCTTTAAACACCAGCAAAGGCACAATTTTCTACAACTTGGGCCTGCACTGCACGGCCAGCAGAGGTAGAGAGAAACTTTGTATCAGCCAGAGTGAGCCAGGGAAGACAAGAAGAGGATAGTTCAGAGCTGTAGGACTCAAGATGTCCCACAGCTGCAGTTGATAGCAGCAAAACACCTGGCTTCATATCCTGCTGCCCACCCTTTTTGCCTTATGAAAGAATATACCTGGGAATGGCTCTGTGATGTGGTTATCTCTATCAGAGACACCCAGACCACTTGATCCCTGCTTTTCTCTACTTGTGTGTCTGTGTGTCTTCTTACTAATCCACCACTGCTTTCACTTAGGTTTATGTCTCACTGTGCAGGCCATAACACTCTGGCAAAAAAAGTTTCAAATATTTTCCCTGCCTCAAATATGTATTCAGATATATGCATGCACAGACATACACATACACACATATTCATTTATGCTATTTATATAGTGGCATAGTTGTCACTATAGCTGAATATAATACTTGAACAGATATATACATATGTATGCATATATAAAATTATTGAACTATATACAGTTGGACATAGCTGTAATTCTAGCTGGACTGAGCAATAGGGCTGTCATTCTGGCACACAAGTTGAACTGTGTAGTTGAGTAATTTTATATATGCATACATATGTATATATCTGTTCAATTAGTATTATCAAGATATAAAATTTTTCCAGTACTTGAGAAGTCTCTCTCACACTTTTCCATCTCAATATGCCCCAATGGTACTTGTTACTGTTAAATCTTCACAGATTTTTTTTAAGTCTTTTCATATTTCATATAAATTATTTCATAAAATATGAGCTCTTTTGGCCACTAGGTGATATGCAGGTTAAGAAACTGGATCCCACATGGCTGATTGCATAGTACCAGTTTTAGAGGCTTGTATGAGGCACAGGGGCCTGGTTGATATAGGTGGGGTGAATATCTAATTGGTGGGGACAAGATGTGCCAGCCAGCAATCCCTGGAGAGCATTCGTATCAGATTACCTGTTCCTGGGAGGACCCTCCCCACTGCACTGGTGTTGCAGAAAACCAGATGCCGAGGAATGGAAAAGGCACTCAGAGAGATAGGAGAACTGTTTTATTATGTCGGTGGGCACGGATGAGTTAATATTCTGAATCTCCAACTCTGGCTGAGAATTTGTCACAGTCTTTTATGGGTGAATTGGGGAGAGGAAGTTTCAGCACACTTGGAGTGTCCTACCAGGGAAGGAGCTCAGTGTCTGCCTTAATACAGAGCTGGTAGAGAAGCAGAGAATCCAACCTGCTCAAGACCTCAGGCTGCTCAACAGTTCAGGGGAGAGACAGCTAGCTCATGGGGAACAGAAAGCCCAGGCAGCTATTAACTCTGGGTTGCTTCAAGTTTGCTCACAAGTTCCTCCATATCAGAACAGAAGGTTCAGGTAGTTATCAGCCTTGGGTGGCTCCACATCACTGGTATTTCTATGTCTTGAAAAGTACGATGCTACACCAACTTAGGTGCCAAGATAACAGCCCTACTGCACAGTCTAGCTAGGGTCACAGTCATGGTCACCTGTAGGTGCTGACAGTAGTCTTAGGAATGTGGAGACATGATGGTCATTAGTTCTTAGGGCAGACTTGACTTTTGCTGTGACTCAGTTCTCAAATGGTACTCTTCTGTTATGAGCAGATAGAGTGTTTCTCTTCATGGAAAAAACTGCTAAAGAGAACTGCAATTTCTTTTTTTCAGTAAGTACTTGTCAAAACAGAAAAGACATATTTAAATTGTCCACAGAGACCCCTTTGGCATTGTATATAGCTCTTCTAAATAAATATTTTATTATATATACTTAGGATACAATAAAATTGCACCACTGTTGTAATTGTTTCGGGTAATATAATAGAAATGGTCTTTACCAAAAACTTTGTCTACTATATTCAAGGGAAAAAATGTTAAGAGGAAGTTTCATTGAAATCAAAGTAATTGAATTTTGTAGGTATATATTTAAATTTTTATTAATTATTAGAAAATGATTTCAGCAGTTTTGGGTATATAGAAAAACAGAAGATGGTGTAATGGTTACATCACTGAACTCTCACGTAGTTGACTACAGTTCGAGTCCCAGACCTGATGGCATAAAACACACACCCAGTACATGTAAATGCATGCCCAAAATCCCTGGAGGAAAATGGAGGAGAGGGGATTGCAGTGTGGCTATACTCTGTGGGGTGTGAATTCTCACTTTCTGTCTCTCTGTCTCTCTGTCTCTGTCTCTCCAGTGAGTGCATGTGCTCTATAACAAAAATCTCTCAAAAAAAAAATGAGTGAAAGTACACTGTTCCTATATACCACCCTTCCCTCTTACAGGGCTTTTTGTTATTAACATCTTACACTAGTGTGGAATATTTGTTAAAACTGATGAACCAATATTGATATATTATTATTAACTAAAGTCCAAAGTTTCCATTAAGGTTTATTCTTTGTGATATGAATTATATGGATTATGACAAATATACAATGGATTATGACAAATATACAATGACTTGTATGTACCATAGCAGTAACATATAGAACGGATTAATTCCTCTAAAAACCAATTTATTTCACCTATTTATTTCTTTTTATCTCTCCTCAAACTCCTTGAAACCACTGATATTTTTACTGTCTCCATAGATTTGCCATTTCCAAAATGTCATATAGTTAGGATATACAGCATGTACCCTTTCGAGATTGGCCTCTTTCATTTAGTCATGTATACTGAAGTTCCTTCATATATCTTTTTGGCTTCATAGCTCATTTACTTCAATGTCAAACCATTTTCCATTGTGTGAATGTACCACAGATTGTTTATTCATTCACTTTTGAAGATTATCTTCTTTGCTTCTATATTTTAACAAGTATGGATAATACTGCTATAAACATTCATGCGCAGGTTTTTTAAATTTTCTTTTAAAGAAACTCACATGAGTCATATGTACATGCATGTTCAAAATTCCAAGAGGAAATTGAAAGATAAGGAATTGTAGTGTGGCCATCCCTCCTAGAGGGGGATTTCTCCCTCTCTCTCTCTCTCTCTCTCTCTCTCTCTCTCTCGGCAGTGCATGTGCCCTATTGCAAAAAACTAAAAAATAAATAAATAACAAAGCATAATTTGCCACAAGGTGTGTTGTGTGTGCTTGCCAGAGACAGAGAGAGAGAGAAAGAGAGAGATAACATCCCCCAATTGGGCATAGTCATGTCACAATCCCTTCTCCTCCATTTGTACATCCTCTTGGGATTTGAGGCATGCACACATACATGTCCAACATGTTTATCAAACCACTGGATCAGGATTCAAATTGCTCCATCAGCCATCTTGGATCTGGCTCCGTTAACCACCAAGCCACGAGACCCTATATGCAGATTTTTGTGTGGATATATTTTCACATTTGAGTAAAACTAAATAAAGTAAATACCAAGGAAGATAATTGCTGAATCACATGATGACAATATGTTTAGTTGTGTAGAAAACTGTGAAACTGTTTTCCAAAGTGGCTTACTATTTTCTATTTCCACTAACAATGAATTAAAGTGTCTATGATACCACATCTTCATCAGTATTTGGTGTTGTCAGTGTTTGGGATTTTAACCATTATACTAGGTGGGTAGTGCTATGAAATTTTTGTTTTAATTTTTTATTCTTTACCTACAAACTATATTGTGCACAGTTTCATGTGCTTACTTTCCATCTTTATATATTATTTAGGGAGGAGTCTCCTCAGATCTTTCGCCCAGTTTTTAATTGGCTTATTTATTTTCCTGTTGTTGAAGTTTAAGGATCTTTTGTATGTCATAGATATGAGTCCTTTATCAGATACATATTCCATAAATATTTTCTTTCATCTTGTGGTTTGTCTTTTCATTCTCTTACCCATTTTTTACAGAACATAAGAGTTTAATTATAATGAAGCCTAACATATTAACATTTTCTTTTGTGAGTAGTGCTTTTGATATTATATGTACAAGTCATTGCCAGATCCCAGTTCATCTAGATTTTCTTCTATGTTGTTTTCTAGTAGTTTTACTTGATTTGTATTTACATTTAGGTCCATGGGTAACTTTGAGGTAATTTTTGTAAACTATAAGATGTGTTTTTAGGTGTTTGTTTGTTTGTTTGTTTGTTTTTTTCATGAGAATGTTTAATTGTCCCACTGATATTTATTTAAATATCTCTTCTGGATTGCCTCTGTTCCTTATCAAAGAGCAATTGCTATATTTGTATGGATATGTTTGTTGTATTTCTATTCTGTTTCTTGATCTATTTATTCTTTCACCTGTATAACACTGTCTGATTACTATAACTTTGTTGTAAGTCTGGAAGCCTGGTCGTGTCAGTCCACAACTTTGTTCTCCTTCAATATTGCATTGAGTCTTTTGGGTCCTCTTTCCATATAAACTTTGAAATCAGTTTGTCAAGATTCACAAATAATTTGGCAGAATTTTGATGGGGATTGGGCTAAATCTATAGGTCAAGTTGAGAGGAACTGACATCTTGAATATAATGGGTCTGGCTATCCATGCACATGGAATATCTCTTAATTTATTTGAATCTTTGATCTCTTTCATTAAAGTTTTATAAGTTTGCTATTAGGTCATTGGCAAAGTCATGATAGATTTTTCTATGCAAAAGTGCATCATGACTTTCCCAATGACCCAATAATATAGATCTTATACACATATTGTTAGATCGGTTCTTAAGTACATCACTTATTGTGCTAACGTAAATGACATTGTGGGTTTGGTTTGAGCGGTTTTTGCTATAGGGCACGTGTGCTCACTGAGAGACAGAGAGAGATAGAGATACAGAAAGCAAGAAATCACTGCCCCCCAGGGGGGATGGATATGCCACAGTCCCTTCTTCCTCCATTTTTCTCTCAGGATTTTGGGCATGCATGCACATGCACCCAGCAAGAGTTTCTAGCTGCCGGGTCTGGGGCTAGAACCATGGTCAACTATGTGTGAGTCTAGTGCCTTAACCACTATACCCCCTGCTGGTTCCAACATTGTGTGCTTTCTTTTCTTTTTAAATTTTAAATTCCAATTGTTCATTGCTGGCATATAAATGAAGCAGTTTGTATGCTAGCCTTGTATTCTTCAACTTTGCAGCAATAATTTATTAATTCCTCTTTTTTATTGTTTCTTTGTGATTTTCTACATTTAGAATCATGTATACAATGACAGTTCTATTTCTTACTCCCTGATCTCCATAATTAATTATGATATACACTGCAGCATTGGAAATATGTTCTTTATGATGTAGAGAAAGCTTTCTATTATTTCTAGTTTTCTTAAAGTTTTATTATGAATAGGTGTTGAATTTTATCAAATGCTTTGTCTATTAACAAAATTCCATAATTTTTCTTCTTTAGTCTGTCGATGTGAATTTCTAGTATTGAACTAATCTTTTATACTGGAAATCAATCCTACTGGTGTTTATTCTTTTAAAATATATTTGAATTTAATTTGTTAATGTTTTATTTAAAATGTTTATATGAGATGGGACCAGCAGTTGGCATAATGGCTATGGCTATGTTGCTGTATTCCCATGTAGTTGACTGTGATTCAAGTCCTGGATCCAGTGGCTTAAACTCACGCCAGGCACGTGTGCATGTGTGCCCAAGATCCCGAGAGGAGAATTGAGGAGAAGGGATTGCAGCGTGGCCATCTCCCACTAGAGGTATTATTTCTTGTTTTCTGTCACTCTCTGTCTTTCTGGTGAGCACACGAGCCCTATAGCAAAAACCTCTCACCCACAAAATAAATGTTTCTATGGGTGATGTTGTTCTGTAGCTTGTTTTTCTATAATATCTTTGTCTAGTTCTGGTATTAAGATAGAGCTTGCCTCGTAAGTTGAATTAGAAAGTATTTCCTCTGCTTCTGTTTTCTGTTATTCTCTTTTAATTGGTGTATTCAGTTCACTGATGTTGAAAGTGATTGTTGATACAGCTGAACTAATATCTATCAAATTTGTAACTATTTTCATTAAACATCGTCATTATTTCTTTTTTATCTTCTATTGTTTTTCTATCTTCTCTTATTTTTCTGTCTTCTCTGGATTTTTTCAAATATTTTATGTAATTTTTATATTTTTCCTCTGTTAGCATACCTGTTATATTTTCTCAAACATTTTTAATGGTTGCCATTTTGATTGCCATATATATTTCCAACTAATTCAAACTCACATTCATTGCACACTCTACCACCTTCCAGGTAGGGCAAGTACCTTACAATAACATGGTCTCAATTTCTCCCTCTCATATCTACTAACATTGTTACCATGACTTTTTCTTATCCATCAACTACAATCACTGATGTCCTCAGTGCTTTTATCATTATGCTTAAACTATTATTTGTTATATCAATTAAAAATAAGAAATCTATATTACCTTCAGTTATTCTTTCTCTAATAGAGTTCTTTTTTTCCTTAGGTGTATCTGAGTTTCTCATCTATGTTGTTTTCCTTCTATCTGAGAAAAGTATTTTCTATATTTCTTGGCAACAAGTTCCCTAGATTGTTGGATTACAGAGTCTTTATTTCTCTTTCCTTTCAAAGGATGATTTTGCTGCAATCAGAATTCTAGTTCATAATACCTTCATTTCAACACTTCAAATATTTCACTGCATTCTGTACTTGCTTTGCATGGTATATGAAGAGAAGTCCCACTTAACTATAATTTTTGTTTCTCTACCCATGTTATAGGCCTTCTGAAAAGTTTATGGAAAAATGCAGTTTGAATGTGAGTTCATTTTGGTACCAAAAAAAATCGACATCCAACATGTACATTTCCTCGACCTTTTTGAAAACCCTTTGTTTATATTTTACTCTGTCTTCCATTAAGTTTACTTCTTTGTTTTTGATTTTCTGTGGTTTCAATATGATATGCCTGTGAATAGATTCTTTTTTAATCTTATGGAATGCCCTCTGAGCTTCCTGGGCCTGTAATTTGGTGTCTTTCATTAATTTTGAAAACTTCTCAGTCACTATTGCTTCAAATATACCATCAGTTCCTTCCCTTTCTTCTACTCATAGTCCTATTATACCTGTGTTATACTTCATAAAAAATTGTCCTGCACTTCTTATATATTTTGTTCTGTTTTTTTTATTCTTTTTTGTTTTACCTTTGCATTTCAGTTTTGGAAGTTCCTATTGACATTTATTTAAACCCACTGATTCTTATCTTGGTCATGTTCAATCTATTGAAACGACCATCAAATCATCAAAAGCATTTTTTATTTCTATCACTTTTTTTGATGTCATGCACTTCCTTTTGATTCTTATACTTTTCATCTCTCTGCTTATATTACTTAAGTATTTTTGCATGTCATTCATCATTTCCATTAGAGCCCTTAACATATTAATGATAGTTGTTTTAAATTCCAGAACTAATCATTTTAACATCTGTCCTGTCAGACTCTGTGTCTTCAAATTGTGTCTTTAGTATGTTTTGTAATTTTCACTGAAATTTAGCCATTATGTATTGGGAGGGAGAAAAAAAACAAACCTGAATGAAACATGCTTATCATGTGAGATTTTATGATGTGTTGTCTAGGGGTTAAACCGTGGTTACTGTTTGCTATAGCTGTAGGTTTCAGAGGCTAAAATTTCCTCTGGTGTCTTTTTTGTCTGTTTCCCCTGCTGTCTTTGGATTCCCTAGAGACTTCTTAGAAATGTGCAGTACTAAATTGTATTCCCCTCTGATTACACTGGAAACTTACTTATGCCGGAGTAAGGTGTGAGGAGAGGGGAAACTTTCTACAATCCTATGATTATTTGTCAGTCTTTTTGTGAGCCTATTCTCCAGGGTAGTGACCTTACCAAGTGGTTGTCAGTTTTTTGTTTTGTTTTGCTTTGCTTTGTTTTCTCCCTTAGGTGAGAAAGGAAAATGAAAGAGGATTGGGGATGGGTATTTCCCTTCTTCTACATAGAATACTAGAGAGGGCTTAAGGATCTACCTTTCTTTCAGGCCAGTTATATTCTGGTGAAACTACAGTGAATTATTCTCTTGTAAACAGTTTCTCTTGAGGGCGAGCCTATCTATGAATAAAAGAATGCTATGAGCATATTTCGAATTTTTTTTTTCCCTCTCTCTGCCAGAAGCATGAGGAGATTTTTCTCTGATCATCAGTGTGGGTACATGGTATGGCTCCTGGAGATAAACTTACAAAACTGAGGACCCCGAACCTCAGCAATTGTTCAATTACAGTTCAGGTCTTCCTAGCTACTATTGGTCCCCAGGAAGTTTTCTGTTGCTGGGCTGCTTCTCTGCTAAGTTGTTATTCTATCAGCCTGTCATTTCTCTTTAATTCTGGGATGACAGTACATAATGAACCTAAGAAATGTTGTTTGGGGGTTTGTTTAGTTTTTTTTTTCTTTTAATTATTTTAATTTGATCATAGAGGGAGACACAGAGAGGGGGGGGGAAGCAATGACAGAGATATTACTCCGAAATCAGAGTGGTACTGTTTTTAAGCTTAAGCTAATGTGAATTTGGGGGAGAAACAACTAATTAAGTAAGGCAGCAGGCCAGTCTGTGACTAAATAGATAATATTGAGGAAGTTGAATACAAAAATGAAAAAAAAATTAAATTTATTTTTTAAGAATTTTTTTAAAATTTTATTTATTACTATTTTTCAATTTGCTATAGGGCATGTACACTCACCAGAAAGAAAGAGAGAGATTGAAAAAGTGAGAAAGCAAGCTACTGGGTTCAAGACTCAAACCACAGTCAGCCATGTGGGAGTCCAGCGCCTCAACCACCATGCCACCTGTGGGCTCCGGCTCCCTATTTTTCTCTTTTAAGCATGGCAGTGATGATTTCCAAGCCCCTTATGTGCCAGATCTGAAATCCCAAGTCCTATTTGACTTTGTATCTCTTACTTATCTTTTTATTTTTTTCTTTGCCTTCTATGTATGTCTCAGCTCGCTTTTTACAGAGTATCTTTTTTGGTTGAAATTTTACTTAATTATAGATTCACACATAATCACATATAATTTAAGAAATAATATAAATTCCATATATATTTAACCCACCTATGGTGACATTTTTCAAAACAATACTACAGTATCACTAGAATAGTGATACTGTAGAACTCAACCAGTTTTATTCAGAATTACCCAGTTATACTTGCACTTATACGTATTTAGTTCTATACTGTGTTCTCACATTTACACTTTATGTAAATAAGCCCGTAATGCTGGAGATTATCTTTATTTACTTAGCACACTTGCCTGCATTTTCAACCAGTTTATTGCATGGATTACTAATTTGTTTCTTTTAATTGCCAAATAGTAGTCCATTACATGTATGTACGCAGTTCACTTAACAGTTCATCTATTGATGGACATCTATGTTGTTTCCAGTCTGATATAAAGTAGCCATGAATATCATATAAATGTTTTTGTATACACACAAGTGCTTAATCCTCTGGAAGAAAGTGCCCAAGACTATAATTGCTTGGTTACATGGTAGTTACATGTTAGTTTTGTAAGAATGCGCTAAAATTTTTTCCAGGGTGATTGGCTTCCTACCAGCAATGTATGCATGATTCAGTTTCTCTTCACCCTTATCAATATTTGGTATTATCATAATTTATTTAATTTTAGCCTTTTTGATAGGTTTTTTCAGTGATAGATCTATATTTCTAATCCATATTTCTCAAATGGCTAATAATCTTAAACATCTTTTCATGCTCTTATTTGTTGTTTGTATATTCTTTTCTGTGAAATAGATGCCCATGTCACTTTTCCATTGCCTCGTTCAATGTTTTAAAGTGCTGAGTGTTTAGAATTTTTATTTATGTATTTATTTTTTTCCTTATAATTGCCGTGGTTTATTTATTTATTTTTTATAGAGAAAGAGAAGAAAAGGAGAGAGAAAAATACACCATTAACAGACCCTTTATGCCACAAACTACCCCCAGCTTCAGCCAACCAGGATCACACACATACATGCCTAGTATCCATAGGAAGACATGAACCCCAGACCTTCTCATGTGGCTCCACCATTGTAGAGCATTGTGTTACTTCTGTACCACCATGGTTGGTCAAATTTCTAGAGCTTTTTTTTTTTATAAGATTTATTTTATTTTATTTATTATTATTTTTTTAGTTTGCTATAGGACATCTGTGCTCACCAGAGAGAGACAGAGGAAAAGTGAAAAAGCAAGCCACCAGGAATGGGACTCAAACTGTGGTTGGCCATATGAGAGTCCAGCACCTTAACCACCATGCCACCTGCTGGCTTCTTTAGACTTTTTTTTTTTTAGAGAGAGATTTTTGCTATAGGATTTGTGCACTTGTTGGAAAGGCAGAGAGACATAGAGAGAGAAAGCGAGAAGTCACCTCCCAGGGGGGATGGCCATGCTACAATCCTTTCTTCTCCACTCTCCTCTAAGGATCTTGGGCACACATGCACACACACCTGGCATTCATTTTAAATCATTGGGTCCAGGATTTGAACCATGGTCAACAATGTGGAAGTCCAGTGATATAACCATTATACCATCTGTTAGTCCCTCTTTAGAACTTTTAAAGGTATAGTTCAATTATTAATTCTTCGCTAGATATATGTTTTGCAAATAATTCTTTTCTGATATATAGCTTGTTTTCTAATTTTTTTTAAACATGGTCTTTCTCAGACAAAAATAAATGTTTTGGATTATGGTTTTTAATTTTAGTCAATTCTAGGAACTTTTTAGCTAGCTCTAGATCCAGAAGATATTCTGCTACATTTAATTTTCTAAATATTTCTTACTTTTATATTTTGCATTTACTTTTGTGATCTATTTTGAGTTATTTTGTATAAATAGTAAGACTTAACTTGAAGTTAATTTTGTTTGTTGTTTTAGATTTGGGTTTTTCTTTGTCCTATTGTATACAATTCATTGAGCAAATGTATTGAATTGGTCTTTTTTCTCCATTGAATTGCTAACTGCAATTTTGTTAAATATTGGTCGGGCACATTTGTGTGGCTCTATTTCTGGATTCTCTGTTCTGTTCCATCAATTTCCTCATCTTTCCTTCCATAAATATCATGCTGTCTTAATTTCTCTAGAAAGTAATTAGTAAGTTTTAATGTCAGGTAATAAAATTTTTACTACTTGATTCTTTTTTTTTTGTCATGCTAGTGTGAGCTGTTCTGTGACCAGAACTTTTTCACATAACTTTTGGAATTAGCTTGCCTATGTCTACAAAAAGGAAAAAAAAAAAAAGAAAAACAAACAAAACCAAACAAGTAAAAATATACCTTGCTGGAATTTTAATAGAAATTAGGTTAAAACGTTTAGATTGAACCAGGTCAGCCTGTGGCCTGGTAGTTAAGAGAATTGGACCCCACATGACCAACCACACAGTTCAACTCTTATACCTGGTGGCTTGAAAAACACACCACGTGTGTGTGTGTGTCCAAAATCTTGAAAGGAGGATAAATGGAGGAAAAAGGATTGTTGCATAACCATTTCTCTTGAAGATGCTTTCTCACCCCTCCTTCTCTGGTAAGCATACTTACCTTCCAGCAAAACTAAAAAACAGCAAGAAAGGCAACCAACCAAACTTACGGATCAATTTGGTCAGACTGAAATCTTCATTGTATTAAGTCCTTCAATCCATGAACAAGATTTATGTTTCCATTTATGTAGTTCTTCCTTGATTTATTTCATCAACTTTTTTAAAAAAAATTAAGATATTTTTATTATGGAGCACATGCACTTTTCTGAGAGAGAGAGAAAAAGAAAGTGAGAAATCACCCCAAGGAGGGATGCCCACACATCAATCCCTTCTCCTCCATGCTCCTCTTGGGATTTTGGGTATACACACACACACACATGGAATTCATTGAGTTTATTCTACTTGGGACTTATTTAGATTATTAATTATGTAGATTTGTGTCTTTCACCAATTTAGGAAGTTTTCATGTATTATATTTAAAATGCTGTTTGATCCCCACTCTCTTGTTTCTGTCTTTTGTGGACTTTGATGATGTAAATGTTAGATTATTTGGTATTATCCCAGAGAACCTTGGGGCTTTGCTTATTGTTTCAAGTCTATTTTCTCTGTTCGGATTGATTGAATTTTATATATGTGTCCATCAATTCACTGATTATATCTTCTATCTTTTCCACATCACTATAGAGGTTATCCTTCAATATAATTTTTTTAGGTAATTGCCAAATAACTATTGTATACAGTTGTAGGGAATAATGTGATCAAGGAAAAATTGGCAGTGGGACCAGCAGGTGACGTAGTGGTTAAGGAACTGGACTTTCACATGGTGACTACCTTCTAGTCCTGGACCTAGCGGCTTGAAACTCATGCTAGGAGCATGTGTGTGTATGCCCCAAATCTTAGAAGAATAGAGGAGAAGGGATTGTGTAATGGCCATCCCCTTTGGGGGGGGTGATTTCTTACTTTCCTTCTCACTGTCTGTCTCTATTTTTCTCGGAGCATACATACCATATGGGGAAAAAGAAAAAGCCTAAAAATAAACTAAAGTAAATTTAGGTCTGTTTTATAATGCCTGTTTTATCACTGAGATTTTCTATTGATTCATTTAACCCAAGACAATGTGTAGTTTATTTCTGAGGTAATTTTAAGATGACTGCTTTAAAATCTTTGTCAGATATTTGGGGAACCAGCAGTTAGCATAATGGCTATGTCGCTGGACTCCCACGTAGTCCACGAGGTTTGCATCCCGGATCTGGTGGTTTAAAACTCACGCTGGGCGCATGTGCGTGCGTGCCCAAGATCCTGAGAGGAGAATGGAGGAGAAGGGATTGCAGTGTGACCATCCCCTCTGGGGGGTGATTTCTCGCTTTCAGTCTCTATGTCTCTCTCTCTGTCTGGCGAGCCCACGTGCCCTATAGCGTAAACCTCTCCAAAAAAAAAAAAAAACTTTGTCAGATATTTGCAAAATCGGGACTGTAGAGACAAAAAGGCTTTCTGGAACAAGCAACTTATTGTGGCCATGTTTCTTTTGCCAGTTTTGCCTCCTTCCTTTAGCATTTTTCAGTGGTTCAGGGAGTCTCAGGTTCAGCCTGAAAGAAAGTTCTTATCTTGGCCTCTTCTTGTTGACAAGGGTCACAAACAATTTCCTTCGTCTGGTTTGCCTGACATGGGAAGTTCTACTTGTTAACTCCAGGAGAGGAATGAGAGACTACCTGGTCTGACTTCTGCTATGTTATGTTTTAATCACAGAGTTAAAATATTACTTTTATCACATCATATGCATATTATCAGCACGACTTGTCACGTTTACTGTTAAGCTCATCATCTGGACTGAGTAGATGTTTTGCAGCTTATTTTATGGGCCCAGTGAGAGTTTCAAGCCACTGGGGTCCGGGACTTGAGCCATGATCAATTATGTGGGAGTTCAGTGACATAAGCATTACACCATTAGCTGGTCCCTAAACATAGGTTTCTGATGACTGAAGAAAAAATGCTGATGCTATGTTAATCAATAAGAACAAGTCCAACAAGAAGTTAAGACCCTCCTTTGTGTCAACCTCTCACTAGTTACCAACTAAATACAGTCTATCTTTATATTACAACAATGTCAACCAACATCTAATGGTGTTAATCTTTCTCCTCTACATGCAGCTGCTACATTTTTCTGTATTTTACAATGACTTTCCAGGGATCTCTTCATAATCTTGGGGCTGACCTGACAGAGAACAAGGACTGAGACTCCGACTCCCCTCTCTTCTGCCCATTTGTCAGCTGCAAGTAGCTACAGAAAATGACATCTCCAGCCCATTTCCTCTGAATGAATTCAGAGTCTCAAGTCATTGAGGGGGAAATGTGATGTGTAGCCAGACAGAAATGACTCAGTGGCTTGCATCTCTCACTGGGCGCATGTACCTATGTGCTTAAAATCCCAAGAGGAGAATGGAGGAGAAAGAACTGTGGTGTGGTCATCCCCCCGAGGGGTGATTTCTAGCTTTCTCTGTCTGTCTCTCTGGTGAGTGCAAGTACACAATAGCAAAAATGTCTTTAAAAAAAAGAAGAAGAAGAAATCTGTGTCTAGGTACTTGTGAAAGTCTTTTCCATGGCAGAACCAGCAGTTAGCGTAATGGCTATGTCGCTGGACTCCCACGTAGTCGACCGCGGTTCGTGTCCCGAACCCAGTGGCTTAAAAAATTCATGCCGGGCACGTGTTGCATGCGTGCCCAAGATCCCGAGAGGAGAACAGAGGAGAAGGGATTGCAGCGTGGCCATCCCAGATAGAAAGCGAGAAGCGTGATTTCTCGCTTTCTGTCTCTCTGTCTGTCTGGCGAGTGCATGCGCCCTATAGCAAAAACCTCTCCAAAAAAAAGAAAGAAAGTCTTTTCCATGGGAAGCAATATTGAAACTGTGAATGACAAAACTTAAAACACTCATAACAAATAAATTTATTTGCTTTAACTATATCATATTTAATGATAATTACCAGACTTGTGACTAATGGCATTACAACAGTATAATCAGTTTTAGAACATTTATTAACAAAAACTTAAATCTTTGTAACTCTTTCTTAAGCTTTTTCAACATAACTTGAACCTTTAACAAAATATTTTAGTCCTTCAGTTTTTGTCCCTTTATTCCTCTCTTTTATTCTGAAGTAATTTAGCCATTTTGCCTTCAGATAAAAATTTTACCAGACAAAATTCCTTCCATATTAAAACCTTTACTTTTGACCTTTAACATGAAAATACAGTCATAAACTTTTTAATAGTAAGAAACTAGATACTTAACCCCTAAGATCTAGAATGAGACCAGTCCTATTAAAAATATCTCAAGGGTCCAGCAGATGGCATAGTGGTTACATCACTTGACTCCCATGTGGCCGACCATGGTTTGAATCTCAAACCCAGTTGCCAGAAATCACACTAGACACATGTGTGTGCATGCCCAAGATCCCAGGAGGAGAATGGAGGAGAAAGGATTACAACATGGTCATCCCCCCCAGGGGGTGATTTCTCTTTTTCTGTCTCTCCAGGAAGAGTATGTACTCTAAGGTCAAACAACAACAACAACAACAACAACAAAAACAACCTCCAAATAAATAAAATTTCAGAATTTCTAACTAGTGCAATAGACAAGAGAATTAAATAAGACAGATAAGTATTAAAAAGAGAGAGCTAAAGCTATCTTTATTTACAGATACCATGGTTGTCTATCAAATACAAAGTAATTAACAAAAGAACTTGAACTGATAAACATAGTTTAATATTTGAAAATCAACTGTCATTATATATTTCAGCATGAAGAATTAAAATGTGCAATTTAAAAGAAATTATACCATTAATGTTGGCACTTTGAAAAAGCAAATACTTAAGTATAAATCTAACAAAATATGTATAGAACTTATATACAGCAAACTAGAATATACTGGTGGACAAAGTCAAGGAACTACATAGAGAGAAAGATTTTCCATCTGGCCAGCAGGTGGCGTGGTAGCTAAGGGTGCTGGACTCCCACATGGCCAACCATGGTTCAAGTCCTGGACCTGGTGGCTTGCTTTCTCACTTTCCCTCTCTCTCTCACTCTGTCCCTTTCTGGTCAAATTTAAAAAAATAAAACTAAATAATTCTTTTTTTTAAAAAAAAAAAAGAAAGATTTTCTAAAACTAAGCAAGGACCTCCTCCTCCTAAAATGAGTTAGGACCTTAGATACCCTTTATTTTGAGTTAAAAGGAAAATTTCCTAAACTCAAAATTAATAAGGGCGGAACTAAAAGTAAAATTTCTTTCTAAGGCACTTGGAATACAAAGGTTATTTACATTGTACAGGCCCAAAGTAAGAGGTAAGACTTCAGACTTTAGTTGTGGTAATTAAGTAATAGTAGCCATGAATGAAGGTCATAAGGTTTCTAAAATTCCCATTTAAAGAAAAGATAAGGCTTTAACTTAAATTCTTTTTTTTAAAGAATGATTTTATTTAACTCTATGTATTTTAATTTGATGAGAGAGGGACAGAGTAAGAGAGAGAGAGAGAGAAAGAGAGAAAGCAAGCCACCAGGTCTGGGACTCAAACTGCACTTGGCCATGTGGGAGTCCAGTGCCCCTAACCACTGCACCATCTGCCAGTAACTTAAATTATTGAGATACTTTGCAGGATAAAAACTACTGGTTATGAGCACATAGACCCAGAATGAATGGTGCCAGAAACCTGGTGATGCCTCCTTACAGATTATAAATTTGCTTTCCTAAAGCCTCATCAATCCAGAAAGCCTAGGAGATGAATATGTCTGTTACCGAACTCAAATCAGGTTCGCTTGCCTAAGCGCTATGAAAACAAGCCATAGGCACATGGGCGCAAAGCAAGGAGAGCGGGCAGCCCATGCTGAAAAGACCCGGTCTCCCCAAGATGTTCCCCACATGCCTTTTTAGGGACAAAAATTAGGGGCAGAGGTCGTAGGCACATGATCAGTTCAGTGATTGGTTCCAGAGGGCGTGACCATCTCGTGGGCATTCTTGATTGGTGAGGCCTTAGATAATCAAATTCCTCTTCAGGTGTCTGGAGCCGTCCAGCCTGGAGTCTCTGAGCTCACAACCAGCAGTTTCCAGCCCACAAAACATCCTACATATTGAAATGAAAACTTTATCGTTCCTGTAAGTGAGAGTTTTAGAGGTCTAGTAGCCCTCACTCGTGGTCCATGTTGGTTATTATCATAACCAAAATCTGAAGACTTACTCCTTACTCTGGGCCATTACAATGTAAATGGACCTTATATTTCAGGGACCCTAGAAAATACATTAGAAGGTTCTTGCTCGGTTTCAAGCCCTCTTAAACCAATCATTGACTTGATTATGCATCTGGGACCCTTACTCTTAATTTTACCATTAAAAATGCAAGAGGATGGAACTAGCAGTTAGCGTAATGGCTATGTCGCTGGACTCCCACATAGTCAACTGCGGTTCACGTCCCGGACCCAGTGGCTTAAAA
>NW_006159434.1:791879-797605 GCF_000334495.1 Tupaia belangeri chinensis
ATTTCTTGCCTCCTGTTTCTCTGTTTCTCCAGCAAGTGTACGTGCCTTATAGCAAAAAAACCTCTCAAAAAAAAGAAAAAAAAAAATCAAGAGGAGAATTCCTTTGAGAGACAGGGCCTTTTCAGCATGAGCTTCTAGCTCTCCTAATTTTGACCTTAAAAACACACGCGGGGAACACCTCAGAGAGATCAGGTCTTTTCAGCATGAGCTTCTTGCTCTCCCTGCTTTGCACTTTGCAATAAAGCTGTACTTTCCTTCATAACATCATGTGTCTATAGTTTGATTTGTAGTGCTTGGGTGAGCAAACCTGATTTCAGTCTGGTATCAAACTTTAAATGGAAATGAAAAATATATAAAATAGCCAATTCTTCAAAAATTACTGAAGAAGAAGAACTAAGTAGGGAGGATTCAAACTGCCCAATTTCAAAACACACTATAAGGTTACAGTAAAAAAATAAAAAATAAAAAAACAGCATGTTATTGGTAAACTAATAGAAAAACACCAATTTAATGCAACAGAGATCTCATTAGTAGACCCACACGAATACAGTCAATGATCTTCAATAAAGGTCAGAGGCAATTCAATGGATTAACAATAGTTTTTTAAACAATTGATGCTGGAACAATTGGACATCTACATGGAAAAAAATTAGTTTGCATACCAACTTTACTCCATACACAAAAATTAACTCAAAATTAATCACACTTAAATGCAAAATGCAAATAAATAAATAAATTTAAAAAATGAAACATGTTTAAAATAACATCTAAGAAAAATCTAATGTGGCCATACATTCGGTGATTAGATCATATCAATAGTATGATATCATTAGTACAAAACTGTAAATAAAAATAATTGACAAGTTAGATTTTATTAAAACTGTAAGGTCTGGGGGAAGGGAAAAAAACATGGTGGAAACTTTCCCACAAGCAGGAATTTTTCCATTTTCTGCATCTGGTGCACCATCACCAACGGACTTTCCTGCCCTCCACATTTGGCATGACCATCAAAGTTGAACAGAAACAGTGACCTTCATTGGCCACACAGGGACCCATGGCAAGCTCGTATTGGACAACAGCCCTTTAAGAATAAGCAGCACCCACCCTGGGTGTGACTCCCTCGATCTCTGACCCGACTGAGGGACCTCACCCCCCCGAAAGCTTTTTGCAAAATATATTTTGTTGGCGTTAGGCCGAGTTAGTATAGGCCAATTTAGCATAATCACCCATGCTAGGACTGTTAGGATAGGCCGAGTTAGCGTATTCACTGCCATGACAGGGCCTCGAGGATAGAGCCCGGGAGTTCGTGAATAAACAGAGGACAGGAAATCGTAAGTAAACAGAGGACAGGTGGGACAGGCGGCACCAAGACAAGGTTTACCTAACTTTAACTGAGAGTTCTTATCTAAATTCAAGAGGGTGATAACAGCTGGACCCTAACTTTACATACTCCTCCCTTGTGTGCTCCATACTATGGAAAGTTACTGACAGTATATCCTGTGTTGCCTCCTGAGCTTTAAAAGGCCCCTCTATCCTAGGTTCAGGGTCCTTGTTGCAACTCGCTGCATCAGGCATAAACTCGGACCCCAGCCAGCTAGCTGGAAAAATAAATGCCTCTTATGCAGTTGCATTGTCGTTGTCTCTTCTGCGTCGCCACAGATAGATAGATCTTTAGACCCTAGCACTGGTTTTATTAAACCCCAAGGCCTAACTCTGGTATTTTCATCTTTGCTGCCTCTGACTCTGCTGCCACTCCCAAATCAAACCTAAGAAAAATCTGCTCTGTGAAAGACATTGTAAGCAAATGAAAAGGCAAGCCATTCACGGGGAGAAGATATTTTGCAAGACACATATCTAAAAAGACTTGTATTCAAAATATGCAGACAAGTATTACAACTGAACAATGAGAAAATAAGTAATGATTTTAAAATGTACAAAAGATGTAAAGAAACACATCATGAAAGAAAACATCCAGATTGCAAATAAACGTAAAAAATGCTCAGTCTGACTGGTCATTAAGAAAATGTAAATTAAAATAACAATTAGCTTCTACTATGAACCTATTCGAACGTCTAGAAAAAGACACGGAGCAAAATAAATCTAATTAATTGTTGGTGCAAATGTAATTCACGTAGCTACTTTGGAAACCAGCTTGTTCAGTGTTTTTAAAACAGAATGTCCCCAGTATGTTGGTAGATGCTGCTCCACGAGAGACTGGGGGCCCTTGAGAGGCCTGGATTCAATTCCTGGGCCACTCTAAAAAGCTGGGCATGGTGGCATTCACCTGTAGTCTTAGCTACTTGGGAAGCTGAGGCAGGAGGGTGGCAACATACTGAGGCCCTGTCTATAAATAACAACAAAAAATACCACTGTCTTACTACATGATCCCAATGCTGGAATAGGCATGGATGTTCCTTCAAGGACACAAAATCAGATCCATCTCACCTGCCACGAAGAGCCAAGACCTAGTGAATAAAATGGAATTTATTCAGTGAGGCCAACACTGCGGAGAGGGTAGACCTGACTCCATAACCATCTCCACCATACTGAACAAGATACAAAGCTTATATAGGGGAAGAAACATAGGATTCGTTATTGAGAAGGCTTGTTTTTCTGCAAAAACACAAGATCAGTAGCCTCAGGGGTTGACTATCACACTGCTTGTAGGGCAGTTTCCATCTATCTAGGCGTGCAGGGCATGATGGGAAGACCATTTCCATTCTCTGCAAAGGGCTTAAAGATAAGCAGTGATTACCAAGGCAACAGAAGCAAATGGAGTCAGTCAACATACGTTTTAGATCCTGGATTAGAAGCTAGGTGTGCCTTTACAAATGTTTGAGTTGATAAATTCTCAGTCATAAGGGAAGTGGGCCTGTGAGTTTCTTCCTTTCCCTGTGTCCTTGCCATCAAGATGGTAAGGTTATTGTTATATTAACTTCCATTAATGAAGCATTAGACTTCATTTATTGTGAAGTAAAAGACTAACTTTTCCAAGGTTTAACCTATTAAACCATCTTGCAAAGCATCTTAAATATTGAAGTTAAACCTTATCTTTCCCTTAAGTGTAACCAGGCCATAAGGGAGCCAAAGTGACTTTATTATACTTAAGTCTTTATGGCCTTCTCTCTTTTTAAAAATTTTTTTATTTTTTTATTTTTTTGGAGGTTTTCGCTATAGGGCGCGTGCGCTCGCCAGACAGACAGAGACAGAGAGACAGAAAGCAAGAAATCACCCCCCAGGGGGGATGGCCACGCCGCAATCCCTTCTCCTCCATTCTCCTCTCAGGATCTTGGGCATGCACGCACACGCTCCCAGCGTGAGTTTTAAGCCACCAGGTCCGGGATGCGAACTGCGGTCGACTACGTGGGAGTCCAGCGACATAGCCATTACGCTAACTGCTGTTCCCATTTATGGCCTTCTCTTATGGCCTGGTTACAGTCTTGAAATTGTTGTCCTACTTTTTGCCCAACCTATTTGAAAAACATGTCCACATCAGATTTTGCATGCAAATTTGTATAGTACCAGGACCAGCAGATGGTGTAATGGCTACATTGCTGGACTCCCATGTAGTTGACTGCAGTTCAAGTCCTGTACCCGGTGGCTTAAATTCATGCCAGGCACATGTATGTGCATGCCCAAGATCCTGAGAGGAGAAAGGAGGAAAAGGAATTGCAGTGTGGCCATCCTCCCGGGGAGTGATTTCTCGCTTTCTGTCTCTCTGTCTCTCTCTGTCTTTCTGGCGGATGCACGTGCCCTATAGCAAAAACCTCTCCAAAAAAAATTGTATAGTACCTTTATTTATAATTCCCCCCCCCAAAAAAATGGAGGCAACCAAGATACTCTTAAATAGTTTAATTGATAAACAGGTACATCCTTGTAATAAAACAGTATTTAGCAATAGCGCTCATATAAATGCATGAGTGAGAGGGATGGCCATGCCGTGATCGCTTCTCCTCCCTTCTCCTCTCAGAATCTTGGGTACGCGTGCATATGTGCCAGGCATGAGTTTAAAGTCACCAGGTCTGATACTTGAGTTGCTGTTGGCCATGTAGGAGTCCAGTGACATAACTACCATGCCATCTGCTGACCCAAAGCATGAACACATGTTTAATGCATATGGTGGCTAATGAAAAAGTCATTCTGAAAAAGTGACATACTTCATGACACTATTATGACATTATGGAAAAGGAAAGACTATAGAGATAGTAAACAGATCATTGGATGCCAGGGGCTCAGGAAGGATAGGAAGGAGGATATTTTACAGTGGTGAAACTTTGATAGGTAGTCAAATAGATATGAACAGGTATCCCCGAGATAACAGCAGAAGGATTTCTGCCGCATTAATCACAGCCAGTAGGGGATGCAACCAGACCTGTGTGAGAACTCCCTCTTCCCTCCCACCTGGCTCTTGGCACTTGGGAAAGTTGTTATCTTTCCTGTTGTCTTCCTAAATATACACACAAATTCACCACTGGGATGGATGTTAGACCAACATTCTGGTTCCCACTGGAGCAATAAACTAATTGGGTAGTTAATTCATATGTGGATGTTGAAATCATCCAAGTCCACACTGGGTATATGTGATAAGGTAATTAAATTCCTCCCCTGAGAGAGAGAGATGTACAAGTACAGGAAAAAGGCAGCAACATCAAACAAAGAATATGGATACTATGACAGACCTCCCCCTGCTAAATATTCATTATGAACTCTCATGATAAGAATAACACCTAACCCCAAGCCTGGTGCAACTATGGTACCTGCCCATTAGCATGCCTTTCTGGTATGGGGATATATTTCTTTCCTATTAAAAATCTTCACTTTCTAGGGCCAGCAGGTGGCATGGTGTTTAAGACACTGGACTCCCACATGGTTGACCACCGTTCGAGTTCCAGACCTGGTGACTTGAAAATCGTGTGTGAGGTTATGCCCAAAATCCCAGAAGAAGAATTGAGGAGAAGGAATTACAGCTTGGCCATCCTCCCTGGGGGCTAGTTTCTCACTTCCCTGTCACTGTCTCCCTCTCTCTCTCTGTTTCTCTCTGGCAAGTGCTCATGTCCTATGGCAAAACAAACAAAGGGAAAAAAAAAAAAACCATATACTTCACTTTCCTATTAACACTTCTCTTTTCATACTTTACTTGTGTTTTTTTGTTCTGAGTCTCCGAGCAGTTCTCTAGTCTTTGAGACCTGGATATAAAGAACCAATTCTCTTATCTGATAACAAAACTATTCCATATAAAACTATAGGGATAAATATAACACATTAAGTATTTGTCAAAACCCATACAAATTTACAGCACAAAGAGTGAAACGTAATGTATGCAATTTAAAAAATACATACATACATGCACACACATGCACACACACACACACACACACACACACACATATTTAAGTAGTTGGGGAATGCCAAAATGGAATGGATAATGTGAGAAAATAAACTAAGTGTATTATGACTGTATGGAATAACTTCATTAAAAGAAATGAGCAGTAAACCCATCCACTGGGACACTTGGGCCTGGTCTTGGCAAGCTTCTTCCAAGTCTATTCCAATAAAAAGGAAAAAGTGAATACTACATCAGATGACTAAACACTGGCACAGATTTCAAAGAAATATGAGGAAACAACAGGGTAATTCTCCCCTAGGTGAGCACAGTAGCCCTTCACCAATGATGGACAGCACAAAAGTATTCACAGAAATGTCAGAAAAAAAAAAAACACAAATAT
>NW_006159434.1:797858-834281 GCF_000334495.1 Tupaia belangeri chinensis
TATATATATCTATATATATATATATATCATGCTTATCAATATATATACACACTCATAAAATCTAGTAAGGTGAATCTATCAATATGTAAACATGGACTACAAACGCCTGAACTATGCTTAGTTTGCCTTATAGTTTTGGAATAGAATTTTAATCTAAAATTGGGAAATCAATAAAATTAACCACATTACAAGAAAAAGGTAGAATCAAGTGGTGGCACAGAGGGGTCATGACTGGACCTATCTGGAAACAGTGTTGGGTTTTTGCATGTGCCTGTTATCCAGGCACTGAAACTGAGTGTGAATTGCTGCGTGGAGTCCCTGTTGGGGGGACCTGCCTCTTTTCTTTCTTTTTCTGTCTGAAGAAATAAATTAAAAAAAAAAAAAGACACGAAAAAAGAAAAAAGGTAAAAAGTATGATTATATCAATAGATGCATCAATTGTTTGCTAATATTTAACGGTAATATATCATACAAAATTCTTAACAAACTCAGTCTACGTGGTCACTTCCATGACCTTTTAAATATTATATAGGAAAAAGCAAAAATCGTCACATGTGACATTATAATACGGGAAAAATGTTATATAGAAAAAGTCAACCCAGAAACTGAATTACTAGGGCTTATATTAGAGGACTCAAAATCACTCTCAGGTTGGATGATTTGCTACAAGTATTCATGAGACTCAGAAAACCCTTTACACTCAGTTAAATTTTCCTGCCATGTAAAGATACATGGTAAACTCTGCAAAGGAAAAAGTACATGGACCAAAGTCCAAGGGGACCAGGAATCAGCTAACAGTTGTGCTCCCAGTAAATTCTCACATGGATGAACTTAATTCTCTCAGCAATAGTATGTGACAGCATGTATTAAGTGTTGCCAACCAGGGGAGCTCACCTGAGCCGCGAAACCCTCTGTTTTTTGGGTGGAACTCTCATGAGGCATGCAGCATCCAGGAGACTGACATTAGGTGTTCAGACTCCAGCCATCCCTAGAGAAAAATGATACATAAAATTGTTAGTTTAAACTTATCAAAGGCCTCAGACATACAATACCTGTAGGCAGAAGATTGCAAGTACTCAGAATTTAATGCCCAGGAGCCAGCAAAAGTAATTCCCTAAGACAGGACGTTCTTTGACATGTGTAGGGTTTCAGTAACTCAAGCCTGTTGAATTAACTCTTTCTTGCCCATACTCTAACGTGTGTGTGTGTGTATGTGTGTGTGTGTGTATTATCAGAGGGCATATGTGCTTACTAGAGAAAGAGAAAAGGAGAAACATTCCCCAATGGTAATGCCACAGTATCTCTCCCTCCATTTCTCTATCTCCTTGATATTTGGGGCAAGCATTTCCACATGCCCAGTGTGTTTCTCAAGCCACCAGGGGCAGGATTTGAACCATGGTTGGTCATGTAGGATTGAGTTCGCTTAATCACTACACTATAGAGCCATCCTATAACTTACACTTTTATGTGACTCACTTTATGCTTCTCAGATATATATTTGAATCCTGGATTGAAGGCAATCCACACCAATATGGTTTCTTTCTTTCTTTCTTTCTTTCTTTCTTTCTTTCTTTCTTTCTTTCTTTCTTTCTTTCTTTCTTTCTTTCTTTCTCTCTCTCTCTCTTTTTTTTTTTTGGAATTTGGAGAAGGTTTTGTTATAGGGTGTGTGTGCTCACCAGAGAGACAGAGAGAGACAGAGAAACAGAAAGCAAGAAATCACCCCCCTCCCCTGCCAGGGTGGATGGCCAAACCACAATCCCTTTCCATTCTCCTCTTGGGATCTTGAGCACGCACACACACGTGCCCGGTGTGAGTTTAAGCTTCTGGGTCCAGGACTTGAACTGCGGTCGACTACATGGGAGTCCAGCGACATAGCCATTATGCCATCTGCTGGTACCACGGTTTCTTGACAGAACAAATAAAGAGGAGCACCTCTTATGCTCCTTCCAATAATGCCATTGTGGTAACCAACAATTTAATAGAATCATTCTTCTGAAATTTGTCACATGATTTCACTTAATGAAATAAACCAAAACTTTTTGTTCCTTTCCTTTATGTGCTTAACTAAATGCATGGTAAAATGAAATTTTGAATTAATAATTTTACCTTCTGAATCAAGATATATATAGTGGCAGAGATCATATCAGTTATGATCTCAGTCATATATTTTAGAATGTACTCTCTTGAAACAAACCAAATGTATTAAACTGGAAACCCTTGGGCTCCGTAAATGGCATAATGGTTACATTGCTGGACTCCCACGTAGTCAACCGCTGTTTGAGTTCTGGACCCAGTGGCTTAAAACACATTGGGTGTGTGTGCATGCATTCCCAAAACCCTGAGAAGAAAATAGAGGAGAAGGGATTGTGGCATGGCCATGTGCCTTGGGGGGGTGGTGATTTCTCATTTTATCATTCTTGTTTTTTCTCTCTGTCTCTCTGTCTCTCCAGCAAGTGCATGTGCCCTATAACAAAAATATCTCTTAAAAACAAATGAGCTCCTAAAATTGCTGTATTTGCAATATTTTGTTCAGCCGAACCTCTCTTTGTCTATGATTATTTATAAATTTGAGGTGATCGTAAGAATCCTCATGAGGTTTTTAAAAATTTTTAATTAATGTATTTATTTCATGAATAACAAAGACAGAGAGAGAGCACTCCCCCCACTCCCACCCCTGCCACATGTAGCATCTTGACACCATGATCTGTCCCAGCTTCAGCCAGCCAGAGATCATGAGCACACAAGTGCCTGGTGTACCTCCAGAAGACCTGTGGACATGAACTCATGTAGGACAGCCTTGTAGAGTGTTGTGTTTTAACTATTACATTACTGTCTGATCTTATGAATTCGCTTTGAGAAATAAAAAATACACATTTGAAATGTTTTGATTAGTGCTTAACATATAGAAAGCCTTCAAAAAATACTTGCTTTTGCCTTTATTTATTCTGGAAATTCGGTCAAGTTTATACAGTATATACCAGTGAGAATACCAGAGACATTCATTTTTAAATGTCTTTAAAATCAATTTTTAAAATACATTTCAAAAAGATGGCACTCAGGGACCAGCAGTCCCATGTAGTCGACCACGGTTCAAGTCCCGGACCCGGTGGCTTAAACTCACGCCAGGCGCGTGTGTGTGCTTGCCCAAGATCCCGAGAGGAGAATGGAGGAGAAGGGATTGCGGCGTGGCCATCTCCCCTGGGAGGTGATTTCTTGCTTTCTGTCTCTCTGTCTCTCTCTGTCTGTCTGACGAGTGTGCACGCCCTATAGCAACTCTCAAAACAAACAAAAAAAATCAAATAAATAATAATGATAATAAAAAGTAACTCTGGAGCCAGTGGATGACATGGTGGCTAGGGCACTGGACTGCTGTGTGTCTGACTGTAGTTTGAGTTTCATGCCCTGAGGCTTGAAACTCATGCCAGGCACATGTGCATGCATGCCCAGAATCCCAAGAGGAGAATGGAGGAGAAGGGATTGCGGAGTGGCCATCCCCCCGGGGGATGATTTCTCGCTTTCTGTCTCTCTGTCTCTCTCTCTCTGTCTGTCTGGTGAGTGCATGCACCCTATAGCAAAAACCTCTCCAAAAAATAAAAAATAAAAAAAGATGGCACTCAAAAACAACTTCCAATTCCAAACAATTTAACATGTTTGTGTGTGTATGTGTGTGTATGTATACATTACTATACTCTCACTTTGTTAATTTTTTTCTTAGTGGTGATATTTAAAGCCTAACAAGCATGCTTTGTGTCACATATAAAAAACATAGGGCATCTCATACTATGTGTGGCCTTTGTCCTAGGCCTACTACACCTGCATCACTGGGATCTGGGGCTGAGAATAAGCATTTTAATAAGCTTCATAGAAGATTTTAGCACATATTAGATATTGAGAATGACTGAATTATGCTCATTAAACAAAATAAACATGTGGGATAATTCTCTTTTTTTATAATTATTTTATTTTATTTAACTTTATTAATATTCTTCCAGAGAGGGACAAAGCAAGCAAGTGAATGAGAAAGAGAGAGAAAGTGAGAAGGCAAGCTGCCAGGTCCAGGACTCAAACCCATGGTCAGCCATGTGAGATTCCAGCACTCTTAACCACCACACCATCTGCTGGCCCCATGTGGGATGATTTTAATTTTCACAAGAAGTTGTTTCCTTCTTCTGTTAAATTATAATATATTATATTAATGCTATTCTTTTTCATGGATATGACTGGAGAGTTAGTCATTTCAAATACACTATCTCATATATCTTGATATATATTTGACATTGAAATACTGTATTATCAATCAGCCAAAGTAATGCGGCAGTAATTCAATATTCTGTGATGTGGAGACCAAATGAGAAGGACCCAGGTCCAAATCTAATATTCTCCCAGTGCACACTGGCTGGGCACGTACATGCCCACCATCGTAGTTAGCTAAAGCTGGCGATTTGTGTTAATACCCTGCTAATGGTACCTGTCTTGTCTTTTTGTCTCCCTGTCACAAGGAAGAAAGAAAGAAATATGCTTAAAATATACATATCGCTACTATCAATGAGGAAACTAAGACTTAGGGAAAACAGACAATTTATGAAGAATCACAGTGATAATATGGTAGGTCTTGAAATCAATCCCAGTTTAATCTGAATCCAAAGAATTTCTTTTTTCATTATAGCTGTCGTTCCTCTGGGGTCAGTTTATATAACCAGACAAGCACTGCCTCTGACAATATAATATGATCCCAGTGGTGATCAAGGACCTCTATTTCCAAATACCTGTCTCTGACTCACTCATTTTTATCTCTAAAATAAATATGTTATGTAGTCATTTAGGCTGCAGAACAATAATATAGTCTTTCTTTCTTTTTTAGACAGAGATTTTTGCTATAGGGCACATGCACTCTCCAGAAAGACAGAGAGAGACAGAGAGACAGAAAGCGAGAAATCACCCCCCAGGGAGGATGGCCACGCCACAATCCCTTCTCCTCCATTCTCCTCTCGGGATCTTGAGCACACATGTACATGCACCCGGCATGAATTTAAGCCACTGGGTCTGGGACTCAAATTGTGGTCGCCTACATGAGAATCCAGCAATGTAGCCATTATGTCATCTGCTGGTCCCCCTGTAATATATTCTTTCTAAAATAAGATATTACCTAGAAAAGCTATATTATTAGATTAACATTGTCTGCTATCATTTTAGCTTAGTATACCAAATCAAATGAACTACTGTCACTTAATAGGTTCGTAATGAATGGAGCAAGGGAAGGGCAGGTTAAGTGCTTATAAAATCAAGGAGATAAAGACTTGATGCACAAAGCACTACTGATTATGGAAAATTCAGGAGGGGCATAGTATAGTTTTATTCTTCATTTGCCACCAAGCATTTTATATCAGTCAGCCGCAAACCCAGGAAATAATAATAATAATAATAATAAATTGTATCACAGACATGTGTGGTTTCACCTGGAAGTAAGCTATGTGTCTCTGCTTATCTGGGTTGGACTTTTTTTTTTTCCTTTTTTTAAACAATAATTTGCTTAAGGTTTATTTCTTTGTTCCATGAGTGAATAACACAGAGAGGGAGAGAGAAAGAGATAGCACATCCATAAGGCCCTGACACTGCCATCTACATCTCGCCTTTAGCCACCTCTGGATCACTGCACAAACATTCACTCAGCATGCTCAGGGATGCTTCATAGCCCTTTACCTGTCTTTAGTGTCTTTCCATGTGGGATTGCCTTGCGGAGCGCTGCATTTTTACTTCTGTGCCACCATCTGGCCCCATGGGCTGAGATTTCTCACATATAAAAGACCAACAGGATATTGGTTGATCTGGACTGGTCTTTGCTGGGCAACAGGTAATTGGACTCTTCTCCATGTCTTTCATGGCAAGTCTGAATTGTCTTCTTGGTAAGAACGAAGATGCAGGAGAGAGTTTAAAAGAATCTTACCAGTATCTTTCAAGCCTCTGCATGCATAATGCCGGCTAATGTCACATTGGCCAAAGCAAATAACATGCCAGGTAAGTACTGAGTCAAATTAGGCCAAAAAACCACCACTAACCGTGAGAAGCTATAATCAAAGTATAGAGCAAAAGGGATAGATGTATAAATGTTGAATTTGGGGAAATAACGAAATCTATCATATTACGATCCTACTGCATAAAATGATTCCTGTCCCTTCCTCATATAAAATACATTTATACCCATTCAGAGACTCCAAAAGTATTATCCAAACATATTTAGCTATAGTCTATGAACTTGGAGCTAAATCAGGCAGAGCTGAAAGCTCCCTCAATCTGGATAATCTTACATTAAATGCAATCAACAAATAAAAGAAGAAGAAAGAAAAAAGCCTGTAGATGAGGTTACAAGTTTTATCTCCACCATGTAAAGAAGCTGCAAGTGATTACTCTGAATAAAAGTAAAAATTAATAGATTTTCTTGAATTTATCAGAGAACTGACATCCCTTAACTGGTACATCAAAATCTGGAAAGGCGGGTTCAACCAAAGAGATACAGCGGAAGTTGCTGGATCCGTAAACTAGTAGGAACATTTGACTGGTAAAGTTGAAAAACTGTTTAAGTACAACATTGAGAAACTCCTGGAGGCCATAGCCACAGAGGAACCCTCACATTTTCTTTTTTTTTTATTATTATTTATTTTTATTCTTCAATTTTACCAGAGAGAGAGAGAGCATGCGCGTGCAAGCAAGCTGCCAGGTCCAAGATTTGAACCGCAGTCAGCCATGTGGAAGTCCAATGCCTTAACCACCATGCCAACTGTCAGCCCCACTCTTTCAAGGGCTTTCTTTCCAGTTCACCTGAAAAATTCTCACATTTAGGGTCAAAGAATTATCCCCTCAAGGTCCTGGCAAAAGAAATAAAAAAGAAAGGGGGGAGGAATTATAACTATTGTGAAATAAGCATAGCTTATTCTGTCAGGAAACAGACTTACTAAAGTACAGTTCTGAACCCTTATCACAGCTGGGAGAAGAGAATCACTCTTCACTCTAGCTCCCTCCTCCAACTTGCCTTCTAACTTAAGAATTAAAAAATCAAAAACAAAAACAAAACATAAGAACATAAAACAACCAGATTTAGGAGACAGGGATCCAGGGAAATGCATAGGAATACCGTAGCCGAGGAAAAGACTAGGGCAGGGTAAGGTCAAAACAAGAAAAATAAATAAATAAAACACTCTAGGAGATATTGAAATACTCTGGAAGCCATAGCCTTAAAACATAGACAAACTAAAAGACTTAGACTTAATCCTTCTGAGGTAGGAGACAGGGATCCAAAAATATAGTTAGGCTATAGGCCCCAAATGGAATCACACATGGCTATTTTTTTTTTTCTTAAAGGTTTTTGCCTTAGGGTGCCTGCATTTGTCAGAGAGAGAGAGACAGAGACAATAAGAGGAAAAATGAGAAGTCACACTCCTGGGGGGATGACCACACCACAATCCCTTTTCCTCCCCCTCCCAGGATCTTGAGTATGCATGCACACGTGCCCAGTGTGAGTTTGAAGCCACTGGGTCCTGGACTCAAATCGGTAGGCCATGTGGGAGTCCAGGGACATAACCGCTACACCATCTGCTGGTCCCACAATGGCTAAGTTTTAAGATGGATACATAAAGGCACAGTAGCAGCTCAGCTATCAATGAACTAATTGCTCACAAGAAACTGCTTGCAGCAGTGACATAATGATTAACCTAGGCAGAATGATCTAAAGCAAATATAAGAATTAAGGTTTATCGTTTTTTTTTTTTCCAGGCTCCTCTACATTCTGAGAAGATTAGATAATGTCTTTATGTCCCAAAGCTTTCAGACAAAGAGTCTCATAACCTTCATACCCACACCAAAATTAGAAAATATAATGAGACATCTAGCATGTGACCCCAACCATGAAGGAAACACATGCTTAAGCCCCTCCTGAGAATGAGCCTGACCAAAGTCCCTCCTAATCAAGATAAAACAAAACAAAACAAAACAAAACAAAACAAAACAAAAGAACCCAAAACCATCTCAGTTCCTCTTTGGCAACCTAATTGACCCGATCCCTGCTTAGGAGCTCTGTTCTTCCTTCCCTCTCTTAATAAATTCCGTTTTGCTATTCCCTCATGGTGTCCACATCTCTAATTCTTTGTGAGCGTGAGACAAAGAATCAGGTGTGCTGCTGTTCCTGCATTGAGTATTGAGCCTTCACAACCCAACTTCCCGCATCAATTCTGCCTCTCCCATATCCTACTACCATACCAATATGGCTGTAGTTTAGAACAATAGATTATCACTGAAAGAGCTTCAAAATGCAGAACCTCTGAATAGAATCACTCATGGAAGCTCCAAAGACAAAAGGGGAGACAAAAACAAGAACACTAGAAAAATTTAAAGCACCTAGTACTTATGCTGAATGGAGATGTACATTTCAAGGATCAAAAATTAAGTCTGCCACTCACTAGTTAACAAAAAGACAAGAGCTGGTGAATAAGGAAAGGAATTTATTTCAGTAAGGCTGGTTGAAGAGAGAGTGGACCAGAGTCCATGACCATCTCTACCATACTAGAGGAGATGCAAAATATAAAGAGGTTCATGTGAGATATATCTGGAAGTAAAGGACAATCATTGTCTTAGGGCAAAACGAAGAGAAGGCCTGGTTATTATCTTTCAATAGAATCACAAGGAGACCTGGCAGTGTCAGGAGACGATGACTCCTTGACAGAAAGTTTTCACTCTGGGCAGAATAATTGGTTTCAAATCTCTGCAAGGTGCTTACAAATAAGTAATAATTGGGACTAGCAGATGGTATAATGGTTACGTTGCTGGACTCCCAAGTAGTCGACCATGGTTTGAGTCCCAGACCTGGTGGCTTAAAACCTCATGTCAGGTGTGTGTGTGTGCATGACCAAGATCCCAAGAGGAGAATGGAGGAGAAGAGACTGTGGCCTAGCCATCCCTCCCCCACCCCCGTCGGGTGATTTCTCACTGTCTTTCTTGTCTCTCTGGCAAGCACAAAAATCTCTTTTTCAAAAAAAAAAGTAATAATTAACAAACCATCAGAAACAAAATGGAGTCAGTCAAGACAACTCTTAGATCCAGGTTTAGAAGCGGTGAAGATCTAGGTGTGGCTTTTCAGTCAATGCTTATGAGGCAGGAAACGGCCAACCAGGGAACTTGCAGTATAGAAGATAAGCAACACAGCTCAGCAGCTGAAGGCCAGCTAAGGAGGAGAAGTCATCACACTCCGAAGACAAGGAAATAGCTGAGTTTTTAATTCCTTATGGTCAGTAACTGCTGCAGCCTTTCCCTCCTGCACCATCCGTTGCCGCTGCCTATGTGCTTATTATGCTGACATTCCCTAGTAGAAACCTCTTACCGTACCCCAAATCAGGGTCCAAAGCTTGGAGTCGGAACTCCTCTCAGTCCGCTGGCATAATAAATCGGAGCTCTCCACTCTCTGAGTGGTGCTTGGTTTCTCAGAGGTCTGTTTCTGCAACACTTGAGCTGATACCTTCTCAGCCCCTCCTACGGGAGAGGACTTGTGGCATCTTTTCCCCCTCCTATCTCCATAGCCAGCTATCTGTAAAGAACCAACAAGGTTACTGCACTCTCCATTAGTTAAGCATTAGACTTCATCTGTTAGGAGGGAGGAAAAAGCTTAGGTTCTGTAAGTCTCCCAGGGAACTAAAAGGTAGAAGTGAAGCAACGATTTGCCTACAACTGAACCTATTAGTACGGACGCCAAGACTAAAAACAATAGAGTCACTGATTCTCTCTCAGCTCAGTTACAATACCTATATTTACTATAAATATTAAACACAACCTAACTCCCAGTCAGATTGAAATAAATCTTTACATCTAAGGTGTATTTGTCATAGCTATAATTACCTGGCCTAAAATGTTTGCCTTTCTACCAAAATTGTAGGGAATGGAAAAGGACAAGAAAAATGTAATCTAAAGAAAAAAAATCAGAAACAGACTCACATATGACACAGTTGATAGAATTATCTGGCAAGGATTTAAAATAACTATAATTAATAAGTTAAGACCAGTAATAAAAAAAAGTGAACAACATGCCAGAACAGGTGGATAATGAAAACAAAGCAAATGTAAGAAAAGAGATAGTAAAAGAAGATCTTTTTTTTTTTTTTTTGGAGAGGTTTTCGCTATAGGGCGCGTGCACTCTCCAGACAGACAGACAGACAGAGAGAGACATAGAGACAGAAAGCGAGAAATCACCCCCCGGGGGGGATGGTCACGCCGCAATCCCTTCTCCTCCATTCTCCTCTCGGGATCTTGGGCACGCACGCTCACGCGCCCGGTGTGAGTTTTAAGCCACCGGGTCCGGGACGTGAACTGCGGTCGACTACGTGGGAGTCCAGCGACATAGCCATTACGCTAACTGCTGGTTCCTGTAAAAGAAGATCTTCTAAAACAAACAAAAGGAAAAGTATATCTAACTATTGGTTTAATGTAAAGACAGTAAGAGTAGTTTGGGTGATTATAGCTTATAAATAAGATAAATGACAACGGTATTATAAGGGAAAGGGGGGATGATGGGGAATATGATTTCAGTCTGTTCAAGCTGCTATAAAACGTACCATAAATTGATTGGCTTTTAAACAAAAGAAAATTATATCTCATAGTTCTGGAAATTGAGAAATTTTATATCAAGGTACTGGTTGATTTGACTTCTAGTGAAAGTCTGTTCCACATAGATAACAGTTTCTTGCTGTGTCCTCACATAGTAGAAATGGAAAATAAGCTTTCTTGGGTTGTTTCTTTTAAATAGACCTTAACCCAGCAAAGCCATGCCATAGTGGTTAAGGTGACTGGATCCCACATGGCCAACAGCACAGTTCAAGTCCTGGACACAACATCTTGAAAAACACATAGCACATGTATGTGCGCATGCTCAAAATCCTGAGAAAAGAATGGAGGAGAAGGGATTGTGGCATGGCCATTCCCTCTGACGAGTACTTTCTCCCACCCTGTCTTTCTCTCTGTGGCAAGTTGTAGAGGAACAAAAATAATAATATAATAATAAAGGCACTAATCCCATTCATGAGGAATCTATCCTCATTGTCCAATCATCTCTCGAAAGACCCCCACCTCAGTTCAGCCATTGTGGAACACACTAGTAAGACATTGCTACTCAGAGGCTTAGGCCACATGGGAGGCCTGGGTTTGGCTCCTGTTACAACCTAAACAGGTTGGGTCTAACATGGGTATATACTTGTACTATTAGCTCAGTGGAAGCTGGGGCAAGAGGTTCCTGACATGGTGAGACTGTCAAAATCAATCTCTCTCTCTCTCTCTCTCAAATAAATAAATAAATAAATAAATAAATAAATAAATAAATAAATAAATAAAATGTTAAAAAGAGCCCCACTGGACCAGAAAATAGTGTAATGGTTACATTGCTGGACTCCCATGTAGTCATTTGCAGTTAAAAGTCCCGGATGTGGCAGTTTAAAACCCACACCAGGCGAGTGTGCACATGTGCCTGAGATCCTGGGAGGAGAATGGAGGAGAAGGAATTGCACCGTGGTCATCTCTCCAGACGGAGGGTGATTTCTTGCTTTCTGCCTCTGTCTCTGCAGTGAGCACATGCACCCTATAGCAACACATCTCTCTAAAACAAAGAAAGAAAGAAACAAACAAAAAAAAACCACTATTTTTTAAAAAATTTATTATTATTTATTTTATTGTTATTTCTCATTTAAAAAACTGTGACTGAAAATATCCCATGTTACATGAGAAACATTATGTATGGGTATGGCCACGCCGCAACCTCTTCTCCTTCATTGTCCTCTCGGGATCTTGGGCACGCGCACACACACGCACCTGGCATGAGTTTAAGCCACCGGGTCCTGGACGCAACTGCTGTCGACTACAGGGGAGTCCAGCGACATAGCCATTACACTAACTGCTGATCACATACACATTCTTTAACTGAAATAACAGTCCTTATTCATTTATATAGCTAGAATTTTTATGAATGTCTTCTTTTATTATTATTATGGTAAGAACACCATATAAAATCTACCCTCTTATAACAAAATTTTAGGTGCACAATACAGTTTTATTAACTATAGGTACATTGGCTGTACAGCAGATCTTTAGAACTTGATTATCTTGCATGCTTGAAACTTTATACACATTGGACAGAAACTCCCCATTTCCTCCTACCCCAGACCCTGGAAACCACCATTGTACTCTGCCTTTGTGAGTTTATTTTATACACTTCATATATGTGGAATCACATAATGTTTTTTTCTGTTGCTGCTATTTCACTTAGCATAGTGTCCTTCAGTGTTATTCAATATTATGTTGCAGTTACATACAGTATTTTCTTCAGTCATTTATCAGCTTGTGGACATTTAAGTTGTTTTTATATACTTGATTCTTTAAATAAAGCTGTAATTAATGTGGGAATACAGATATCCAAGATTCTGATTGTAATTATTTTGGATATATATCCAGAAACGGGATTGCTGCATCATATTGTAATTTTTTTTTTAAGTTTTGAGGAACCACTATGATTTTCTATAGCAGCTGTGTCATTTCCCATTTTTACTAACCATATACAAGCACTCCAATTTCTCCACATCTTCACTAATACTTATTATCTTTAGTTTAGTTTCTTTCCTTTTTTTTTTTTTTTTTTAAATTAATAGTCACTCTAACAGTTGTGGGGCGAGGCACATGTGATTTTGACTTGAGTTTCCCTGATGGTTAGTGACAATGTTTGTTTGCTTGTTTGTTTGTTTTATGCACCTATTGTCCATTTGTAAGTCTTTTTTGGAGAAATGTCTACGCAAATCCTTTGTATATCTGTAATGGGATTATTTGTTTTTCACTGTTGAGTTGTTATAGTGACTTAAAAATTTTGAATTTTAACTCCTAATCAAATAGTTTGCAAATATTTTCTCCCATTCTGTAGGTTTCCAGCTGTAGTATGCTACCCCAAGGTATACGAATTATGACCATTCAATCAACCCTGAGAAGGTGAAACAGCAACCAGCCCTCTAGTTTCTTTATAATAGTTGGGACATTGTAGAAATTCTATGAAGACAGTATTACCCTAATACTAAAATTGGAATAAAAGAGCACAAGTATTTTATTTCATAAAAACACAGACAAAAATTTTCAACAAAATACTAGACGACCAAATCTAGAAACATATAACAAGGACTACATACCATAATCTAGTGGAATTTATTCAAGGAGTATAATATGTGTTTAACATATGAATATCTATTGATATAATACATTGTATCAATAGGATAAAAAATAAACAGATGTTCATCATTGGAGTTATAGGAAAAGTATTTGACATAGTTCCACATTTTTCTATCTTTAATGAAAAAAGACAATTAGGTAAGAAACAGAAATAGTATACATACAGATTAAATGGGATGAATCAATATATTTCCATTTATGGATCTCATGCTTTTATATATAGAAAGCTTAAGGAATCCACTACAACAGTATTTGAACAACTAAACAAATTTAGAGTTGCTGTAAGATACATGAACAATATCATTTAGGTAGCAATACCTAGCAAGATTGGGGCAAAGTTCCCCACAATGCTGTATATCCTCTGAATTAGCATCCAATATATGATAATATTTCTCCCATAACCAAAATTTATAGGTCCAGCAATCAAAGAGTGGAAATAGGAATGAGATCACTCACTAGGAAAATTTGTCATCTCTGTTCCCATAACCTTATGTCAGGCTGATGCAAACATAATTGTGGTTTTGAATTGTTTACATTGGCCACTTCATATGGAATACATTCTTAAATAAATGTGGTTAAGTTATACATAATTTTTTGCTTTTTTTAGCTAATGACTTATTACTTGAGGTTGATTTTATATGCATTTTAGACTATGGAAGTGATGTTAGACAAAAAGCAAATTTGAGTGATTTTCTTTCTTTTTACTTTTTAGAGAGCTGTTTGGTGAAGAGATAGAGAGTGACATAGAAACAGAAAGTGACAAATCGCCCCCTCCCAAGGGGGATGGCCACATCACAATCCCTTCTCCTCCATCCTCCTCTTGGGATTTAGGACACGCATGCACATGAACCCAGCATGAGTTTTAAGCTGCTGGGTCCAGGACGTGAACCGTGGTCAACTACATGGGAGTCTAGCGATGTAAGCATTGTACCATCTGCTGGTCCCATGATTTTTTTCTTTAATTAAAGTTCAAAATAGGTCTTAAAACAGCAGAGACAACTCACAATATCAACAAATCATTTGGCTCGAAAATTTCTGCAAAGGAAGCGAGAGCCTTGAGGATGAGGAGCATAGTGGCTGGCAATCAGAAGTTGACAGCAACCAACTGAGAGAGCAATCATGGAAGTTGATCCTCATAACTACATGAGAAATTGCCGTTGGCCATGTAGGAGTCCAGCGGCCTCAACCACCACACCACTTACCTGCCCTGCACACATGTGTTAATTTTAAAGGAAGAAATGCTTCTAGTAGGATACACAATACTCATTCCATTAAACTGGAACTTAATACAATTTTCCAGCCATTTTGGGCTCCTTAACTCTCTGCATCATTAAGCAATGAAGTGAGCTGGTTTGCTGGTTGGGATAACTGATTCTGATTATGAAGAGGGAAATGGACTGTTACTGCACAATGGAATTAAGAAATAACATATGTAGGATACAGTTCCTTTAGGGTATCTCTTTATAGTACTATGCCCTGTGACTAAGGTCAATGGAAAACAAAAACAAACCAAGGCAGAAAGGACTATTAATGGCCCAAACCATTTAAGGACTTTACCACCGCTTCTGGGAAAGGAGTTAGCACATTTTTACTAGTGAGCAGAATAGTTGAATCAAATGACACAGAATTATGGCCTTGCTATTGTCTTTATTTAGAGATTAATTATGGTTTAAGGAGATGTGTATAGGTGTCATATTGACAAGGGGTAGACTTGTAATAATTTTATGTGTCAACTTTGTTTGGCCATGGGGTGGCAGATATTTGATGAACATTATCCTGCTTGTGTTGAGCAGGATTTTTCTGGGTGTGATTAACATTTGAATTGGTAAATTGAGTAAGGCTGATTGACTTCCCCATTGTGTATGAGCATCATCCAATCTGTTGAGGGCCTAAATAGATCAGAAAGACTGAGTAATAGAGAATTTATTCTCTCTGCCTATCTTTGAACTCAGACTTGGAGTAAAATTTACACCATTGACTTTTGTGATTCGCAGGGCTTTGGACCCAGACAGGAGGTATACCATCAGTTCCCCTAGAATCTGGGTCCCCAGCTTGCTGACTCAAGTCTTCCTAAAATCATGAACCAATTTTTTTATAGTATCCCTCTTCCTATAGATAGACAGATCGTTAATGTCTGTGTTTCCTCTGGTTTAGCTGCTTGCTTATTCTACTGCAATAAGTTCATTCCTTACTGTTACTTTTATTTTGACTTGTTACCTTAATCAGCTGCCAGCTCATTTCTTTTCAGCTCAGTTGAGCTGCTGTCATGTGGTTTCCTTTGGAACTGAAGAAAATTTTCAAAATTAGATTTTGGTGATGGTTGCAGAACTATATGTATATACTGCAATATATTGAATGCATACCTTAAATAAGTTGTTCTTATGTGGATTATATTTGAATAAAGTTTTAAATGTATACTAGGTATATTTTTTGAGAGGCAGAGGGTGTTCAAATCACAAAACTTTATTGTCTCACATTTCTGGAGTCTACATTCTTTTATACCAATTACAATTTTGATGTCCCTGTTTCCAAACACTATCACATTCTGAGTTACAGAGACTTAGGACATATCTTTTTGAAGGACCCAGTTCAACCCATAATAATCTACCCAAATTTTATTCAGTATCAGAAATTTGAAAAGCCTCACATTTTATCATCTAAATCATCTTAATTAGGTATTGGTGACATTCTGGGTATGGTCCATCCACGAGCAAAATTTCGGCCCATGTTCAGACTTGTAAAACCAGTAAATAAGTCATATACTTTCAAAATACAATGATGGGGCAGACATAGGATATAAATTCCAATTTCATAATGGAGAAATATGAAGGAAATAAAGGTGGTCACAGGTCTCAAGTGAATCCAGAACCTCACAAGACAAATTCTGCTCGATTTAAAAGCCTGAGAAAATTCTCCATGACTTTACGCTCTGTCTTCTGGGCCCACTGAGGTAGTGGCCTGCCCTTTTGAACCACTGAGACAATTTCCTCATTCTCTTTACCATCCAGTGCTGTGGCTGCACCGTCTAGACCCATGAGAGTGGTGGTCCTTCTTCAGCCTGAGGAGACCCTGTTGACCCAGCCTTCTGTATTTGTAGCTCTATCTTTTAATTCATTCTTCTTTCATTTTTATTCTAGTTCTGTCCATTCTATTCCAGTCTGACAGCATTTCTACTTGTATAAAATTCTCAAGAAAGTATTGATATATTGATCTCCTATGCAATTCATGGGGTTTCAAGCCATATGATAAAAGGGTCATTTACAGACCTTTCTTGTATGACCACATCTTTGTCCACTCACACACTTGGTTCTATTTCCAAAGCACAACATCTGGATAGGCCGAGAGTTTTCCAAACCATAATATGTTGATTTCTTTCTGTTTCAACAGTTTATTCTTCAGTATGCCTCTGTCGTTTCTCATTTTACTATAAGCAATATTTTAGTAGTCCTCAGCTGCCATAACAAAACAGCCTAGACTGGGTGGCTAAAGCATCAGAAATTTATTGTCTCACACATCTCGGGGCTTTAAGTCCAAAACCACACCTGTTAGCAGAACCCTGCTCCCTCTGAAACCTCTAGGGGAGAATCCTTCCTTGACTCTTGCTAGCTAAGACAATTTACATCAATCCTTGGTGTTCCCTGGCTTGGAGCTGTAGTATATCAGTCTTTGTCTCTGTCATCAAATGTCATTCTCCTGTTGTGTGTCTGTGTCTCTGTGTTTTCCTTTACTTACAGGGATACCAGTCATATTAGATTAAGATTCCATGGTACCTACTTCAGTATGACCTAATTTCTACTAATTATATCTGTAACTGCCTTATCACATTCCCTATCACATGGTACTAGGGGTTAGGATTTTAACATAGCTTTACGTAAGACATAACTTAATCCATAGCATTAACTTTACATTTCTTAAATTTAGTTTTAAGTTATTATTATTTTAGTTTTGCTATAGGGCACATACACTTACCATAGAGAGAGAGAAAGAGAGGGAAAGTTTGAAATCATCCCCCAAGAGGGATGGTCATGCTGCAATCTCTTCTCCTTCATTTTCCTCTCAGGATTTTGGACATGCACACACACGTGCCCGGTATAATTCTCAGACTGCCAAGTCTGAGACTTGAACCATACAGCTGGTCACGTGCAATACAATGTCTTAATCTTCACACCACCTGCCAGTCCCAAAATTTATTTATTTTTTTTTGAGAGATTTATGCTATAGGGCACGTGTGCTTGCCAGACAGAGAGAGACAGAGAGACAGAAAATAAGAAATCATCTCCCAGAGGGGATGACTATGTCTCAATCCCTTCTTTTCCAATCTCCTCTCAAGTATTTGGGTACATATGCACACGCGCCTGGCATGAGTTTTAAGCAGCCAGGTCCGGGACTTGAACCATAGTTGACTACGTGGGAGTCCAGTGACATAAGCATCTGCTGGTACCACACCTAAAATATTTTTAAAGTCACAAATACAAGATAATTACAACAGTATTTCAAGAAATTTGTAGAAAAATGAAGTTAAAGTATGAGTTTATTTTGGTGCATAAATTTAAACATATATTTAATCTTATTTATTTATTCATTTATTTTAATTTGATAGGAGAGAGGGGAAAAAGTGAAAAAGCAAGCCACCAGGTCCAGGACTTGAACAGTAGTCGACCATGTGGGAGTCTAATGCCTCAACCACCATGCCACCTGCCACCCCGGTACATAAATTTTTGAAATCTATGTGCCTAAAATGTAAGAAAATTTCTTCAAAAAGGTAAAAATAGAGATATAATAAGACCTAGCAATTTCATTTTTAAGAATATGCTAAAAAAATTAAAATGTCCTCATCCACAAGCATGTACACAAATATTCATAGCAGCATTTTTTATAATAGACAAAACAACTCAAATGTATCTTCATTAATGTATGGATAAACAAAATGTGATACTGTCATGTGATGAACTATTATTCAGCCATACAAACGAATAGAGTACTGGAGATGGATACTGAACTTGAGGCTGAATGAATAAACATAAAGAAAAAGAATTAGAAAAGAGGAAAGAAGAAGAAAAAATAAAGTAAGAGAGAAGAAAGAAAAAAAGATAATACAAAAAATTAGTTTTTAATTCTAAAAAGCACACTGTGTAAAAGCATGCTTTCTGCACAGTTTTCATTTTTTTGTTTTTTTTATTCATTCAGCCTCTATGAGCTGTGTCTAGACAGGTCCAAGTGAACAGGATCCAAACACCTGAATACAATTAGGGTCAGAATATTCCTCTATTTCCACAGACTCATAAGGCCATTGATAATCTATTCCTTGAAATCCTGTAAGAAAACTTTCCAAACCTAGAGAGGCATTCAAAAATCCAGTCTCAAGACATATAAAGGACCCCACATAGAATCAATCTAAGAAGATCTTCTTCAAGACATATTATAGCCAGATTGACCAAGACCACAGACAAAGACAAGATACTAAGATTGGCAAGAGAAAAATGGCAAGTTACCTACAAAAGATATTCCATCAGGCTAACAACAGACCTCTTATCAGAAACAATGCAAGTGAGGAAAGAATGAGAAAATATATTCGAAGGGTTAAGGGAAAAGCAATTTCAACCATGAATACTGTACCTGGCAAGATTATCCTTCAAAACCTGAAAGAATTTAGCTACAGTAGACCAGATCTCCAAGAAGTTCTCAAGGGAGTGCTATACCAGGAAAACTAAATAGAGGGACACAGAAATAAGAGTTCAAAAACTAAGGAAATGGCCAACTTAATTGTAAGGACAAGTCTGGAGTTGAACATTGTATCCCAGAATTTAACTGGGAAGATCAAACCACAATAGAAGATACATGAGACTGAACTGGTGAAATAGAATTTTATGACTTTTGACTAAAACATTGCTGATTTTTTCCTGGGCTTTGTTTTCCAGTTTTAAGGATTTTTGTCCTGTCTTGAGCTGCCAATAGGTTCATGTTCCTACTATTTAAACAGAATATTAATCTGTTCCTGGCTTTAAGTTTTAAGCAAAGTTCCTTGGCATTTCTTTGATTTATTAAAGCTAAAATTGCTTTTCTTGAAATTAAAAAATATATTAAAAATATCTATTGAATGATTATAGTAAGCTATATAGCATCAGCTAGGTGTTACCTTATAGTATATTAATTCTACTCACAGAGTTTCATGCCTAAAGTCAAACATGTATTCACAGATATGTATGTATCAGCTGAACTTGCTATTGAAAGTAGTTAGATTATTTAAGAAATTTTTTGAATCATTAAAATGTGGAGAAAAAGAGGAATGGAAAACAACTGTGGACACCTGAGATAGTGTGGGAGGAGGGTGGGAAATGGATAAGAGTGAGAAATAGGGGAAAAAATATATGTACATATATATATATTTATATATATATTATATATATATATATATATATGGAACTAGAATTGATGATAACATGTATGATTAAGCCACTGTGCGGTATATCCTGGATGGGAAATCGCATTTTGTGTGCTGTGATGATGCTCAGGGAATGAATGTAAATTAATGAATTAATTAAAAAAATAAACTAGATTCTAGCTTTGTCCATATTTTTAGTTTAGGGATTTGTGTGAATCAATGAAATATGGAAAAACAGTTTAGTATGGAAGGGAGAGAGGAGAAAGGGGAAGGAAAAAACAAGTAAAAGTATGCTTAATTGACAAAAACATGAGAAGTTATTTCCTAAGTTATAGAGCAATATCTTTGGCTTAACTGACATGCATAGTATTTGTCCTGGAAAAAGAAGTGTTTTGCACTGTAAAGATGTGATTAAATGTAAATAAGTAAATTAATTAAAAATAATAAAATAAAAAAAGGAATAGTGTACTGATATGTACTATGGCACTGATAAACATTGAAAGCATTTCTTTAGCCAAATGTAAGAGGTCATACATAGTATGATACCATTTATATTAAATGTGCAAAATAAACAAATATATACAGAGAGAAACACTAGATAATTGGCTGCCAAGAGATGAAGGGATGGAGGATTGGGACCCACAGGTAAAAGATATGTGGTATTTTTTTAGGAGGAGATGATAATATTCTGGAATTAGATAATGGTTGTGGTTGTGTAACATAATGCAAAACTAAGAGCATTATCTAATTCCAGATTATTATACTAGAAAGTACTTCATCATACACTTAAAAATGGTTATGTTGGGATCAGCAATTGGTGTAATGGTTATGTCGCTGGATTCCCAAGTAGTCGACCGTTGTTCAAGTCCCAGACCCGGTGGCTTAAACTCATGCCAGGTGCCCGTGCGTGTGTGCCCAAGATCCTGAGAGGACAATGGAGAAGGGTTGGCGACGTGGCCATCCCCCCTGGGGGGGTGATTTCTTGCTTTCTGGCTCTCTGTCTCTCTCTGTCTTTCTGGTGAGTGCATGCGCCCTATAGCAAAAAACTCTTGAAAAAATGGTTATGTTACAGGAACTAAATGACAATTAAAATAATGAGAATGTACTCAAGGAATAATAGGGACAAATTAAATTAGCATAAGAATGTTTTTGTTTTTAATATTTGCTATAGGGTGTGTGTGCTCAGAAGAGAGAGAACTGAGAAATCACCCTCCAGTGGGATGACCATGCAGCAATCCCTTCCCTTTCATTCTCCTCTCAGAATTTGGGGCACACATGCACACATTCCAGGTCTGTTTTCAGGCTGCCAGGTCTGGGACTAGAACCACATAGTCGGCCATGTGGGATCCAGTCACCTTAACCTCCATGCCATTTGTGGCCCCACATATGAACCATTTTAAGGGGCCATTTCCACTTGTTAAATCTGAGGTAATGAGCATCAAAAAAATAAAAGATAGCAAGTAATTTATCCTGTTGCATAAACTAAGAATCTATGAGTCCATACTGGGAATATAGCTGTGGTTTCAGGGTCAGGGCTTGGCCACTCTCATGACTTTCATATTTTATATACTCTGCATTCCCTACACAACAACTTACTTTGAATCGCTAATGGTGTGCATTCTCTCCTCCATGACTTTCTTCAGTTTATTCAGAAACAATATGACCATCTGCTGCAAAATCACTTTTATAATGAAATCCACAATTGGTTTGAGTCTCCCACAGTGCCATGCCACAGCCTGCCCCACTCCTATTTTCATTTCATCATTCTTTTTTTTTTTCTTTTTAAAAAGTTTCTTGGGAGCTAGCTCCATGGCCTGGTGATTAAGGCAGGTGGATCCCACATGACCTATTCCATGGTTAGAATTCTGGACTCGGTGGCTTGAGAAACATACCAGGCTTATGTGTGTGCCCAAAATCCTAAATGGAGGAGAAGGGATTGTCGCATGACCATTCCCTGACTTGGAATGAGTGGGTAACATGGCAAATTTACATTCTGTTTATAAAAATTACCTAAGCATTGATTCAAAATAATAGAACCATTTTATATATCTACCGCTAGTGTGTAAGAGTTTAAGTGCATATTTGCTCACCTACACTTGATAGTTCATCTAAGTGTATCTTATTCTGGTAACTTGCATTTCCCTAATGGCTATGTTGAGATTATTTTCATGCTTATTTACCATCCAAATGTATTCTTTGGTAAATGTCTATTTAAATCCTTTTACTATATTTGATGGGATATTTTATCTGTCTATTTTAAATTTGGAAGATTTCTTCATGCAATTTGTTGGATATATGTATTGCAACTATTTTTTCCTAGTTAACAGTTTATCCATTCCCTATCTTAATAGTGTCTAATCAAAAGGCAGAAAATTTTAACTTGAATGAAGTTCAACTTATCCTTTTTATCTGAGCCTTTTTGTGTTCTGTTTATAAGATACTTGTATCTATACTTATTTTCAGATTTTTAAAGTTTTGGCCCCTGTGGTTATTACTGCAATGAAGTTATAATTAACTTTTGCATAGTGGTCAATATGCACTTTTGTACTAAGGTATTTTCAGATATGCTACCAATGTCTTTGAAACAGGTTAATGACTTCCCTTTGAATTATTTGAGCACCTACTTTTGCCAGAATGTACGTGTTCCTCCAAAATTAGCATCTTGCAATATAAATATTTTAGAGAGACTTTTGCTATAGGGTGCGTGAGCTTGCCAGAGAGAGACAGAAAGTGAGAAATCACTCCCTGAGGGGATGGCCACACCACAATCCCTTCTTCTCCATTTTCTTCTTGGGATTTTGGGCATGCACGCACACGTATCCAGCGTGAAGTGTTTTTTGTTTTTGCCTTTTTGTTCTTGTTTTTCCTTTCCTTTTAAAGAGGTTTTGCTATAGGATGGGTGCACTTCCCAAAGAGACAGAGGCAGAAATCGAGAAATTGACCCCCAGAAGGAATGGTCATGCCGCAATCCCTTCTCCTCCAGTCACCTCTTGGATTTCGGACATGCATGCACATGCACCCAGCATAAGTTTTAAGCCACTGGGTCTGGGACTTGGACCATGGTTGACTATGTGGGAGTCCAGTGGTGTAACCATTACACCATCTGCTGGTTTGATTTCTTTTGTTGTTGCTAATTTTACCAGAGGATACATGAGCTCACCAGAGAGATAATGGAAGAGGGAGAGGAGAAAGCACCGTGCTACGGGGAGTGGTCATAGTGAACTCCCTTCTTCTTTATTTCTCCATCCTTTGGGGATTTTGAGTACACACACACACAAACGTGCTTAGTGTGTTTTTCAAGTCACTGGGTCTGGGACTTAAATTGCACAGTCCAGCTATCTTAACCACAGTGCCATTGACTTGCCCTGAAAAATTTAGAATAGAAAATGCAAATCCAGGAGACCAGTAGATGGTGTAATGGTTACGTTGCTGGACTCCCACATAGTGAATCACAGTTTGAGTCTCGGACCTGGCAGCTTAAAACTCATACCAGGATCATGTGAATGCACGTACAAAATCCAGAGAGGGGAAGGGAGGAGAAGGGATTACAACATGATCATTTCCTTTGGGGTCAATTTCTCACTTTCTGTCTCTCTGCTGAGCACACCTACCCTATAGTAAAAATCTCTCATAAAAAAATGTGCATTCATTTCAAATGTAATCTTCACTCTAGCTATGGTTTCCATTGGTTTTTCCTCTTTTTAGTGAGTTTTATCTCCCTATATTTTACCTCCATCTATTGTCTTTTTAGATTTTTATTGAGTCTTTTGGTGATTTATGAGATACCAAGTGAAATATTACCTTTACCACTTTACAAATGGATACCCCTTTCTAAATGACTTGATTTGTTTTATAATGAGTATATACTACTACATAATCAGAGAAAACAATTAAGTTATGTGCACGGTGGATAAGTAAGTATGTACTCATTTTAAGAGAGATCCAACATTTTAACTACTGTTTCTGGTGAAATATTTGTCCTCCTGCTTAAAAAGCAAGGAGTAATAATTAAAGCATGACAATATCAATTTATCATACATATCAGTAATTCTTTAATTAAATCCTCCACAAGTAGTTTTAAAATGACTTAGAAATACAATATATATCATACGTTGTTAGACTTTCAAAAAAATGTGGATATTTATCTTTAAACCAATCACTGTACATTGTATAATTATACATTATTTGGGTAAATTATTCTTCAATAGAAAATATGTCAGAGCATTCTGATACTGCTCTTGAAGCTTCCTTCAATGGCCATGTTGGGTTTGATGCTGACCAGATTTTTAAAAATATGTGTGAATCTAGATATAATAAGGTAACACAATTTTATTAGACAATCTACTACTCTATTGTATTATCCTTTCAAACTCCATGGATGTATGATATATGCATGACACTTGTAATTATTTGATTAATGATATTCAAATTAATTCATTCAATGCCCATGTGTCTATAGTTCTTTTGGCTTACAATAGTATTCCAATAACTCTGAGCACCAAACATAGCAACAAAACTTCCTAGAAAATGAAACAATTTTGGGAACAGTAGAAAAGAGTTTATCACTCTAATTCCCCTTTTTGAGAATGAATTATTCTTTCATTTTTTGTTTTTTATTTAATTTTCTATTATTATTATTATTATTATTTTAAAATCTGCAGGACATGTACACTCACCAGAGAGAAAAAGAGTGAGAGAGAGAAAGTGAGAAGTCACTCTCCAGGGCGATGGCCACACAGCAACCCCTTCTCCTCCATTCTCCTCTCTGGATTTTGGACATACACACATACATAAGGCATGTTTTCAAGCCACTGGTCCAGGACTTAAACTGCTCCGTCCGAATTTAAACTTCTCAGTCAGCCATGTGGGATCCAGCTGCCTAAACTGCCATTCCGCCTGGCTAGCTCGAAAGTGAATTATCCTTTCCTACAGCTAACGAAAAATTTGTCAGACAGTGTTATAGGCTCATTCATCTCCAAACAAATGAGCAGAGAACTAGATGCAAAGTGTCAAAAACTAGCTAGAAAATGACTAAGAGATATTCATTCCCACCACTATAGGTAGGGATGATATCAAGACAGACAAAGTTATTACCTATCTTTGTCGGACATTGAAAGTCGAGTAACTAAGACAGATACTAGCCATGCCAGAGGATTCAGACATTTGGATAGTTCATGCCAAAAGTTTTCCTACTGCACAAAAGCGGGGAGTTTTTTATTTTATTTTATAATAGATCCCTCTTCCATGAATTATCCCCATTTGCTGAATGATTTGAAATATGTATAGAAGGTAAGGCAAGCATATTATAAAACATTTTATTGATAACAAAATTATACAGCTGTAAAGAAGTGTAAGTTACACATAACTGTTCTTCATTTAACTTCTAAAAAGTAGGATATTTTGACTTCCTTTAAATTGATTTTATAGTGTCTATTATAATACCTTCTACTCAAGCCATGTTGATTTTTATGTAGGAGAGATAAAGGAGGGAAAATTACAGAAAAAGAAAAAGTAATGTATTTATCGTATAAAATATTTGAAGGGGGAAAAGCAGCAGCACCAGATCCAAGATGGCAGCCAGCAGGAGGGTGATGAAAGAACTTGAAGAAATCCACAAATGTGGAATGAAAAGCTTCCATAACATCCAGGTTGACGAAGCTGATTTATTGACCTGGCAAGGGCTTACTGTTCCTGACAGCCATATGACAAAGGGGTCTTTGGTAACGAAATCAACTTTCTAGCAGAGTACCCATTCAAACCACCAAAGATCACATTTAAAACAAAGATCTATCACACGAATATCCATGAAAAGGGGCAGATCTGTCTGCCAGTAATTTGTGCTGAAAACTGGAAGCCAGCTACCCAAACTGACCAAGTAATCTAGTCCCTCCTAGCACTGGTGACTGATCTCCAGCCTGAGCACCCCTTCTCCCCTCACCCCCACCTAGCTGAAGAATACACTAAGGACCGTAAAAAATTCTGCAAGAACGCTGAAGGGTTTACAAAGAAATATGGGGAAAAGCAACCTGTGGGCTGAAATCTGCCATGATTGATTCCAGCAGTGTAAGCAGAGACCCCAAACAGTACATCCGGACACTCTGCAGAGCAGGACTCTGTTGAAAATTGACACGTGCCACCACCAGGCATTCGTTTGTGGCAGTTACTAACTTTCTACAGTTTTCTTAATCAAAAGTGGTCAAGGTAACCTGTAAAGAAAGAATTAAAAATCTAAGATGTTGTAAAAATAATGGTAAAAAAATAAAAATATTTGAAGGATTTATCCAGCCAGTGAAGAAAGCATATTTTGTGTTATAAAGTGTCAATGTTTTCATTAGTAGGACATGGGATCTGACTAAAGCAGTTAATTAAATATAAGCTGTTATGTGACAATGTACCAGTGTTTTTGAGATACCATGGGGAACAGAGTGTCTCTCTGAGAACCAAAAAAGAAAAAAATATTAATATCATCTTTAAAAAGACAAAGTAAACATTTGCTAAACATATGAAGCAATGTTAATATTTAAAAACTTTACTGCAATAAATTTTCAAGTAATTAAGTAGAATACAATGAGATTAGCTGATAGTAAGAACCTGTGAAAATCTTATTAAGAAGCACTTCATCAATGTGTGATGTTAATAAGGTGGCAAAGTAGCAGGGCCTGCAGGTGGCATGGTTGTTAAAGGTGCCGAACTCCCACATGGCTGGCTGTAGTTTGAGTCCCTGACCTGGAGGCTTGCTTTCTTTCTCTCTATCTCTGTCTGGAAATATTAAATTAATAAATAAAAAGTTAAATAAATATTTTTAAAAGATGGCAAAATAGGAGGTTCCAGGCTTTATTTCCCTTGAGAGAAACATTAACTAACAACTATCCATACAAAAATACTTTAATGAAAATCCCAAAATGTGGGTATAAGCCTGAGTCACCTGTATGTTTTAGTGAACTGAATACAGATCTTTATCAAAAGGGTCAAAGAATTTTCACTTTGCCCATGCTATTCCTCTCTCTCCCTCAAGTTAGAATAGCGCTAAACAGAGAGGATTCTCCAGGGCCCTCAGTTTCTATAATGAGAATATAGAACTGGGAAAGCAGGGATCTGAGCAGAAATAAATAAAACAGAGAATAGAAAAACAACATAAAAAAAGAACTCAACTAAAAATAGATGTTTGGAAAGATAAATAAAAGCAACAGAATTTAGCTACAATAGCCAAGAAAAAAGAAAACAAAATCAGAAATAAAAGAAAATATGTGACAACTGACATCAATTGGTGAGACTATTACAATTATGTGACTAAAATTAGATAATCTAAAATAAATTGGTCAGCTTTAGACACATACAACCTACCGAGATTGAATCATGAAGAAATAAAAAAAACTTAACAAATAATCAATGAAGAGATTAAGTCAATAATGAAGTCTTCCATCAAAGGACAGCCCATGCTCTAGTGGTTTGACCACTGAATTCTCCAAACGTTTAAAAAGAACCAATTCTAATTTTCTACAAACGTTCCCAAAAACCAAAGAAGAGGTAATACTTCCAAATTCATCACTTTAGTCCAGCATTGCCCTGATAACAAAGCCAGACAAGGACATCAGCAGAAAAGAAAACTACAAGGCCAGTATCCTTAATAAACATAGGTCCCAAACTCCTCAGCAAAATGCTAGCAAACTGAATTTAACAATTCATTAAAAGAAGCATTCATCATGGTCAAGTGGATTTATCTCTGGCATGTAACAATGGCTTAACATTCACAACTCAATAAATGTGATATACCACATTAATAGGATCAAGGACAAAAATCACACGATCATCACATTAGATGCAGAGAAAGCATTTGAAAAAATTCAACATTCTCTCATAATAAAACTACTTAACAAATTAAGCATAAAAGGAATGTGCTTTAACATAATGAAGATCATTTATAATAAACCAACAACTAACATTATATTCAGTGGTGTAAAATTGTATCTTTTTTTTTTTTTTTATAAAATCTGGAGCAGAATAAGAATGTCCACTCTTATCAATCTATTCACATAGCAGTATTTTTCTGTATTATTTCTGGAGCCAGATACTGGGTGGGAAGAAGGAGTTCGCACGCACGGAGGATCTGGTTGCAACACCTGGTTATATATATATAATTCTAAAGAAACCAAAATTTAGATTTTGTTCTAAAACAACTATAAATAAATTTAACCAATGAGGTAAAATACTTTATCCTGAATATTATAAAATGTTGATTAAAGAAATTGGCTATGACACGAGTAAATAGAAAGATATCCTGTGTTGATAGATTGCGAGAGATAATATCATTAAAATGTCTATTATTACTGAAAGCAATCTATAGATTCAGTGCAATTACTATCAAAATTCCAATGTCATTTTTAAATTTCCATTTTATTTCTTCTGTAATCCAAAACGTAAACCAAAAATCATTCAAGAGCATATTATTTAGTTTCTATGCATTTGAATATTTCCCAATGTTCCTTTAGTTAATCATTTCTGGTTTTATTCTATTCGGTCAGCAAAGATACTCTATATGATTTTTAGTTTTGGGAATTTATTTGAGTATGTGCGTGTGTGTGTGTGTGTGTGTGTGTGTGTGTGTGGCCTAACGTGTAGTCTGTCTTGGAGAATGATCCATGAACTGATTAGAAGAATGTGTACTCTGTAGTTATTGGGCGGAACATTCTGTAAATGTCTGTTGGGTCCTTTTGGTTTATGCTGAGTTTTAGTCCAATGTTTCTGTGTAGATTTTCTGTCTAGATGATGTGTCTAATGCTGTGAGTGGTGTGATAAAGTCTCTATAACTACTGCTGTGCTGGAATTTATCTCATTTAGCTCTAGTAATAATTTTTATATATTTAGAGGCTCCCATGTTGGGTACATACAAATATATTCACAATTCACAATTATATCTTTTTGCTAGATTGATCTCTTTATTGTTACATAATTGCCTACTTTATCCCTTTTACAGTTTTCAAATTGCACTTTATTTTATCTATCAGTACATCTATTTCTGCTCACTTTTGGCTTTTATTTGCATGGAATATCTTTTTTCATCCTTTCACTTTTATTCTATGTGCTTGTTTAGAGATGTGAGTTTCTCCTAGGCAGCATATAGTAGGATTTTTTGATCCATTCAGCCAATCTATATCTTTTCTTTTTAAAAATAAATAATTATTTAATTTTATTCATTATTATTATTTTAATTTGATCAGAGAAAGACAGAGAGAGAGAGAGAAAGTAAGAAAGCAAGCTATTGGGTCCAGGATTTGAACTGCAGTCAGCCATGTGGGAATTCAGTGCCTTAACCACCAGGCCAGCTGCCGGCCCCAGTCTATATCTTTTCAATGGGAAGTTTAATTAGTTTACATTTAGGGCTATTTTAGATAGATTACAAATTACTCATCATTTTGTTAGGTGTTTTCTGGCTATATTTTAACATTTTTTAAATGCTTGTCTTTCACATTTATGGATTAGACTAGTAAGGAATTGCGACAGTTTGCAATTGTGTTCTATGAAGATCTTAGAAGTTTGAAGATAGAGAGTGATCTCAAAATTTTACAGATGAAAAAGTGTACAGAGTTCACATTTGCTTTAATTTTCTAAGTAGAATGATTCTAATGACTGGGAAAAAATAATAAAGCAAACAATAAGAATTTATATAATGTTTTCCCAGAAATAATTGAACATTGAAAGAATAACCTTTTATCTTTGCAAAATATTCACTTTTTGGAAATATGAGTTATCATATAGCTTGAAACGAGTTTTCCAGAAATTCATAAGACTGGAGTAAAAAAGTCACTCATATTTATCTCAACTTCTAAATGAGAATCAAGTCTTACAATTATTCTAAATATTTTTTATATTTGCTCTACATTTCCTTTTGGTCAATTATTTCTTTGAAAAGCTCCCTCCAATTCAGCAAATTAATACTAGTTTCTAAATAAAAATTCTGCCATTCTCAGGGGAATCTGAAAACTGCTTGAATAAATTGTTGAAAATAGAAATAATTTATTTTAGACTTTCAAATTTCTCTCTTGTCTGCTTAAAATGCTTTATGGAAAAAAACCCTTGCGATGAATGGTGCCATGGAAAAAAACCCTTGCGATAGATGGTGCCATTTAGCAAAATCCTAGAGAGCTATAATGACAGCATATTTCATAAAAATCACACTAATGAAACAAGAACTTTTTTTTTTATATTTTGCTTTTCTTCCACTGACAATTATAAAAAAAGGTGAGAGATAATTTGTTTTCACTTTATTTATTTATTTGCCATAGGGCATGCACATTTGTGGGAGAGACAGAGAGAGGGAAAAATAAGAAGTCACCACCTGGGGGTGGGGGGAGATGGACATGCCACAATCCCTTTGCAGCACGTGAAGGACTAGAGCCACTGTTGCCTGCTTGGAAGATGGAAGAAGAGGACCATAAGCTGAGGAATGTAAGTAGTCTCCAGAATCTGGGAAGGGAAGTAAAATATGCTCATCTTGAACTTTGAGGACAAAAGTCTGACTGTTTTTCCCTAATTTTAAAATCCTTTCCAGAGGGCCTTGGGGGAGTCACACCTACAAACATTAACAGACTACTTCGGCCCATCAGTAAGGGAGGGGGCTCTTCCTACATCCTATCTGTGGCATAGTAACTTTGTGATTTATAATAAGCCTTCTTATCTCTGTTAAAGTAAATGGCCTAGGGAATCTGAAAAATACACCAGGCATGCGTGTGTGCATGCCCAAATTGCCTACAGGATGGAGAAATAGAGGAAAAGGGATTTGAGCATGGCCCTACCCTATTTAGGTGCTTTCTCCTCTCTTCATCCTTTTTTTCTCTGTTTCTGGCAAGCCTACATGTCCTCCAGAAACTAAAATAAATGAATTTCTTACTGACTATGAAATTAAAAAGGGGAAATCCATGATTTAACAATGTATTGGGTTGAATTTGTTTAATATTATAGTTAAAAGAGCCCAAATCCTGGAATCATGCTTTAAATATTGGGTTTTGTTTGGTTATTACAGATATGGCAGAAAACAGAGTATATGCTATCAAGGAAATATCAAATCCAGCATAACTGTGTATAGTTAAAATGAAAAAAAAATGCAGAATATTTAAATACTAAAGAGCAGATTGAAACTATATATAGTACAGTGTCTTCATTTTGTTTAATGTAGTTACTGTTATGATTAGATTAAAATCCCTCACGCTGCTACTTCTATTCTCCCTATCCCATTTTCTGTTTCTTTCTTCCTCCTTTCTTACCTTCCTCTGAATTAATGGAGTTTTTAATTTAGAATTCCATTTTATACCCATAATTATCTTATTTGTACTAGCAGTTTGTAAATTATGGTCCAAGGCCAGATGTGGCATGCTGCCTGTTGCTATAAAGATTTATTGGAAAACAGCCATATCCAGTAATTGACTTATTATCTATGGTTGCTTTTGTGCTACAAGGGTAGAGTTGAATGGTTTCAATAGAGATTGTATGCCCTACAGAGTCTAAAATATTTACTACCTAGCCCTTTAAGGAAAAGATTGGTCAGTCCTTAATTTTTACATCTTTGTTAATTTTTAGTGGGTTATAATTGATATACATCTTTAATTGATCAGGCCCCATTTAAACATTACACTGCTTTCTGTGTAGAGTAGGGAACGCATAGCAGTATTCTTTTCAGCTCTTCTCCTATTCTCTGAACTATTGTTGGCATAACTTTTACTTCTAGATAGATAATAAATATAAGATATATAAACTACTCATTCGCTTTAGTCAATTATACTTAACTGCAATTAAAAATACAAAAAGTAAATTTTATATTTGAGTTAATTTTTAGCCATTTATAACTATCCTCATTTCTTTTTGTATATCCCAATTTCTGTCTTGTATTTTTATTCCTACATCGAACCTTCCATTAATATGCTTTGTAGTGACAGCTGATAATTATAATCTCAGTTTTTATCTGAACAATCTTTACTTGGTTCTCATTTTAAACATTTTTTCACAAATCATTCTACCTTTTTAATTTTCTAAATTAAGCTAGCCTATGATTGAGATATAGAACATGATATTTCTATACACATATCTATAGTGAATTTGATACAATTAACACATCTACCTCTTTACACAGTTACCATTTCTTGTGTGTGTGATATACAATGCAGAATTATCAACTACTGTACTCCTGCTACATTTGATCTCTAGAATTTACTCATTAGACATAACTAAAAGTTCTTACTCTTTAGCCAACATTCCTTTATTTGCTCACTCTTCTACCACTGGTAATCACCACTCTACTCTCTGCTTCTTCAATTCAACTTTTCTAAATTCCACATATAAGAAAGAACATGCAATACTTGTTTTTCTGCTGTAGAATATTTTCTTTAGCATATTTCCCTCCAGGTTTAATTATATTGCTAAAATAGCAAGATTTCCTTCTTTTTTAAGGCTCAATAATGTCCCATTCTTTTTAAAATTCCAATTGGACAACTTCTTTATCTATTCATCTGTCAGTGGAAATGAAGGTTGTTTCCATATCGTGGCTAGTGTAAATAATGCTTTAACAAACATGGAAATACAGCTATTTCTTGGAAATCCTGAGTTCATTTCTTTTGTAAATAAACCAGATGAGGGATTTATGGATTATATGATAGATCTTTAAAAAAAATTTTCGAGAAATGCTTGTATTTCTTTCTTTTTCTGAGAGAGAGATTTTTGCTATTGGGAGTGTGCGCTCACCAGAGAAACAGGGAGAGAGAGACAGAGAGAGACAGAGAAATCACCCCCTGGGGGTATGGCCATGCCATAGTCCCTTCTCCTCCATTCTTCTCTCTGGATTTTGGGTATGCATGCACACTCACCTGGTGTGAGTTTCAAGCCATTGAGTCTGGGACTTGAACTGCAGTTAGCCATGTGAGAGTCCAGTGACTGAACCACTATGCCATCTGCTGGCTCCCTGTATTGCTTTTTTGTAATATAGGTACCAATTTACATTCCCCTGAACTGTTCAAGAACTCTCTTTTCTTCAAATCCTCCCAACTGTTATCTGTTGTCTTTTTGATAATCACTGTTCTAACAGGTGTGATATGTAGGATTTAGACTACATTCGTAGGTATTTGGACATGGGAAAAGTCACGATGTATTTTTTTTTTTTCTCAATGACTCAATACGTATGGGAGAGGCTCCCCATAATGGAATTACTGTGGTTTTGCTCTTTATGGTCTAGTAAATGTTCACAATGCCCCCATTTTAAGTCTCAGAGGAATTTATGACTTTCTGGTGCTGGACTAGAATCAGACTGAAATCAGTCAATGACTTGAGTACCAAGATAAGGAAATCTTCATCAGTGACTACAACAAAAGCCATATAGCCCTTTCTAAGGATTAACTCAAGACTCCCAGGTGTGGGGAACCAGTGGTTAGCCGTAATGGCTATGTCACTGGACTCCCACGAAATCGACCGCAGTTCGCATCCTGGACCCGGTGGCTTAAAACTCACGCCGGGCATGTGTGCGTGCGTGCCCAAGAATGGAGGAGAAGGGATTGTGGCGTGGCCATCCCCCCTGGGGGGTGATTTCTCGCTTTCTGTCTCTATGTCTCTCTCTGTCTGTCTGGCGAGCACACGCGCCCTATAGCAAAAACCTCTCCAAAAAAAAGACTCCCAGGTGTCTTCAGTTGCAGTACTTGGGCTGATAACCTATTTCAGAGAAACAGGTTTTGATTCCTTGTCAGGATCCTATATAACTAGGTCATTTCCACCAATCTATGACAACCCATTCCGGCTCCCTTCCACTGCCCTGAAAGTTTTACTACATAAATTTGGCTTTGCTATCTTCTCCATTTGTCTGTATTTCCAATTCTTTGTGAACATCAGAGAAGAACCAGCATGGGTATTGGACCTGATTACCCCTGCACTTCCCTGGCATTATCACATTGTAGTATTTTTTTTTAATTTTGCATTTCCATTATGATTAGTAATAGTGAGCATTTTTTTCGTATTCATTTTTTATCATTTTCCCCAAGTCAGTTAATTTGCTTATGGCTAGGATAAAAAGGCATAATTATAAACTTTAATTAATGAAGATGCTACACCTTATCAGAGTGATATGTTAAAACCAGTCAAGCTCTGCATCCCACCCACAGTGTAGGAGCCAGCCACAGTGGGACAGAGTGATGGAGCTGCAAAGAGACCACAGCTCACATTCCCTCACCCATACCTTTAAACTCCTAGTGCAGGAGCTGGCCAGAGGGAGAGAGAGTTACAGAGCTGCAGAGGGACCATGTTTCACATCCTCCTACCAGTGCCTTTAAATTCCCATGTGTGTGCTTTCAGACATTCCCCTCTTTCCCCTCTTTCCTGTGCCCTCCACCATCAACTTTCTCCGTGTTCCGTCCACAGTGGAAGAGAGTGACAGAGCTGCAGAAAGACCACAGCTCACATCTCCTCACCCATGCCTTTTAAACTACCTCCTGTACATCAGGATTTCATATTTTACTGGCCTGTGCACTACACTTTTCTTCCTTTAGTTAGATCTCTATAGCTCAGTCCTGGGTATATCTGGTCCTGAGAGTTTGGGAGAGGAACCAAACACAAAATTGACCACGCACACTCTGCTCTGACTGGGAGACAGGCTCTCTACCATACATAAGGGAAGTAGAGCTGTTTTTCTCCCTTAACACTACAGAATCTACTCTGAAATAGGATAAAGTGTGTACTTCATGAGATGAATAAAAATTAGTGCATGGGCACAAGAAATATGAGAAAACAGTGAAATATCTCTCCTTCAAGGGAGCACAGCAACTCATTAACCATAAAAAAATGAATTCATGAAAAAGGTCTGAAAAAGAATTCAGAATATTCATAGTGACAAAACTAAATGAAATGCAAGAAAAAACAGATAACCAACTGCAAAAGACTCAGGAAATACAAAGAATTCCAAATAGAATGAACTTAAGATGATTCTCCCCTCTCCATGTTATAGTCAGATGGACAAAAATTAAAGACGAAGCTAAGATTCTAAAAATAGCAAGAATTAAATGACATGTCACTTATAATGGTTATCCTATTAGATTAACATTAGACCTCTTGACTGAAACAATGCAAGCAAGAAAAGAATAGGTAGATATATTTAAAATCCTAAAAGAAAATTAATTTCATTTGGGAATACTACATCCAGCAGGATTATTCTTTAAATGGGAAGAACAAATAAAATCATTTTCTGATAAATAAAAAATGAAAGACTTTACCAACACTAGACCAGCTTGTCAAGAAATACTGAAGAGAGTACTATTTCAGGAAACTGAAAGACATACAAGCACAAATAAGTGTGTGTGGGGGGCAGCAAGAAAATGGCTAACAAAACAGCAGAGATAAATCTGCAAATATCGATAATAACGTTGAGTGTTAATGGATTAAATTCTCCAGTTAAAAGACATAGACTGGTTGAATGGAAAAAAAAGGAACCTTCTTTAGGCTTTTGGGAAAAAAAGTACCTCACTGATAAACACATAAATAAATGAAAAGTGAAGGACTGGAAAAAATAAAGTGAAGGACTGGAAAAATATATTTTCTATGCAAATGGAAATTAAAAGAAGGCTGGAACTGAAATACTGATATCAGACAAAATAGAATTTAAGACACCCACAACGAGAGACAAAGAAGGGTAGTACATAATACTAAAAGACCTAATCCACCAAGAAGATATAACAATAATAAATATCTATGCTCCTTACCTCAGAGCATCCAAATATGTGAGAGACTGGTAGATCCAAAGGGAGACAAAGACTGCACTACACTGATCATTGGAGATCTCAATAGCCCACTGTGTCCTCTAGATAGATCATCTGGACAAAAAATAAACAAAGAGATACAGAATCTAAACAATACCATGAATCAAATGAATTTGACAATCATCTATAGAATTTTCCATCCAACAACCACAAAATACACATATTTATCACCCCACATGACATACTTTCAAGACTTTAAACATATAATAGGGCACAAAATAAGCCATTACAAATTCAACTGTGTAGAAACTATACCCAGCATCTTTTCTGACCATAATAGAATTAATCTCAAAATTGCTGCAGAAAGAATCCTCCAAAATACACAAGCACATGAAAACTAAGCAATCTTCTGAATGAATTCACAAGCACTGAAGAAATTAAGACTGAAATCAATAGATTACTTGAAACCAATGAGAATAAGCACATACATTTTCATAACCTATGGGACATAGTGAAAGCAGTCATAAGAGGGAAGTCCATAACAATCAGTGCTCATAAAAAAAAGTGAAAGGGGACAAATAGACACCCCAACAACATACCTCACAGAACTGGAGAAACAACAACTACAAAAATACAAGTAGAAAGAATATTTTAGAAAAATAAGTTTAGAAAAATAAGTGAAATAGAGAATAAAAGAGCTATACAGAAATGAATGAAACCAAAAACTAGTTGAGAAGATAAAATTGACACACCGTTACCTAGACTAATCAAGAAGAACAGAGAAAGAAACCAGACAAAGCACATCAGCAGCGAAATAGACAATATTACAACAGAAATAACAGACATATAAAAGATCATGAGGGAATATTATGAGCTATTATAAGCCAACAATAAAGAAAATCTAGATGAGAAGGACACATTTCTGGACACATAAAATTTACCAAGATTGAACCAGAAAGATCTAGAAAGCCTGAACAGACCAATAACAAGCAGTGAGATTGAATCAATGATAAATAGTAGCCCGACAAAGAAAAATCTAGGTCCCAATGATTTCACTTCTGAATTCTATAAACTTTTAAAGAC
>NW_006159434.1:837385-843209 GCF_000334495.1 Tupaia belangeri chinensis
CGTGGCCATCCCCCCTGGGGGGTGATTTCTCGCTTTCTGTCTCTATGTCTCTCTCTGTCTGTCTGGCGAGCACACGCGCCCTATAGCAAAAACCTCTCCAAAAAAAAGACTCCCAGGTGTCTTCAGTTGCAGTACTTGGGCTGATAACCTATTTCAGAGAAACAGGTTTTGATTCCTTGTCAGGATCCTATATAACTAGGTCATTTCCACCAATCTATGACAACCCATTCCGGCTCCCTTCCACTGCCCTGAAAGTTTTACTACATAAATTTGGCTTTGCTATCTTCTCCATTTGTCTGTATTTCCAATTCTTTGTGAACATCAGAGAAGAACCAGCATGGGTATTGGACCTGATTACCCCTGCACTTCCCTGGCATTATCACATTGTAGTATTTTTTTTTAATTTTGCATTTCCATTATGATTAGTAATAGTGAGCATTTTTTTCGTATTCATTTTTTATCATTTTCCCCAAGTCAGTTAATTTGCTTATGGCTAGGATAAAAAGGCATAATTATAAACTTTAATTAATGAAGATGCTACACCTTATCAGAGTGATATGTTAAAACCAGTCAAGCTCTGCATCCCACCCACAGTGTAGGAGCCAGCCACAGTGGGACAGAGTGATGGAGCTGCAAAGAGACCACAGCTCACATTCCCTCACCCATACCTTTAAACTCCTAGTGCAGGAGCTGGCCAGAGGGAGAGAGAGTTACAGAGCTGCAGAGGGACCATGTTTCACATCCTCCTACCAGTGCCTTTAAATTCCCATGTGTGTGCTTTCAGACATTCCCCTCTTTCCCCTCTTTCCTGTGCCCTCCACCATCAACTTTCTCCGTGTTCCGTCCACAGTGGAAGAGAGTGACAGAGCTGCAGAAAGACCACAGCTCACATCTCCTCACCCATGCCTTTTAAACTACCTCCTGTACATCAGGATTTCATATTTTACTGGCCTGTGCACTACACTTTTCTTCCTTTAGTTAGATCTCTATAGCTCAGTCCTGGGTATATCTGGTCCTGAGAGTTTGGGAGAGGAACCAAACACAAAATTGACCACGCACACTCTGCTCTGACTGGGAGACAGGCTCTCTACCATACATAAGGGAAGTAGAGCTGTTTTTCTCCCTTAACACTACAGAATCTACTCTGAAATAGGATAAAGTGTGTACTTCATGAGATGAATAAAAATTAGTGCATGGGCACAAGAAATATGAGAAAACAGTGAAATATCTCTCCTTCAAGGGAGCACAGCAACTCATTAACCATAAAAAAATGAATTCATGAAAAAGGTCTGAAAAAGAATTCAGAATATTCATAGTGACAAAACTAAATGAAATGCAAGAAAAAACAGATAACCAACTGCAAAAGACTCAGGAAATACAAAGAATTCCAAATAGAATGAACTTAAGATGATTCTCCCCTCTCCATGTTATAGTCAGATGGACAAAAATTAAAGACGAAGCTAAGATTCTAAAAATAGCAAGAATTAAATGACATGTCACTTATAATGGTTATCCTATTAGATTAACATTAGACCTCTTGACTGAAACAATGCAAGCAAGAAAAGAATAGGTAGATATATTTAAAATCCTAAAAGAAAATTAATTTCATTTGGGAATACTACATCCAGCAGGATTATTCTTTAAATGGGAAGAACAAATAAAATCATTTTCTGATAAATAAAAAATGAAAGACTTTACCAACACTAGACCAGCTTGTCAAGAAATACTGAAGAGAGTACTATTTCAGGAAAATGAAAGACATACAAGCACAAATAAGTGTGTGTGGGGGGCAGCAAGAAAATGGCTAACAAAACAGCAGAGATAAATCTGCAAATATCGATAATAACGTTGAGTGTTAATGGATTAAATTCTCCAGTTAAAAGACATAGACTGGTTGAATGGAAAAAAAAGGAACCTTCTTTAGGCTTTTGGGAAAAAAAGTACCTCACTGATAAACACATAAATAAATGAAAAGTGAAGGACTGGAAAAAATAAAGTGAAGGACTGGAAAAATATATTTTCTATGCAAATGGAAATTAAAAGAAGGCTGGAACTGAAATACTGATATCAGACAAAATAGAATTTAAGACACCCACAACGAGAGACAAAGAAGGGTAGTACATAATACTAAAAGACCTAATCCACCAAGAAGATATAACAATAATAAATATCTATGCTCCTTACCTCAGAGCATCCAAATATGTGAGAGACTGGTAGATCCAAAGGGAGACAAAGACTGCACTACACTGATCATTGGAGATCTCAATAGCCCACTGTGTCCTCTAGATAGATCATCTGGACAAAAAATAAACAAAGAGATACAGAATCTAAACAATACCATGAATCAAATGAATTTGACAATCATCTATAGAATTTTCCATCCAACAACCACAAAATACACATATTTATCACCCCACATGACATACTTTCAAGACTTTAAACATATAATAGGGCACAAAATAAGCCATTACAAATTCAACTGTGTAGAAACTATACCCAGCATCTTTTCTGACCATAATAGAATTAATCTCAAAATTGCTGCAGAAAGAATCCTCCAAAATACACAAGCACATGAAAACTAAGCAATCTTCTGAATGAATTCACAAGCACTGAAGAAATTAAGACTGAAATCAATAGATTACTTGAAACCAATGAGAATAAGCACATACATTTTCATAACCTATGGGACATAGTGAAAGCAGTCATAAGAGGGAAGTCCATAACAATCAGTGCTCATAAAAAAAAAAAAATTGAAAGGGGACAAATAGACACCCCAACAACATACCTCACAGAACTGGAGAAACAACAACAACAAAAATACAAGTAGAAAGAATATTTTAGAAAAATAAGTGAAATAGAGAATAAAAGAGCTATACAGAAATGAATGAAACCAAAAACTAGTTGAGAAGATAAAATTGACACACCGTTACCTAGACTAATCAAGAAGAACAGAGAAAGAAACCAGACAAAGCACATCAGCAGCGAAATAGACAATATTACAACAGAAATAACAGACATATAAAAGATCATGAGGGAATATTATGAGCTATTATAAGCCAACAATAAAGAAAATCTAGATGAGAAGGACACATTTCTGGACACATAAAATTTACCAAGATTGAACCAGAAAGATCTAGAAAGCCTGAACAGACCAATAACAAGCAGTGAGATTGAATCAATGATAAATAGTAGCCCGACAAAGAAAAACCCAGGTCCCAATGATTTCACTTCTGAATTCTATAAACTTTTAAAGAATTTATTCCAATTCTTTTCAAACCATTTTTAAAGATGCAATAAAAAGGAACCCACACAAATGTATTCTATGAAGCCTCTATCATTCTGATCCCTAAAACAGACAAGGACATAACCAAAAATAAAAGATGGAAACTACAGAACAATATCTCTGATGAATTCAGATGCAGAAATGATCAATAAGTAACTGGCAAATAATATCCAACAACATATTAAAATGATTACATACCATGACCAGGTAGGCTTTATTCCAGGGAATAAAGTGTGGTTCAATATACATAAAACAATAAATGTAATACAGCACAGTGACAGAAGAGAAGCTAAAACCCAAATGATCATATCAATCAATGCAGAAAAAGCATTTGACAACATGTAACATCCCTTCATGATTAAGACTCTCAGAAAAATTGGTATAAAAGAGAAATTTCTGAACATAATAAAAACCATATATACAAGCCCATAACTATCTTCATACTGAATGGTGACAAGCTGAAATCCTCTCCACTGAAAACTAGAACAAGACAAGGGTGCCCACGTTTTCCACTCCTTTTCAACATAGTGCTAGAAGTCCTAGCCAATGCAATCAGACAAGAGGATAAACTTAAAGACATTCGAACAGGGAAAAGGAAGTGAAACTATTTGCAAAAGACATGAATATATGCTAGAAAATCCAAAAGAATACAACAATACTCTACAAAAAAGAATAAAATAGGAAGCATCTCACTTCTTGACTGCAAAATATATTACAAAACAGTTATAATACAGCATGGTATTGGCACAAAAACAGGCAAGTAGACCAATGAAACAGAATAGAGAACCCAGAAATTAACACCAAAATGAACAGCCAATTGATTTTTTTTTTGGGGGGGGGAGAGATTTTCACTATAGGGCGTGTGCGCTCGCCAGACAGACAGAGAGAGACATAGAGACAGAAAGCGAGAAATCACCCCCCAGGGGGGATGGTCACGCCGCAATCCCTTCTGCTCCATTCTCCTCTCGAGATCTTGGGCATGCACGCACACGTGCCCGGCATGAGTTTTAAGCCACCGGGTCCGGGATGCGAACCGCGGTCGACTACGTGGGAGTCCAGCGACATAGCCATTACGCTAACTGCTGGTTCCCAACCAATTGATTTTTTTTTTAAGAAAGATTTTTACTATAGGGCTTCTGTGCTCACCAGAGAATCAGAGAAAGATAGAAAGTGAAAAATCACCCCGGAGAGATGACCACACTTCAGTCCCTTCTCCTCTAGTCTCCTCTTGGGATTTTGGGCTTGCAAGCACGTGGGCCCTGCATGAGTTTGAGCTGCCGGGCCTGGGACTCGAACTTTGGTTGACTACATGGGGGTCCAGTGACCTAACCATTACACCAACTGCTGGTCCCAGCCAGCCAATTGATTTTTGACAAAGGGTGCCAGTTAATCCAGTGGGGAAAAGAAAATCTCTTCAGCAAATGGTTTAGGAAAAATGGGATAGTCACCTGCAGAAAAATGAAACTGTATCCCTATCTCTCACAATAAACAAAAATAAACTCGAAATGGATCAAAGATCTAAACATAAATCTCAAACTACTGGTGAAAAACACAGGAGAAACTCTTGGAGGCATCAGAGTAGGCAAAGACTTCTTAAATAAGACCCCCAAATCACAGACGATAATCCCCAAAATAGACAAGCGAACTGCAGCCACCTCGCACCTCACATCCCGAGGGCACCTACTTGGGCACACCTGCTTGGCCATCTGTCGGTGTGGCCGCACAGGCCTCGGAGAGCAGGTGCTACTGGGAGAGCCGCGGCTCTAGAACCTGGGGCACCAGGAGCCGGGCCTGGCCAGGCGGTCCGAGTAGAGACAGGCGGGAAGCAGGGGCAGCTGCTGGGCAGTGGGGAGACTGACCTTGAGGGCGGGGATCTCGATGCTGTCGCCGAGGCTGATGGCGCCTGCGAGGACGGTCCCAGTCATCACGGTACCCTGGCCTCTGATGGAGAAGCAGTGGTCCACGGCCATGAAGAACGGCCCCGACGGGTCTCTCGTTGGGGTGGGGATCTGCGACTTCAGGAACTGCAAAGAGACGCGGGGCATAGCCTGTCCGGAGAGTGCGGGGACAGGGCTGGGGTGCACAGGCCAGCAGGTCACTGAGGTCACCAAGTATAGGTGGCTGAAAGCCCCGCGCCCCGCACTCCTGCGAGCCAGCGTTCAATTGCGTCCACCTCCACCACACGCCCAGGTGCAGGGAGAGGCCAGTGTGCCCAGGGGCGACCTGCAGGCCTGGTCCACGGGCAGGGCTCTGGCACATCGCCCGGCTGTACGCGCGTTCCCAGCCTCCTAGGCCGGTGGGGGGAGGTGCCTCTCGCCCTGGCCCCTGGCCTCATGCCCACTCCCCCCACAACAAGCCTCCTCTCCCCTGGAGACTGCTCTGGAAAGACTCAGGGTGTAGCGGAGCCCTGCCACGACCACGGTCAACACCCTGCTGTGACTATTTACCTGCCCTGCATGGGGAGCAGAGGGCAGCTGCCCGGGCTGGGTGCAGCGGCAGGGCCGGGGCGACCGCCGGGCCGCCCCGCCAGGCCCAACAGAG
>NW_006159434.1:843361-848432 GCF_000334495.1 Tupaia belangeri chinensis
CCGGGGCGCGCCCCCCCAGCCACTGGCAGCAAACCTCCCAAAGTCCTGGCACTGTGGTGACAGTTCCTTCGGAACAAGAATGGAGCTTCCAAGGGTCCGTGGTCTGCTGTCTGGCTCCAGGTTCCTAACGGAGCAGACAGGCTTCGCTGGCCCAGGCTCCCAGGGCAGTGCTCCCTGGAGCTGCAGGGAGAGACACAAGCGCCTGGACACATGTGCTTTGCTGAATCAGCAGGCCAGTGCCTGGAGACCCAGGGCACGTGGTCACCCCATGCTCAGCTTCACGGAACGGGGCCAGCAGATCCCAAAGCCAGCCCAACCCCAGTGTGGGTCCGGCCCTGCCTCCCCCACTCCTCCTGTCCCCCTCGTGGACTCACTGGCAGGCCTGAAGAGTCCTACAACCTGAGTCTCCACCACTTCCTGGGATTACAGGATGAGTAATGAGCCTCAGGGTAGCTGCGAGTGCTAATGACCACTGTGCACAGGACATGGGACTGGCCTGAGCAAGGGATGCTGGGCCGCCATCCCTTCCTGGCCCACTGGAGGCCTCGGCTCACTCGGCCCTCAGACCCACAAGGGACAGCCCTGGAATCGCCTTTCCTGCTTTCTTTTTCTTTTCTTCTTCTTCTTCTTTGCTATAGGGTGCATGTGCTTGCCAGAAAGACAGAGAGAGACAGAGAGACAGAAAGCAAGGAATCACCTCCCTGAGGTATGGCCACGCTGGTTAAAAAGCTTCTGCACAGCCAAAGAAACAGTAATTAGAGTGAAGAAAGGACTCTCAGAATGGGAGAGTATGTCTGCAAACCATGCCTCAGATAAGGGACTGATCATCACAATATACAGGGTACTCAAGCAGTTTATCCACAAAAAGTAATTGATCCAATAATGGTTACATACGTCATAATTCCATTTATATAGTATCCATAAAAGACAAAACTGTGGGGGACCAGCAGCTGGTGTAATGGCTATGGTGCTGGACTCCCACGTATGCATGTCTTTGATTTCTTTTTCTTGTCTAATTGTGAAAATCCAGTACTATGTTGAAAAAAAGGGTGAGAGTAGGGAATCTTGCATTATACTGGATCTTTGAGGAAAAGCTTTCAGTTTTTCCTATTGATTATGATGCTAATTGTAGGTTTGTCATTAAAAAATATTGTGTTGATGCAAATGTTTTCTAAATTTACTTTGTTTAGACTTTTTATCATGAGTAGATACTGAACTTTTTCAAATGCTTTCTTTGTGTCTATTGAGATAATAATATACTTCTTACCAAATTGCTTCATGGGAACATTCTGCCAAATATTCAAAAAATAATTTATACCCCTCATTCTTAAACACATCCCCAAAAATAGAAAAAGGCGAACATTTCCAAAATGATTGTATGAGGCCAGCATTACCCTGATGCCAAAGCCAAAGACACCACAAGAAAAGAAAACTACAGGCCAATTTCTATGATGAGCATCAATTTAAATATCCTCAATAAGATACTACCAAATCAGATTCTGCAGCACATTAAAAAGATTATACTCCATGATCAAAGGTTTTTATTCTTGGAATATAAGCTTGGGTCAACACATGCATATCAATCAATGTGATAGCATCACATGAACAGAGATTGTTTTATGTTTATATTTTAAAATACATATTGATTCACAATATGAAAAGGTGTCATTTACAATTTATCCCGCTTCCAAAATTGGTGGAAACTTACATAACTAAATAACAATATTAAGATGAGAAAATAGACATGAATACAATATTTATGTATATAGTTCTGTAATATACCACCTTATTTATATAATTACCGAGGTTCAGAACTATTTTATCACCAAAAGGTTCTCCCCATGCTACCTCTGAATGGGCACACCCATCTACCTCCCTACACTGTCCCTAATTAGAGTAACCACTAATGAATTTTACATACCAATAGTTTTGTATTTTAAAAAAAATTGTTGTTGTTGTTGTTGTTTTTAATTTTTCTTAACTTGCCAGAGGGTGTATGCACTTGCTGGAGAAAAAAGGAATGTGAGATGGTACTCTCATGGCTCATGGTCCCTCTCACAATCCCCTCCTCCATTTCTCCCTGCTTTGGAGATTTTGGGCATACTTGCACATTTTTCAAGACACAGGGTCTGGGACTCAAGCTATATGGTTGGCCATATGGAATGCAGTTGCCTTAACAACTAAGCCATGGGCTGGCCCATAGTTTTGTCTTTTTTTGGGGGGCGGGGGGTAGGAGAGGTTTTTTGCTATATGGTGCGTGCGCTTGACAGAAAGACAGAGAGAGACAGAGAGACAGAAAGCAAGAAATCACCTCCCAGGGAGGATGGCCATGCCACAATCTCGTCTGCTCTATTCTCCTCTCGGGATCTTTTTTATTTTTTATTATTTATTTATTTTTTTATTTAGGTTTTTTTTTTTTTTTTGCTTTAGGACACGTGTGCTCACCAGACAAAGAGAGAGAAAGACAGAGAGATAGAAAGCGAGAAATCACCCCGAGGATGGCCACGCCGCAATCCCTTCTCCTCCATTCTCCTCTCGGGATCTTGGGCACGCACGCACACACGCCCGGCGTGAGTTTAAGCCACTGGGTCCGGGATGCGAACCGTGGTCGACTATGTGGTTGTCCAGTGACATAGCCATTATGCTAACTGCTAGTCCGCCCTCTTGGGATCTTGAGCATGCACGCACTATGCCTGGCATGAGTTTAAGCCATGGAGTCCGGGACTCGAACCAGTCGATTACACAGGAGTCCAGCGACATAGCCATTACACCAACTACTGGTCCCCCATAGTTTGGGTTTTTTATCTATACTATATAAATGGAATTATGAAGTATGTAACCATTATGTAAAATTGAGATTTTTGTTTTTCTTTCACTCAGAATGTCTTTCAGATCTATTTAAGATATTGCATGTATGGAACCAGCAGATGGTGTAATGGTTATGTTGCTGGACTCCATGTAGTTGACCACAGTTCAAGTCTCAGATCTGGTGGTTTAAAACTCATGTCAAGCACGTGTGCATGCGTGCCCAAAATCCTGAGAAGAGAATGGAGAAGGAATTGCAGCATAGCCATCCCCCTTGGGAGTGATTTCTCCCTTTCTGTCTCTCTGTCTCTATCTCTCCAGTGAGCACACTTTCCCTATAGCAAAAATCTCTCTGAAATAAAAAAGATATTACATGGATAAATAATTTACTTTCTTTTTTATTTTAAAATTATTGCCATATACAGCACATGTGCCCACTGAAGAAAGACAGTGAATGGTAAACTGAGAAATCACCCTCCAGTGTGTAGGGCCACATTGAAATCCCTTTTTTATTCTCTTGGGATTTTGGGCACACATGATTTTCAAGTCACCAGGTCTGGGACTCAAGTGGGATTAGCCATGTGGAAGTCCAGTGCCTTAACCACCTGTTGGCCCCTCAGTAACTCCTTTTAATTCCTGAGTAGTTTTTCATGTTGAGAATATACCACTGTTTGTTTACCCATTCGTCAGCCGTAGTACAATTTGTTCGATTGATTGCTTTATTTCTTGACATTTGTTTTACATTTTTGCTTTTGGCATTTCTTGTAATTGGGGTTTAAACATTATTTCTAGCAGTTCTATAGTGGAGACTGATGTAAATAGCATTTATGACTTAGAATGGAGGGTATCTCTTCTTGTGGTAAGTCTTTAACATGAAAGGTGAAATCAATCTACTTGAGAGTTGAGCTGGGTACGGTCTCTTTTTGTAATGATTACCATGAATCTACTACTAGCTCCACGTTCCTCTTGTATTATCTTGTGGTCAGATTGAGGGCTCATTGTCAAGTTTTTCTTAAGAGTCATCCACCTTCAGCTTTAGGTTTTCTCAGTGAACATTACTTCAATGAGCAACTCTCCCTATGTTTCTGCCCTTTCCCTAGCAAAATCTGTTGTTACTATACAATGTTTGCAAGCTTCGTGGTGGAGGCACGAGTGATTCAGCATCACTCTTAGGAAGGTCTTACGTCCCTGAATCTTGCACATAGGGCTTTCTCTGTGACCATTCTCCTTCCCAGAATTGTGGGGCACAGGCTTATAATCTGGGCTGAGAAAGGATTTTTGCCTTTCTTCCAGTTAGAATTTTTTTTTTCCTGTTACCTTCTCTGAGGTACAATGGGTCTTCATCTGAATTCTAGATTTGACAATATTTTTTTCCATCTCTAAATGGCTTAAGTCTTTTGTTTAATGAGTTAAATGGAACTAGAATAGGGCTCCAGATTTTTCCTGTAGTGGTAGTTTTGTCACCTAAGATTGGATCCATGAGATGAGCAGTTCCATTGACGTTCTTTAACTAACGTCCTGTTTGTGAACATGTTATGCACTCTGTGCAGAAGAGACTGTGAGGGGTTGTCATTTTCACTTCTATTTTAGACACTCAGGGTCATATATCTTTGTGCTAGATTGTAGTTAGCCTGTCATAATCTGTTACATGAAATTGATGATTTCTTTTTAATCTGGTTGTATGGTAGCCCTGCTCCTTTTCCATTTTGTGACACAGTACTCATTTCCCACTCCTCCTCGGGAAGGCCAAATTGACCTTTTACATTGTGCAGTCCATTTGAGTTTTTTCAATGGTATGGTAAGGACAAAAGCTACTTAAAGTGTCTCTAAGAGAGTGAAGACTGATGGCTTTGCTATGTTTGTAGAGAGCTGGAAATAACATATTCCAACATTTGCAATAAGAAAACATACATAAAAAACTTGAAAATTGGGACTACCAGTTGGCATAGTGGCTATGTCACTGGACTCTTATGTATTCAACCATGGTTTGAATCCTAGACTCTGTGGCTTAAACTCACACTGGGCGCATGTGCATGCGTGCCCAAGATCCCGAGAGGAGAATGGAGGAGAAGGGACTGCGGAAATAAATAAATAAATAAAAAGGAAAAGAAAAAACCTGAAAATTAATAATTAAAAAAAATTATTGGGGCCAGCAGCTGGCATATTAATGGTGTCACTGACTAGACTCCCACATGGTCAACTGCTGATTGAGTTCCAGACCCAGTGGCTTGAAACTCACACCAGGCACGTGTGTGTGCATGGCCCA
>NW_006159434.1:848457-850632 GCF_000334495.1 Tupaia belangeri chinensis
AAGAGAAGGGATTATGGCATGGCCATCCTTCCTGGGGGGTGATTTCTCACTTTCCCTCTCACTCTCTTTCTCTCTCTCTCTCTCTCTGGTGAGTGCACATTGCACATGCCCTAAGGGAAAAACTTCTACCAAAAGAAAAAAAAAAGAAAAACATTTTATTGAGATATAATTCATATACCAAACAATTCACTCTTTTAAAAGTGTACAATTCAGTGATTTTTAGTGTGTTCACACCTATTTCCACTATCTTGTGTGTATTTTCTATAGTTTTAACAACTTGTATAACCATTGTCTGAATATTTTCATGAACCCAAGAAGAAATTCATTACCCAGACACCCCTCATTCCTTTATAACCCTTTTAGGGAATATGAAGTAGTATCTCATGGCCATAATAAAAAAAGATAGTTAAAAACAAATGTTGGATACTTTATGGGGAATTTTGAAATCTTGTGTATTGATTTTTAGTAAAAAAAAGGGGGAGAGTATGTAGTGACTTTGGAAAACAATGTAACATAGAGTTGATCCAGTAATTTCACTCCTAGGCATTTACCCAAAAGAACTGAAAATGCACTTTCATGAACAAACTTGCTCGTACTGGCATTATTAACAGTAGATCCCCCCCGCCCAAAATCAAATGTGCATTTAAAGATGAACTGAAAATAAAATGTGGTATTATCTGTAAGAAAACTATTATTCAGCAATTGAAAGAAATGAAGTCCTAAAATATGCTACAACATGGATGAACCTGAAAAACATTGGGCTAAGTAAAATAAACTGGACATAAAAGATTAAATATAATTTATATGAGATGCCCAGTTTACCCAAATCATGACGTAGGTTAGGTTAGTGGCTGCCTAGGACTGGAATAGATGTAGGATTGTTGGTAATGGCTTAGGGCCACTGAGTTTCTTTTTAAGTTAGTGAACATAGGCTGAAATTGATTGTGATGACAGATGTACAACACTTGACTATACCAAAATCCATTGAATGGCACATTTTAAATGAATAAATTAAATGGAATGCTAATTATATCTCTAGAAAGCTGTTAAAAATGTACAGTGGGGAGCCAGTAGATGGCGTAGTGGTTAAGGTTCTAGACTCTCATGAGATTGACTGTGGTCCGAGTCCTGGACCTGGCAGCTTGAAACTCACACTGGGTTCACATGCATGTGTGCCCATAGTCTTGAGAGGGGAGTGGAGAAGAAGGGATTACAGTAGGGCCAACCCCTCAGAGGGTGATTTCTTACTTTATATCTGTCACTCCAGAGAGTGCACAGGCGCTATAGTGAAAATCTCTAAAAAAAAGAAAAAACATATAGTGGACTGTAGTACATTCACACAAGAAAATATTGTTCAGTAGTAAAAGGAGTATGGCCAGTGGATGGTGTAGTAGTTATGTCGCTCGTCTCCCACATGGCTAGCCATGGTTCGAGTCTTCAACCTGGTGGCTTAAAAATCATACCAGGTACATGTGCGTATGTACCCAAGATCCCAGGACGAGAATGGAGGGGAAGAAATTGTGGTGTGACCATTCTCTCCATCTTGCAGGGGATGATTTCTCACTTTCCTTTTCACTGTATCTCTCTCTCCCTCTCTCTCTGGTGAGCATACATACGTGTCCAAAGGCAAAAGCCTCTCAAAAAAATAAATAAAAATCTACAGGTACAATTTAGGGCCCAACCAGGTGGCAGGGTGGTTAAGGCAGCTGGATCTCACATGATTAAATCTATGGTTTGAATCCTGAACCAGGAAGCTTGAAAAACACATGAGGCCTGTTTGTGTGAGTGCCCCAAATCCTGAGACGTTAATGGAGGAGAAAAGATTGCAATGTGGCCATCCCCTGGGGAAAAGGAGGTAATTTCTCATTCCTCTCCCTCCCCTCCCCCCCCATCTCTTTTTTGAGCCCACTCACCCAGTGGCAAAAATCTTAAAAAATAAAAAAAGAGCTATCAAGCCATGAAAAGATAAGGAAGAAACTTAAGTGCATATTGTAAGTGAAAGAAGTCAAACTGAAAAATCTGTATACTGTAATTTTATCAACAGAAATCTTGCAAAACTCAGATCAATAGAATAATACATTTCTAATGAAAAAAAATTAAAAATACTTTGTTAAAACCTAATTTTATATTTAGTGAAAATATCTTTTTTTTTTTTTTTTTTTTTTTTTTTGAGAG
>NW_006159434.1:850762-853908 GCF_000334495.1 Tupaia belangeri chinensis
AGTTTTAAGCTTCAAGGTCTGGGATTTGACCTGCCGTCGACCACATGGGAGTCCAGCGACCTAACCATTACACCATCTGCTAGTCCCATGAAAATATATTTTAAAAAAGAAAAAAGGGGGCAGCTGATAACGTGATGATTAAGATGACTGGATCCCACAAGCCTAATTGTGTGATTTGAGTCTGACTCGGCAGCTTGAAAAACACAGTGGGCACTATGCATGTGTGCCCAAAATCCTGAAAGGAAAATGGAGGAGGAAGGATTACTGTGAGGTAATCTCCTCAAGGGTGCTTTCTTACTTTTCTTCTCTTTCTCTCTGTCTCTCTGATGAGTGCATGTGCTCTATTAAAAATACTGCTACTAATAATTTTGAAATAAAAGTAGATAGAATTAATTTTAAGTGGTCCTATACCAAAGAAATACTAAGTAAAATTTTCAGGCATGAAGAATTCAGTACCTGGTAGAAATGATGCATTAAAAGAAAGAGTGCTAGAAATACAATAAGTGATGGTAAATTAAAATGTCTCTTTTCTTATTCAAATTCCCTAAAGATACATAAAGTGATTGTCTAAGTTAAAACTGAGACATACACCTTATCTTTTTTTTTTTTTTTTAGATTTTGTCTCACAAGAGAGACAGTGACAGAGAGAGGGAAAGTAAGAAATCACTCCCTGGGGAAATGGCCATGCCACAATCTCTTTTCCTCCATCTTCCTCTCAGGATTTTGGGCACATAGCACACACACTCAGTGTGATTTTAAGCTGTGAGTCTGGGACTCACACCGTGGTTGGTCATGTGGGAATCCAGTGTCTTACCCACCATGCCAACTGCTGGCCCATCCATGCATTTCACTTTTACAGTTTGTTTAAGGATAAAATCCTGGACCAGTAGATCCTGTAATGGTTAAAATTCGTGCCAGGCACATGTGCATGTGTGCCCCGAAACCCAAGAAGACAAGACAGAAGAGATTGCAGTATGGTCATCCCCACTGGGGCATGATTTCTTGCTTTTTGTCTCTCTGGGGAGCGCATGCGCCCTATAGTAAAAACCTCTGAAAAAAAAGAAAATAAGTAAAATAAAGATAAAATCTTTGATATTATTGAGTGCAGAGAATGGAGAAAAAATAGGGAGTAAATTGTGATATAACCCTTCCTATAAACATGAGTTTATATAATGTAGATTCTGTTTAATTGAAAGTCCAGAGCAAAACAAAACAGAACAAAAACTCAAAAGTAAATAAATGAAGTATAATTGTAAATACATACTGAAGATAAATTAAATAATAATGCTACCTTCACTCCAGAGTAAATCAAATGAAGAAACAAGGAATAGAAGTAATAGAAAGCAGACAGAAAGTTGGTAGATTTAATCCACAATCACAACTCAATGTGAGTAGTTGACATATCCCATTTAAAAAGACACTTTTAGACTATGTAGAAAGCCTTTTCTTTTTTTTTTTTTTTTTTTTTTTGAGATTTTCACTGTAGGGCGCGTGCGCTCACCAGACAGACAGAGAGAGACATAGAGACAGAAAGCGAGAAATCACCGCCCAGGGGGAATGGTCACGCTGCAATCCCTTCTCCTCCATTCGCCTCTCGGGATCTTGGGCATGCACGCACACGCGCCCAGCGTGAGTTTTAAGCCACCGGGTCCGGCACACGAACCGCGGTTGACTCCGTGGGAGTCCAGCGACATAGCCATTACGCTAACTGCTGGTTCCCGAAAGCCTTTTCTTATGCAGTTGGCATAATGGCCTAAGCACCATCCTGTTTTTTTTTAATTTTTTTTTATTTTTGCCTTTGTGTATATATACATAAAATAATATGTAAACTGTGTCCAACAGGTGGTGTGGTGGTTAGAGGTGCTGAACTCACACATTGCTGACAATGGTTCAAATCCTGGACCTGGCAATTTGCTTTCTCACTTTCCTTCTGTCTCTCTCTCTCTCTTACTCTATCCCTCTCTGGTGAAATAAAAATAAATAAATGAATAAGGAAATAAATAAATAAACAATATGTTAATGGTTTTCTGTTTTTATTTGAGACTTTCACCAAAATGAAAACCATGATTAAGCTCATGTTGCTGTGTTGCCATCATGCTGAATAACCTAAGAAATAAATTGCTTCAAATTAAGTTTTCCTGAAGCCACTACATTTCAGACGAATGATTCTGTAGTTATTTGGGCAATTTAAATTGGATAATTAAACCCCAGCCATATCTGAATCTGTATCTACAGTCACATAAATGTAACAATTTATTTACGGAATTCCTGAAACAAAAATTTACCACTACCAACAATCTCCCCACTCACATTAGGAAGCTAGACATATCCTGGTGTTTAGTTAGCTAAGCAAGACTTAGTTCTAAGTGGATACTTTAATTTTGTAATGAGTTTTTCCTTTATGAAAAGTTGAAATCCCTATGCCATATTGACTAAAAGTCATTATTCATGAAATGTCTAAGACTTGGCTCATAGAAAACTAATCAGATGGGACCAGCAGTTGGCGTAATGGCTATGTTGCTGGACTCCCACGTAGTCGACCGCAGTTCGAGTCCCGGACCTGGTGGCTTAAACTCACGCCGGGCGCGTGTGCATGCATGCCCACTATCCTTAAAGGAGAATGGAGGAGAAGGGACTGTGGCGTGGCCATCCCCCCTGGGGGGTGATTTCTGTCTCTCCGTCTCTCTCTGTCTGGCGAGTGCACGCGCCCTATAGCGAAAATCTCTCCAAAAAAAAAAAAACAAAAACTAATCAGATGTGAATACAGACTTTTGACTATTGTTATTCTAAGATGCTTTCTAAGGGGCCTTGGAGAGTAATGTCTATGAACATTAATCTTGCTATAACAGAGTGCTTTGGTGTGGTGATCGAAGGCAGCTCCTTACTTCCTGACCTGGCATAGCATCATTGGACAAATGGCAAAGCCTTATTGTCTTCAAAATTTTCTTTTTGAGGACCAGCAGTTAGCGTAATGGCTATGTCGCTGGACTCCCATGTAGTCAACCGTGGTTCTAGTCCTGGATCTGGTGGCCGGGCGTGTAAGCGTGCGTGCCCAAGATTCTGAGAGGAGAATGGAGGAGAAGGGATTGCGGCGTGGCCACCCCCTGGGAGGTGATTTCTCAGTTTCTGTCTCTCTGTCTCTCTCT
>NW_006159434.1:853985-871436 GCF_000334495.1 Tupaia belangeri chinensis
TTTAAAGAGATATTTTTGCTAGAGGGAGTGTTCAATTGCTGTAGAGACAGAGACAGAAAGTGAGAAATCACCCCCCAGGGGGGATGTTCACAACTCAGTCCCTTCTCTTCCTTTCTCTTCTCGGGGTTTTGGGCATAGACGCACATGAGCCTGGCGTGAGTTTTAGCCACCAGGTCTGGAACATGAGCCATGATTGCCTACATGGGAGTCCAGTGATGTAACCATTATGTCATCTGGTGGTCTCTTTTACAACAAAGACATGCATATTTAACCAATTACTCACCTAAGAATTTCTAAACCCACATATAACTTACACGTGCATGGTTCTGGATGTCCCAGGTTTTTGGACTAGGTCTATGAACAAACTCCTTAGGCTGCTCACAACATCATGTGTGTCTCCTGTTCTCAGAACTAAATAGAAGAACTGCTATATCTGAGCACCCCAGAAAGCATTTTTTGTGTTTCTCTGGATGTGGTCTCTCAAAGTCATGCTTAGACTCTACCATGTTAATTATTATTTCTACAGAGTTTGACTATCTCCGTTGTCCAATGGTTAAAGATGTTAGCAATTTAGGACTTGCTGGCATAAATGGGTGAATATGTTTGTGATCCAAACTATTGACTCAGATTTTTTTCTTCTTTACAGCAACTCCTTCTTTACATACAGGCTCCATCATTTTGGTTTTAAGGCAGGAAAACTAATGACTCTATAGTAATCAGAATATTACCCAATCATGTATTAATTACTTTATTGTAAATACTGGTGAATAGTGGTTATACATTTTCTTAAGGTGATTGTCATAGGGCACATGCACTTGCCAGAAAGAGATAGAGACAGAAGAAAAGTAATAAATCACCGCCCACAGGGGATGGGCGCATTGCAATCCCTTCTTCTCCATTTTCCTCCTGAGATTTTAAGTATGCACACACACACACATGCCTGGAGTGATTTTCAAGGTCCAGGACTTGAAACATGGTTGGCCATGTAGGAGTCCAGAGCCTTAATCACCATACAACCTGCTAGACCAATAAATAGTCTTATATTCTTTAAAAAAAAGAAAAAGAAAATAATAATTTTTTAACTGGGAAACTTGGAAGAAACTACCTTCAACCAATGTTCAAGATAAACATTACCACTAATAATAAATGTAGATATATGTTTTATCTCATGCCAAGAAACATCACTTCTATAGTATTTTTGGCAAAAATCCATAACTTTGACCTGAACATGAGAAAAGGTCAAGTGTCAAAGTCATAAAGACATGACACATAAGGCAAACCTGAAAAATTACCATAGACTAGAGGAGAATAAGAAAACAACTGTAAAATGCAAAGTGGCATTCTGAATTGGGTTCTGGAACAGAAAAATGATATAAGTGGGAAAAATGGATGAAATCCCATGAAGAATATAATTAAGCTAATAGTATTTTGTTAATGTTCATGTCTTAATTCCATAAGTATAACATGGTTATTCAGTACATAAACATTAGGGGAAGTTGGATAAAGTGCATATAGGAATTCCTCGAAGAAGTTTTACGTTTCTTTACATCTAAAATTATTTCATAAGCCAGACACATTCTTCACAGATTTGGAATCTAAAAACACTGATTTCAGGGCCAGCAGGTGGCATAGTGGTTAAGGTGCTGGACTCCTTCTTGGCTGATTGCTATTCAAGTCTCAGACCTGGTGTCTTGAAAATCACGCTGGGAGTGTGTGCGTGTGTGCTCAAACTGTCAAGACTGGAGACTGGAGGAGAAGGGATTGCAACTTGGCCATTCCCTCTTTCTCTGTCTCTCTGCAGAGTGCACATGCCATATAGCAAGAATCTCTAAAACAACAACAACAAAACATTGATTTCATAGAAGTTGTGAATAGAACAGCAATTATCAGAGACTGGAGAGAATGAGGGAAGAGGGAGATGAAGAAGTTGGTCAACAGGTACAATGTAACAGTTAATGAGAGGGACAAGTTCTGGTTCATTTTTACCCATTAGGGTGACAATAGCTAACAAGAATACATTATATATTTCAAGTAGAAGAGATTTTGAATGTTATCACAAAAACAGTAATAAATGTTTAAGGTGATAAATATGCTAATTATTCTGATTTGATTACTATACAATGTGTATGTGTAACAAAGCATCATCACCATACTCCCAAATCTATATAATCACTACATATCAACAAAACAAGACAAAAAATAAAATAAATTCAGAAATTTTCTTAAGAATAAAAATCAATGGCTATAAGTGCAGTTGGTTGTCTGATGGTTGACTGCTGGATCCCACATGGCTGGCAGAATGGCTTGAGTCTCAGACCTGGCAGCCTGAAAAACACAATGAGTGTGTGTGCATGCATGCCCAAAATCCCAAAAGGAGAAATGAAGGATAAGGAATTACGACTTGGCCATCCCTCTTGGAGGTATGCGTTCTCATTTTTTCTTTCCCTTTCATTCTGTCTCTCTCTGACTAATGCATGTGCCCTCTAGCAAATTAAAAGAAAAAATGACTATAAAGACCTCTTTCCCCCTCTCTCTCATCATTGACAAAAATCAACTCCAAGTACATCAAAGATCTAAACCTAAGACCTCAAACTATAAAACTGCTGCTGGAAAGCACTGAGGAAACTGTAGGAGACATTGGAGTAAGCAAAGACTTCTTAAATTAGATCCCCAAAGCACGGTCAGTAATCCCCAAAATAGACAAGTGCTAGTACATCAGATTAAGAAGATTCTGCATGGCAAAAGATATAGTAATTAGTGTAAATCGACAGCCCTCAGAATGGGGAAATATTTTTGTAAACTCTGCATCAGATAAGGAACTGATAACCAGAATACACAAGGAATTCAAGCAGCTGTCCTGAGAAAAGATGATCAACCGTATTAAAAGATGTGAGAATGAGTTGAAAAAACCACTCTCTAGGGAAGACATATGAATAGCCAAAAGGCATATGAAAAAATGCTTAATATCCCTCAGATGCAGAGATGCAGATCAAAACCACAATGAGATACCACCTAACCCCAGTCAGAATGACTAAGATTAAAAAAAACAAAACAATGAGATACCCCCTAACCCCAGTCCGAATGATTAAGATTAAAAAAAAAAATGATAAGTGCTGGCAGGGGTGTGGTGAAAGGGATACTCTCCTTACACTGCTGGTGGGAATGTAAATTGATCTAGCCACTCTGGAGAACAATTTGGAGATACCTCACAGACCTAGAAATAAAACTACCATATGATCCAGCAATCCCACTTCTTGGTTTCTACCCAAAGAACAGAAGAATTCTTAATTGGAAAAGTGCTTGCACCTCCATGTTTATTGCAGCATTATTCGAAATTTCTAAGACATGGAACTAACCCAAATGCCCAAGAACAGATGAGATGAGTGGATTGAAAACTGTGGCACATACACTTCATGGAATACTACTCAGCCATAAAAAAACAATAAGACCCTGGCTTTTGACAGAAAGTGGATGAATATGGAAGATTTACTGCTGAGTGAAGCAAGCCAGGTTATGAAGGAGAGACATTCTATGTCTCTACTTAATATATACCAAGTGTCCGTACTCTATAACAGAAACTGAATTACTAAAGGATATAGAAACAGAATAAATGATTGTGAATACCAGATATAGTATGGGAAGAGGGTGGGTGAAGGAGTAGAGTCTGAGGAAAGACATTAAGAAGAAAAATAGAGAGGCGAACTATTAATAGGACACAGAAATGGGTACTGTCTGTTGAAGAATAACTTAATCTTAAAAAGTATTATCAACTGGTCTGGGGAGAAATGTACACATGTTGAAATATTCACTTTGCAATCTAAATAACGTTATTGAATGTATAAAAGAACTTAAAATAAAACAAAAAATAACATTAAAAAATGTTTAAAAGACTTCTTTCAAATAATTTGTTTAAAAATAGAGAAAGGGGGAACTACTTTGCTGAAAAAATGGAATTAATAGAAGATGGTAGTGGGCTAGCCTGTGGCATGGTGATTAGGGCAGCTGGATTCCACATGACTGACTATGTGATTCAAGTTCTGGACCTAGCAACTTGAGAAACATGCTGGATGTATGTATATATGTGCTCAAAACCCTAAAAGGAAGGAGATATGAAAAAGAAGGGAGTGCAGCATGATGCTTTCTCACTTTTCCTCCCTCTCTCTTTGCTTCTCTCTGTCTCTCTCCAGTGAGTTCATGCACCCTCTGGCAAAATTTTAAAAAAAAGATGGTAGGAAAAAATAGTATATATGCATATACTAATGAGAATGGTCTAAAAAATTCCTAGTTCAGGAAGAAGAGGAGACCATTACTCAGCTGATCTCCTTATGAAGAGAAATTGGATGAAGTGCAGATGCCCACTTGTAGGCAATATATTTAGATGACAGTACGTTTATTTCATTTATAGCAACACATAGGAAAACAGAATATAAGGTTAGATGCAACTAGGCTGTCAAATATTCTTGTGCTACTATGGATGGTACCTTCAGAATGTCCCTGTTTTCTATGCAATGCAGGAAGCAATATCATCAACTAAGGGTGAAATGGGGTGGATGCGTTAGAAGTTAGAAGAAAGAAAGGTGTAAAATTGCCATCAAAGCAACTAGGAGACCGGAGAACTGAAAAACTAAGAAAAAAAGCTATGATTGCAAGGCAGAATTATGGGATCCTGCAAAACCATAAATATAAAATGAGTACCTTCAATACAGTTGAAGATTATTTTTTTTTTCTGGCCCATACAACTGCTTAGTTGGAGTTGGCAGAAAGTTAGCTATAACCATAAATAAGGAGTTGATAATATGAGCTAAAAAAAGGTTGTAATGATTAATGATAGACACTCAGTATATAATACAAAAGGATGTACAAACACAAGAGATGGGTGTGAATGCCGGATGTGGTGTGTGTGGAGGAGTGGGGCCTGGGGAAGGACATTGGGAGGAGGGATACGGAGGCAGAGCGTTGACGGGACAAGGAGGTGGTGAGGTTATCTGTTGAAGATATTTTAATGAACAGGACTGGGGAGAAATGTTCACATATTGAAATGTTCACTTTGTGAGCTAAATAATGTGATTGAAAGTATAAAAAAAATAAAGAAAAAGAAAGAAACTCAGTATATAGTATATGAGGGAAGAAAAAAATAAAATGGTAATGAAGAGAAGTAGAATATGGTGGGACTGGTGACTCATTGGTTCTGGAATGATGAAAGATTATTTGTGTTTATGTACAAGAGGGAGTGAGCTTTGAAGTTATTATGTGGTTGTTAAGAGCAAGAATTTAAGAAGTTTAGATTATGGAGAAGTTCTTATTGTTATGGTTGACAGTCTCGGGAAAAGAAACAGATTGTGTGGGCAAGGTATAAGAGATGATAGGACCATTTCTGGAGAAATAAAGGACCTCAAAGGCCAGTGGGTCAGAGAGATCATCTGTTCATAAGAACACTGATATTTCCAGAAATTAATGAAGGAGCAGAGATGAGAAGTGTAATAGTAAACTGTGAACTAAAATAACCCAAATTAAAGGAGACTGTTAAAGTGACAATGAAGTAACAGTATAAAGAGGTAACAGTGACAATGAGGTAATAATATGATCTGATGACAAAATATGCAAAATTGGGTTGAGGGCTTGTATAGTAGTGGTAAACAAAGAGTTGTAGAAAAGAGAGGAAATGTTTTTTAAGAAGCAATTAGAGGGACCAGCAGTTGAAGATGATGACAGGAACAATCAAAGGAGAAGTTGAGTATAGTATAGGGAAGTTTGCTGGTAATGGAGTAAGAATTCCAGAAAGAAGAGTGGATAGGATTCAGAAGTGTGGTATATGTAGGAAATAGGAACATACTAGGGCATTCATACAGTCATGTACGTTTTCAAGTGAGAAGAAAAAGAGGTGCCTGCATGGCTGGGTGGCTTAGTAGTGGCTGGACATATAAGTTTGACCCAATTCAGATATTATGGGAGACTATATCTTTGAGAGATGTGGAACAATATTCAGAGTTATTTATTTGAATCCTCTTGATGCTTTATTTGATTGGTAGGTTATCACACACACATATGTAAAAAATAATAATTACTTATTAAAATGTATGCATTTAAATTATATATGTGTGTGTGTATGTGTTTTGAGACTATTATTAATAATGGGGTTGTTAGGTAACATGGTGGTTAAGGTGCTGGACTCCCACATGGCCGACCACGTTTCAAGTCACTTTCCCTCTCTCGTTTTATCTTTTTCTGGTTAAATTAAAATGAAGAATTATAATAATGATAAACAAATAAAAGCTGAACAGATAGATTTTTTTTTGGGGGGGGGGAGAGGTTTTTGCTATAAGGTGTGTGTGCTTGCCAGAAAAACAGAGAGAGAAAGAGAGACAGACAGACAGAAAATGAGAAATCACTCCTCTCCAGGGGGGATGGCCACGCCGCAATCCCTTCTCCTCCATTCTCCTCTTGGGATCCTGGGCACGCACGCACACGCACCTGTTGTGAGTTTAAGCCACCAGGTCTGGGGCTCGAACCACAGTCGACTACATGAGAGTCCAGCGACATAGCCATTACGCCATCTGCTGGTCCTGAACAGATAATTATTTTTAAAAACCAACCCCCCCCCCACACACACACACAAATAAATTCCTCTTTCTATCCCAAATTGTCATGTTATACCACATAAAACCAAGACTGTATCAATTAATGATTCAACTCATATTTCTTTTTTCCCACAAATGAGACAATAATTAAGAATGAATAAGAATAACTGGACGTAATTTACTTATTCATTTGACTTGGATAATTTTTATATAATCACGATAAGGTACCATTGGAGTTCTTTCTATGTTTTACAGATGATATATAATTAAAAACATGCTAGAGATTTCTGAAATTCCTTTCCCATTTCTTCCTTTCCCAGTGGCTAAACTTAGATCTAATATGATTTGTGTGGAGCTGGTTCACGGTGGTGAGGGGCTGCTAAAGAGAAGACAGATCCTGCCTGGCAACCATGATAGGATCCCTGGTGAGTTGACTTGAGACATAAAAGGCACATGCTTGGGTACCCAGGATCTGATTAGCTGCTGGTCTGAGGGAAGGGCATCTCAGTGCGACCAGACCGGTGGAGGGTGCTCATCTCTCTCTCTCTCTTTCTCTTGTATGCATGCACATACACACATGTGCTCAATCATGACTATTTTTTTTTAGAAAAAAAATCTAAAATAAATAAATAAATAAAATGAGTAGTGTAGATTTAGGCTAATTCTAACTTAAGCTATTTGCAACTGATGTATAATAGATTTTCAAAAAGTTCATAGAGCATACATATCATGAGAAAACTTCATGGGTTTCAATATATATATTTTTGGGGACCAGCAGATAGCGTAATGGCTATGTCACTGGACTCTCATGTAGTTGACCGTGGTTCGCGTCCTGGACCTGGTGGCTTAAAACTCACACTGGGTGCATGTGCGATGTGCGTGCGTGCCCAAGACCCTGAGAGGAGAACGGAGGAGAAGGGATTGTGGCATGGCCATCCCCCCGGGGTGATTTCTTGCTTTCTGTCTGTCTCCCTGTGTCTGTCGGGCGAGTGCACGTGCCCTATAGCAAAAACCTCTCAAAAAAAATGTATATGTATAAATTCATACTTAAAGTTCCTTTTTCCAGGAACTTTTTGAGGCCCCTACATATATCTATTCAAAAGAATGAAGATGACATTTGTGTTTCTTTCATTTTAATCACAGTCTCTCATGCATCCCTTTTGCGAGGTTACATTCTCCTTCTGGACAACATTTCAAGCAATTATGGAAAGAAAATGTTTCATGATTGGTCATTTTAAAGTTTTATCTACTTTTACTCTATGCATAACAGAAGATAGAATCCTTGCAAACTGGGAAGTAATGAATATACTGGAACAAAGGGAAACATATTGGATTCATTCAACAGTTTATCTAAGATTGTTTTTAGTTTTATAGCACTGCGATAACAATGGTAATTCATAGCAAGAATATTGACTCAGAGTGTAATGGACTGAATGAATTCAATCTACGTTGACAAAATATCTGGGTAATTTAGTTCTTGAAAGTTCTTTTTCCTTCAGTGAAAACATTTAAGGGCCTAAATTAGAGTAATGGTCTCACTTTCTCATATAATTTTTGTATATGGGACTGAGATACAGTTACATATTCAAATTTCACCAATTTCATAAACATATCATTATAAAAAAGAAACTGATGTCAAAAATATTTTAAGTCCTGTGAGTATCATGACTTAATAAAGTACATGCCCAAAATCCCAAGAGAAGAATGAAGAGGAGGGGATTGCAGTATGACTATACCCACTGGAGGGTAATTTCTCACTTTCTGTATCTCTGTCTCTCTGGTGAGCACATGTGCCTTATAGCAAACAGTCTCTCTAAAAAATAATAATAAAAAAAAGTATGTGTTGGAATTTGATCTTATTAAGAAGAACAGTAACACTTTCATGGTGTAATGAGTGGGGTGTGTTAGAGTGATTGTTAAAGTGGGGCCTCTATGATTGACTTCTAATGGTTTTAATGAATGAATGAATTTTTTTTACAGAGAGTTTTTGCTATAGGGCACATGAACTCACCAAAGAGAAGAAGAGACAGACAGCAAGAAATCACCCCCCAGGGGAGGTGGTCATGCCACAATCCATTCTCCCCCAGTCTACTCTTGGGATTTTGGGCATGCATGCACATACACCTGGTGTAAGCCTTAAGCTACTGGGTCTGGGACTCGAACCATAGTCAACTACTTGGAAGTCCAATGATGTAACTATTATGCCATCTGCTGTTCCCTCCTAGTGGTTTTATAACAGGGAGAACGATACCAGATCAGATACATACAGATGTACACAGAGATACTCTCCTATTCTCTCAGGATGTGATGTACTGCATGGCCATAGGATTCCTTACCAAATGTGACTCTTTGACTTTGGACTTGCAAATCATAAGCTGACTAAAACTCTATTGTTTTGGATGATCTAAACTCATGTATTTTCTGTTTTTAGAAATAGTATAGGCTAGAACTATTATAGTATTATCTTTTTAAAAACATTATTATTCAATTCTATTTGTTATTATTATTTTAATTTGCTATAAGGTATGCATGCTCACCAGAGAGAGAGAAAGTGAGAAAGGAAGCTGCCAGGTTCAGGACTCAAACTGTCATCAGCCATATGGGAGTTCAGCATCTTAACCACCAGGCCACCTGCTGGCCCCATAGCATTATCTTTATAAATATTCCTTAATTTTGTTTTTGTAATTGTCTATTTTTAATGCAGAAATACAAAATATTTATCTATGAGGTAATTAAAAATGCTTTCTTAGTTTTGAAATTTTGGAATAATTTTCAATGTACAGAAAAGTTGCTAATATAGTAGTGTTCCCATATACCTTTCACAGGTTCCTCCTAATATTAACAATTTATAAATTTAAGGCAGATTTTTAGCTCTTTTCTGTTTTCTTTCTTTTTATATGTTATTGAAAGTTTTTCAAAATAGTTCATAGAACATCTCTCTGTTGAAATCTGTCTGATATTTTATTATGTTAAAACTAGTATTTTCAGTTTTGGGGAAATAAAATCAAGAGATGTGATATCTACGCATTACATCATATCACAGTGGTATATGGGATTAACAGTGTTTATCACTTGTGATATAATCTTGATCACTTGGAGAGAGTAGGATCTTCCAGGTTTATCCAATATAAAGTGACTGTTTTCTCCATTCTATAATCAATTTTTAAAGAATTGTTTAATTTTATTACTATTATTTTTTTACATGCATTTATTTATTTATTTTTACATTTTTCTCCACAAACATTTACTTTACATATCAAAAACTTTTAACTTATACTCCATAGTTCTTGACAGTTAATATACAACTTTCAAACTTTCAAAATACTGAATTTTAAAGATAATGTTCAAAATACTTCTTATAATTTTGTATAATTTTGTTTGTGACTCTATAAGAACAGAAACAGTATGGTTTTAAGTATTTTTGAGAAAATATTTACATGTCAACTACTGAAACTGTTGAAAAGCAAATGCCCAGCACACTAGTCACACATAAACCTTCTCGATTCAGCCCTGCCCAAGTATTCTGTGATATACCATCTGCTAGCAAACATCGGTCTCTTTTTCTTCCTTCAAAGTCTTTCTGAAAATAATCCTCTGGTATGGTTGCTCTTTTGCAATCTGTACTGACTACAATGCTGGACTGGAAAAGTCCAGGTTACTTTGTTATAAACTCTTTCATATATCTTCTCTAATCCTCTCTGCCAGGCAGAACTATTTGTGGTAGCAGGCCATCTTTCTAAGAGCTTCTGTTGGCTTACTTGAGATCCACCTTAGTTCCATAGTTTCCTGATTAATCTTCAGATATGACATTCCAGTCAAAGCCTTGTCCAATAATGAATATTTCTGATTTCTGAATCAATGCAAAAAGCCTTATTGAACTTATGCAAATAACCCTTCTGCCACAAAATAAGAATATTCCCAAATATTTTCTAATTCCAGAGGGGTCAGTAAGGAAGAAAAGTTTATGTTTCCATTTAAAGAAACAAACAAGAAAAATATTTTAACATGTTGCTGAACCTATCAACAACTCAAAAGAAAGTAAGCTGTTTAAATTGGGGAAATAAAGCAAAGTAAAAAAAAAAATCAGTAATGTTTTATTCAAAAGTCATAAAATTATATTTTACCAGTTCAGTCTCATGTTCAAACTCTCTTTTGTTGAATATGCAGTATTGCTGTGGTCCAATCTTTCCATTTAAATCCTGGAAGTTAACATGCTACATTGTTTTTCTTTTCTTTTTTTTTTTATTTGATTGCCTTTGATTGCCTTACTTCTGTATGTATCTTTAGTTTTACTGGTCGAGCACCCCTTTCAGAACTGCTTGAAGAGTGGGTCTGCTACTGGCAAATTCTTTCAATTCTTGTTTATCTGAGAATGTTTTTATCCTTTCTTTCCATATGAAAGATAATCTTGCTGGATATAGTATTCTTGGTTGAAACTTTTTCATTTAACACTTTGAAAATATTTTCCCATTCTTTCCTTGCTTGCATTGTTACTGATGAGAGAGGTCTGAGGTTCGCCTGATAGGATAACCTTTATAATTAACCTGATGTTTCTCTCTTGCCAATTTTAGTATCTTGTCTTTATCTGTAGATTTGACCAATCTGGCTACGATGTGCCTTGGAGAAGATCTTCTTGGGTTGATTCTTTTAGGGGTCCTTTGTATTCCTTGGGTCTGGATATTTGAATGCCTCTTTAGATTTGGAGAGTTTTCCTCCAAGATTTCATGGAATAGATTATCAATGCCTTTATTAGTTTTCTCACCTTCTAGGATAGCAATTATCCAAATGTTTGGGTGCTTAATGCTGTGTAGTATTTCTTGTACAGTATTCTCACATATTTTTTTTTTTGGTTATTTTCTCGGTTTCTTTGGTTGTTTTTTTTCTGGATCAGAGGTTTTGCTTTCAACATCTGAGATTCTATTTTCTGCATGGACCAATCTTCTTTTAATACTTTCGAGGGACATCTTGATTTCCTGAATGGCAGCCTTCATCTCTAATAGTTCCATTTGATTCTTTTTTTCCTGCTGTGTATTTCCTCTTTCAGATCATGGAAGGACTTCAACACTTCCTGGAACTCGTCTGTTTTCTCCTGCATCTTCTGGAGTCCATTATCTCTCAACTCTTGAATCTCACTTAGTTTTGTCACTATGAATATTCTAAAGTCTTTATCAGACATTTCCATGCATTTTACTGTACCATCTATAGATGATGAGGTATTTTTCTTTTCCCTTAGGGGAGAGTTATTTTCTTGGTTTCTCATATTTCTTGTGCCTCTATGGTTGTTTCTGGTCATTCTGTGGCAAAATAATTTGCTCTGGTGCAGGTGAGTTCATGAGAGAGAGAGAGAGAGAAAGAGAGAGAGAAAGTGAGGAAGCAAGCTGCCAGGCCGGGGACTCAAACCATGGCTGACAATGTGGGAGTCCAGTGCCTTAATCACCACACCACCTGCTGATCCCACTATAATAAATTATTTGGAAGCATGTTACCCATATTGAAGGGGAGAGGAATTTAGTTTACCTCATAAAGTGGGACAATATGATCATTTATTATCTGAAATTCTTCTCTAATGAAAATTTGTCCCTTTTCCCTCATTTATTCTTTTATTTATATTGGTAGAAGTTTATGAATGTTTACACTTTTTAAATTCATTTCTCTATCTCAATACTATCATTGTTTATTTTATTGCTTGAATTGTCCCACCTTGAGCTGTTTGGATGAGCTCTTTGACATTTGCTCCTTTGTCTGTTTGACATACTCCTGCAATTTCTCCAAGAAACTCTATTTCTCTTTTACAGAAAATGGAATTTAGAAACCAAGCATTTAGGAAATACTGGCTATTATTGGATTTTCTAGGTTTTCTTAGAGAAAAGAAATATAAATATATGTGTGTGTGTGAGTGAGTGTATGTATATTAATCCATGTATTCATCCATCTGTAATTAGTTTTGTTTTATTACTATATAAATCTGGATTCATAAAATAGCTCTAACACTAATCTAATAACATGGGATTTATTTGTATCTTCCCTCTTCATTATTTGTAACTTTGGTTTGTGCCTGAGGGCATGCTATCTATCATTTATTTACTTATTTGTTCAAAACTAACATGTAGAAAGATTGCAGATTTGTTAACTTATATCACCATGAACAAAAAGCTAACAGTGAGAAATAACTTGTATATACTGTTACTTCTGTATTTAGCCATTTTGTTTCCAAACAAAATACTCTTTTCCAAAGTTAATTAGGTACTTTTTTCCATTTCCTCAGTAAGGTTATACTATACCTTTGTAATACACTGATATTCATATCCTCCAGTATGCACTTTATCTTAGGATCTCCCAGCATACTGATTCTTTTTTCTTAATTTGCATACACTAAAGTTCACTCCTGTAAAAATTTCCACAGGTTTTGACCAACGTATAATATCATTTATCCACCATGACAATATCATAAAGAATAGTTCCAGTACCCTAAAATCTCCTGGTGTGTATCCTTATTCAATATTCCCCATTCCCAAACCTCTAACAACTGTCCATCTGGTTTTCCTAGCTATACTTTTGATTATTTCAAAATGTCATATAACAGGAGTTACAAGGGGATGCAGGCGGCTTCACGGTTAAGGGCACGGGACTTCCACATGACCTACCATGGTTTGAGTCCTACACCTGGCGGCTTGCTTTCTCACTTTCTCTTTCTCTTGCTCTGTCCCTCTCTGGTCAAGTTAAAATAAATAAATTAATAAATAAAGATAAATAAAATAATTCTTAAAAAAGGGAGTTATTTCCTATAAAGTGTTTTTCATATGTTTTATTTTACTTAAAATGCATTTAAGATTTGTCCATGTGTGCATTAATCTATGACTCATTTTTTCTTTGTCTTTAGATAATATTCTATCACATGGATACAGCCTGACTTATTTAAACATCCATTTATTGAAGGATATGAGGTTTGCTTCCAGTTTTTTATACTTATGAATGAAGTTACTTTGAACATTTGTATGTAGGTTTTCATGTAAATATAAGTTTTCTATTCATTTGCATAAATACCAAGGAGTGGTACTACTAAATTCATAATTAACTTTATAAGAACTGTCAAACTTTCCTCTTTTTCACTTGGCCATACCATTTTGCATTCTTTGCAACAATGAATGAGAGTTCCTATTGCTCCGCATCCTTATGAGCAATTGATATTGTCGTATTTTTTCAAGTTTAGCTACTCTAGTAGATTTATAGTAACATTTAAATGTGTTTTCTAATTTGTATTTTCTTAAAGAAAATTATATTGCATGCATCTTCAGTGTGCAATCATCATCTGTAAATATTCCTTGGGAAAATGTATTTTCAGACACTTTTGTCCATTTCTTATTGGATTAAATATTTGGCTTATGTTGTTGAGTTTCAGTAATTATTTTCCTAATTTGCCACAGGGCATGTGTGCTTAGAGGAAAGAGACAAAAAGAGAGGGAGAAAGAGAGAAAGAACAAGAAAGTACTTGTGATGGGACACAGTCATGCTGTAATCCCTTCTCTTTCATTTCTCCTTCGTTTCAGGATTTTGGGTATGCGTGCACACATGCCCAGCATGCTTCTCAATCTGCTGAGTCTGAGACTTGAACTATGTGGGTGGCCATGCAGGATGCAGCTGACTTAACCACCAGGCCAAGGACTGGCCCAGAGTTTTAGTAATTCATACATTCTAGACATAAGCATTTTCTCTATTACATAATTTACAAATATTTTTTTCCTGTGAGGTAGCTTGACAAGCTTCAAAATATTAATATTATATATTTTCAGTACATATTGAATTGTAAAGTGAATAGTACAGTTTTCAAATATTACTTCAATAAAGTTGACTGATTTGCTTACAATTTTATCTAAATCTGTTGTGTGATAGCCTCTTATGGATCCAAGTTGTAATAATTTTCCAAATAACCACTCAACTGTCCAAATATTATATATTAAGAATAATGTATTTACACAAAAATGTGATATGCTAAGGTTACCATTAATATAGACATCACATTTCTTTTTTTTTTTCCCCTATAGGGCGCGTGTGCTCATCAGACAGAGAGAAACAGAGACAGAAAGCAAGAAATCACCACCCAGAGGGGATGGCCATGCCACAATCCCTTCTCCTCCATTCTCCTCTCGGGATCTTGGGCATGCACACACATGTGCCCGGTGTGAGTTTTAAGCCACCTGGTCTGGGACTTGAACCGCGGTCACCTACATGGGAGTCCAGCGACATGGCCATTACATTAACTGCTGGTCCCAGACATCACATTTCTTTCTAATTATAAAACCTGATCTCATATAAATGGAATTATAAAATAATTTAAATATGTAAGTCCCCAAATACCTTTTTTTTTTCCAACTTTTGCTATAGGATATGTGTGCTCACCAGAGAGAGACAGAGAGAGAGAGTGAAAATGAGAAACACCTTCCCTCTCAGAAGGGATGGCCATGCCACAATCTTTTCTCCGCTTCCTCCATTTTCCTTTTGGGATTTTTGGTACACACGCACATGCAGCCAGAATGATTTTCAAGCCAGTGGGGTCAGAAACTCAAGCCACGCAGGTGGCCATGTTTGTCTTAACAAACATGCCACCTTCTCACCCAAAATAATTTCTTTAAACAGGAGGATGTCTGACTTCAATAAGTTAAAAGTAAATTTTATAGAAAATGCTAAACATAAAATAGAGTAATAATAATAATAATATATTAATATATACCAGAATTAATATTCATTTTTAAAATCAGAATACTCAATTATTCATCATTTTGTTTAGAGAGAGAGTTTTGCTATAAGGCGCATGTACTTGCTGGAGTGACTGAGAGACAGAGAGACAGAAAGCAAGAAATCAACCCCCACAGGGAGCTGGCCATCCTATAAGTCCTTCTCCACTCTTCTCTCAAAATCTTGGGCACACATGCACAAATGCCTGGCATAAGTTTCAAACTGCCAGGTTCAGTACTCGAACCTCAGTCGGCTATGTGGGAGTCAAGTGACATAATCATTATGCCATCTCTTGGTCCCAATTATTCATCATATTCTTATTATAGAACATATGCTCTTGCTGGAGAGACAGAGACAGACAAAGAGACAAAAAGCAAGAAATCACCCCTCGGGGGGATGGCCATGCCACAATCCCTTATCTTCCATTCTTTTCTTAGAATCTTCAGCACGCTCGCCTGCACGCATGCCTGGTGTGAGTTTTAAGCTGGGACTTGAACTGCCGTTGACTACCTGGAAGTCCAGCAACATAACCATTACTCTATCTTCTGGTCCGTATTCATCATATTTTTAAAATTTAAAAATATATTAATTAATATAATAGCTAACACAATGTTTTCAGACTGTGTTCCTCAACAATTGGAAAAACAATGTACTTTCCAAGATGGCAGAGGTGGAGGAGACACTAAAGTGACTTCAGAGCCAGAAAGGAGTACAGGGAATCATCGTGGTGAACACAGAAGGCATTCCCATCAAGAGCACCATGGATAACCCCACCACCACACAGTACGCCAACCTCATGCACAATTTCATCCTGAAGGCACGGAGCACTGTGCGTGAAATTGACCCACAGAACGACCTGACCTTCCTTCGAATTCGCTCCAAGAAAAATGAAATTATGTGCACCAGATAAAGACTATTTCCTGATTGTCATTCAGAATCCAACCGAATAAGCCGCCCTTGGCTCCCTGTGTCATTTCTTAATTTAATGCCCCCCAAGAATCATGTAACTGACTAGCACTTGGAGCCCAGTCAAACCAACCCAGTGACCAGGGGTAGGCTGCAGCCCCATCCACCCCTACCAGAGAAGTCCCTCTGACGCGCCAGTCACTCCCAGAGTCCCTGGGAGGGCCTCTTTCCTCACTTCTATGTTTTGGAGCAAGTGTTTGAAGAGTGAGAAGCCCACGCCCAGCTCCTTCTGACCTTCGTTTCACTTTGTCGCCCTTGGAAAAGGCTGTTTTTCTTTAACTAAAAATATCTGAACCTCTTAAAAAAAAAATTAGAAAAACAATGTCAAGTAAAACAAATATATATTATATATGTGATTTGTAAATGAATCATTATAACTCTTTTTGAATTGCATATCTAACAAACACAAACATATTTTTTTCTCTAATATTTATTTTGGTGTCTGAAGAGGTAGTGCTAATTTATTTTTAGAAGACTTTAGAAAATATTACATTTAATTGGATACAGCATAGTATTTTTAAAAAATCATGGATATATAATCTGACCTTCAGGCTGCCAAAAACCATATCAGCCTTTTAGAAACATTTATACTCATATTGAATGAAAGCAAAGTGAAAATAATTGGAAAAAAAGAATTTTCTTAAGTAGTGTGTGAGATCCCAGTGTCAAGAAAAGCAGCATGCTAATATTCCTATTAGTAGGTGTGCAAGCATTATTCTCATTGAGTGCAATTTAAAATAAAGAAAGTAATGGAGCCATTTGCACACATCAACCGGACAAAAACCAAGTAAATGAGCTGATAATATTGATCTTTGACTTTTCTGCCTTTACCTTCTCAGAGATTACAAGTAATGACACTCAAAAATTATTGTTAAAAAAGAAACCAGCCATGTGGGTATTTAATTTTGCAGTGACTACTGTATGTTTTACTGGGGGTACAGTGTAATATAAACATCATTCTCAAAGCTATTGGGTCATTGAAAAAGTCATGACATGCTTTCCTATGCAAGACTGTCATGACTTTCTGGATGACCCAATACAAGCAAAATTAATACAAGGACAGAAAATTACTGGAAATGTTTTGGGGTGTGTCTGTACTCAGATATGCAAAGAAGTACATGAAGATTAATTTTTTTTTTTTTTGAAGAGGTTTTCGCTATAGGGCGCGTGTGCT
>NW_006159434.1:871492-874266 GCF_000334495.1 Tupaia belangeri chinensis
AATCCCTTCTCCTCCATTCTCCTCTCGGGATCTTGGGCATGCACGCACACACGCTCGGCGTGAGTTTTAAGCCACCGGGTCCGGGACGCGAACCACGGTCGACTACGTGGGAGTCCAGCGACTTAGCCATTACGCTAACTGCTGGTTCCCATGAATATTAATTTTTTGTGAGATTTAAGAAAAGTAATATAGAATCTTAGGGATAAAATGATCATCCTATTCTTCATGGAAACAATAGTGTTTATGCAGGTTATGTGAGTGAGTCTAATTATAATAACATTACAAATAATAAAAAATTTTAACTGTGCATTACCTGTTGTGGACTATACTAAATAAATATTTTGGACATATTTATCTCTTGCTCTCATAACAACCCTGTAAGACAAGTCCTGTTTTTCATATGAGAATACTGAGACAAGATCGAACTTTTGTATTTTCTGTTTGTTTACAAAATGTGTTCTCAAATAATACCTAAATACTGTTTTTAGTAATCTTGCTCCCTGCCCCTTTTTTTTTTTTTCTGGACTATGCACTCAAGGTGACATTAGATATTTAGAATACCAAAATATAATGCGAATTATAGAATTCATACCAGTAAAAGTGGAACCAGAGTGGTAACAGTATTGCAAATACATTTTTCTCTGACCTCTTGGTTTAAGGGAAGGATTTAGGGTTAGTATAAATGAATACGACATAATGCCAGGGAGAGGGTCAAGCACAGACAAGTAGAATTTTTATAACATTTTCTAATATTTTGAATGTGACATTTTCTTGAATGTGTGTTTGCTTGGCAGCTATATAACTTCGACTATTTTCTAGAGCCCTTATAAGGCTAGTTCAGCCAGTTTCTTACAGTTTTTTGATGTTTTCATGCGGGAATGAATGGTTGGAGTTTCTTCATCCACCATTTTCCTTCGTATGTCCTTTTTATTTTTCCCCGTAAAAGTTTTAAATAAGTATAATCAGGAGATATTGAATAACTAAGATAAACGTCAATTCCTCATTTTGATGTGTACATCATGAACATAAAATAGAACAAAAAGACATTCTATAAAGTCTGAAGTTATCTAAGGTTGCTGCTGTGGTTGCTACTGATAATAATGATGATGCAGTTGGTAGGGGATGAATTCAAAATAAGTGAGGAACAGAAATAGAATGAAAAGAGTGTATAACAACTTTGATACCTGCTACTTTTTAGGAGTGTATTTCTTTTTAATGTTGATTCTGACAATAGGATCCTTAAATATCTACCAATCATGCTCAGAAACTAAAAACACCTTCAAATTGTCTTCCAGGGTCAGCAGGTGGTGTGGTGGTTAAGGCACTGGATCACACATGACCTACTCTGTAGTTCTAGACTGACAGCTTGAAAAACACGCTGTGCGTGGGTGTGTGAGTGCCTAAAATCTCAAGAGGAGAATGGAAGAGAAGAGACTGTGACCGTGACCATGACCATCCCCTCTGGAGAACGATTTCTCCCTTTCCCCCTCTCTCTGTCTCTCTCCAGTGAAGACACGTGCCCTATGGCAAAAATCTACAAAAAAATATCTTCTGGGCCAGCCAGTGGTGTGGTCACTGAATGGACTAGATTCCACATGACTGTTTTCATGGTCTGAGTCTCAAATCTGCCAGCTTGAAAAACACAGTAGGCACGTGCGTTAGCATGCCCAAAATCCCTAAAGAAGGAGGGACTGTGGTGTGACCCTTCCTCAGAAAGCGAGTACTTTCTTACTCCCCATTTCTGTTTCTCTGTGGCAAGCGTACATGCCCTCCAGCAATTTGACAAAAAAAGAAATCAAATTATCTTCCTAAGTATTAAATTGGCATGTCATTTTAAGTCCTCTCATTTTAAGTCCACAAAGCCAGCCTGCAAAGACTGGAAGAGGTGACCGATTTTTTTCAAGTGCTCAATTTTTAAAAGTTATTTATTTATTTAATTCCATTTGTTATTTTTTAATTTTAAAATTTATGTATATTTAATCACATGTCTTTACAGTATACATTTCTTTTTCCAATACAAATACCATGCGAGTCAGTCAAGACAAGGATATTACTATATATATCATTATCAGCAAATAGCTTCTCATTTTTTGTCAATTAAACATACTTTTACCGGTGTTTTTCCTTCCCCTTTCCCCTCCCTCCCTCCCACACTAAACTTTTTTTTCCTTTTATTGATTCACAAAATATCTTAAAGTATGGACAAAGCTAGAATCTAGTGACAAATGCACTGTAATTTTCTTCTGAAATATTTTTTTGTCTCTCTATTCTCCCTTTCACTAAAGAGAAGTATAAACTAACTGATTTGCAAAAAAAAAAAAAAAAAAAAAGGTTATCTCAATTTGGTCTGTTATTTGCACAAAGCCCCATAAAAATTCAATTTCTTATGCAAAGCAACAGATACTATTGTATTATTGAACTTATGCAAATAACCATTCTGCCACAAAATAAGAATGCTCACAGATATTTTCCAATTGCAAAGGGTTCAGGAAGGGAGAAAAGTTTATGTGTCAATTTAAAAAAATTATTTTTTTTAACAAATTGCTGAACCTATCAACAATTCAAAAGGGAAAAAAAATCCTTAAATCTGGAAGACACAGCATAGAAGAAAATCAGTAATGTTTTAGAAAAAAAGTCATGGAATCTTATTTCACCAGTTCAGTCCCATGTAATCTCTTTTGTGGAATTTGCCGTGTTACTGTGGCTTGATCTTTCCGTTAACATTCAACATTATTATTGATATTTCAGAACTTGTCCCTATCATTAAGTTGGCC
>NW_006159434.1:874579-903362 GCF_000334495.1 Tupaia belangeri chinensis
GATCTTCGAGTGCCTTTCTAGACTTGGAAAGTTTCCTCCAGTGTTTCATGGAATACATTATCAGTGCCCTTATTAGTTTCTTCACTTTCTGGGATACCGATTATCCAAATGTTTGGGCATCTAATGGTATCTAGTATTACTTGTATATTATTCTCATTTTGGGGGATTATTTTCTCAGTCTTATTGGTGAATTTTTCTAGGTCAGAAGTTCTGTTTTCTACATCTGAGATTTGCTCTTCTGCATGATCTAATCTGCTATTAATACTTTCAAGGGAGGTTTTGATTTCCTATATTATAGCCTTCATCTCTAAGAGTTGTTTGATTCTTTTTTATGTTGTGTATTTCCTATTTCAGATTGTGGAAGAACTTCCTCACCTCCTGGAACTGGATGTCTCTTTTCTCTTGCATTTCCTGGACTTCGTTGTCTTTCTTCTCTTGCATCTCTGCTAGCTTTGTCACTATGTGTATCCTAAATTCTTTATCTGACATTTCCATGTGTTCCATTGTACTTTCTGTAAATGATGAAGGGCTATTCTTTCCCCTTAGGGGAGAAATATTTTCTGATTTCCCATATTTCTTGTGCTTCTGCAGTGATTTCTGGTCATCTGGTGGATTGTACATTACATCCTACCTCAGATGCACATGGATTCTGACTTTTCACTGGGAGTCGGCCTGGAAGGAGAGGTTTGGGGGAGAGGGTTTCCGATTAAAAGGGTAGGACTAGGCCCACCTCAGATGCACATGGATTCTGGCTTTTCACTGGGTGTTGAGCCAGAAGGAGAGCAAGCAAGATACTTAGGAATAAATCTAACCAAGGAAGTCAAAGACCTCTGCAAGGAAAACTGAACATCTGATAAAAGAAATAGAAAATGACACAAAAAGTGGAAGGACATTCCAATTTTTTTAATTGGTAGAATATAATCAAAATGACAATTCTACCCAAATTAATCTACATGTTTAATGCAGTCCCTATAAAATTACTAGAAACATTCCTCACAGATCTACAAAAGACAACCATAGAATTTGTCTGGAACCATAAAAGACCCATATTGCCAAACAATCCTGTGCAAGATGAGTGGAGTGAGCGGTATCTCACTCCCAGACTTCAAAATTTATTACAAAGCTGTGATAATCAAAACAGCACGGTATTGGCAGAAAAACAGATATATGGACCAATGGAACATAATAGAGACCCCAGAAATAAACTACAAAACATACAGTCAACTGATTTTTGACAAAGGGTAGCAGTCAATCCAGTGGGAAAAGGAAAGCCTCTTCAGCAAATGATACTGGAAAAACTGGATATTCACCTGCAGAAAGATGAATATGAACCCCTATCTCTCACCATTAACAAGAATAAACTCAAAGTGGACCAAAGATATAAACCTAAGACCTCAAACTATAAAACTCCTGTTGGAAAACAATTAGGAAATTCTGAGAGACTTTAGGGTAGTAAAGATTTCTTAAATAAGACCACCAACGTACAGGTAATAATCCCAAAAATAGACAATTGGGTTACAGCATATTAAGAAAGTTCTATACAGCAAAAGACACGGAAATTAGTGTGCTTCAACAACCCCTCAGAATGGAAGAATATTTTTGTAAACTATACCCCAGATAAGGAACTGACAACTGATAAGAATACACAGGGAACACAAATGGCCTACTTGGAAAAAAAAAATGATTAACTCAATTAAAAGATGGGAAAATGAGCTGAACAAAAAAATCTCTCTAAGGAAGACATATGAACAGCCACAAAGCATATGGTAAAAGCTCAACATCTCTCATCAAAAGGGAGATAGAGATCAAAGCCACAATGAGGGACCAGCAGTTAGCGTAATGGCTATGTCACTGGACTCCCATGTAGTCGACCGTGGTTGGAGTCCTGGACTCAGTGGCTTAAACTCACGCCGGGTGCATGTGTGTGCGTGCCCAAGATCCTGAGAGGAGAATGGAGGAGAAGGGATTGCAGTGTGGCCATCCCCCCTGGGGGGTGATTTCTCTTTCTGTCTCTCTGTCTCTCTCTGTCTGTCTGGCGAGTGCACGTGCCCTATAGCAAAAACCTCTCCAAAAAAAGAAACAAAACAAAACAGAACAAAAAAACCACAATGAGATACCACCTAACCCCAGTCAGAATGCTGAAGACTAAATAAACAAAAAATGATAAGTGCTGGCTGGGATGTGATGAAAGGGGAACTTCACTACACTGTTGGTGGGAATGTAAAGCCATCCAGCCATTTTGGAGAACAGTATGGAGGTTCCTCAAAGACCTGTAAGTAGAACTACCATATGATCCAGTAATTCCACTCCTAAGTATCTACCCAAAGGTTAGGAGAGTGCTCAGGCTGAAAAGTGCTTGCACATCTATGTTTATTACACCATTATTCCCAATTGCTAAGACATGGAACCAATCCAAATGTCCACTTAACAGATGAATGGATTGGTAAAGTGTGACACATATACTCTATGAAACACTACTTTGCCATAGTAAGCCACAAGACCCTGGCATTTGATGTCAAGATGAATATGCAAGATTTGCTGCTGAGTGAAGCAAGCCAGGCTATGAAAGAGAGATAGTGTATGTCTCCACTTAACATAAACGGACTGTCCACACTCTATGGTGCAAACTGAAAGATTAGAGGACATACAAGCATTGAACATGGTTATAGATTCTGGAGACTATGTGAGAAGAAGGTGGGAGAAGGGGGAGATGTGAGGAAATAAACTAGGGAGGAAAATAGAGAGATAAGACATTTATGAAACACAGAAAAGGATTATTATCTGTTGATGATAATGTGTTTTTTATCTTCAACTGGACTGGTGTGAAGTGTATTCATGTTGAGTAAATTAAACATACAAATTAAGTGATGCATAGTGATTAATTGTATAAAGCAAATGAAAATAAAGAAAATAAGTACTAAGCCGAGCAATTAGGCAAGAAAAAGACATAAAGAAGTCAAATCAGGAAAAATGTAAAATTATCTGTTTGCAGATGATTATACAAGTAATCTTGTATAAATTAAACTCTAAAGATTGTACACATGCACACACACACATACAATTGTTAGAACTAATAAAGAAGTTCATCAAGGTTGCAAGATAGTAAGTCAGTACATAAAAGTCAATAGTGTTTATGTACCCTAACAATGAACAATGTGAAAAAAATTAAGAAAGTCATTCCTTTTATAATAATGCAAATGTGAATATAGTACTTAGGTATGAATTTATCCAAGAAGATGAAAGAGTTGTGCACTGCAAACTGCAAACACTACTGAAAGAACTGAAAGAACAACACACAAATAAATTTTAAAAATCCTCATATTCATATATTGAAATACTTAATATTGGTATATGCTAATATTACCAAAATCAAATGTAATCCACATAAAATATCAGTGGAGTTCTAAGTTGCTTCAGTAGAATCTTTAGAATTCTATCTATATATAAGAGTATGTCTTCCACAAAAAAGGACAGCAATTTGTGTTTTCCCATTCCGGGTGGGTTTTCTTTTTTTTTTTTTTTTTTTTTTCCTTACCTAATTTCTCTGGCTGGAAACTCTAGTACCATGTTGAAAAATAGTGGTGAGAGTAGGCGTGTTTGTCTTACTCCCTTTCATAGAAGAGAAGTTTACAACTTGTCCTCATTTGATATATAATCTGTGGATTTCTTATATACAGTCTTTATTATGTTGCAGTATGTTTCTTCTATTTCTAATTCATTGAGATTTTGTCATAAAAGAATGCTAAATTTAGCTGATAAATCAGTCAAGTTGCAAGGTACACATTTAATATATAATAATCAATAGTATTCCTATATTCTAATAAAAAACTAGCTAAAAAAGAAATCCCATTTATAATAGCTACAGGAACATATTAAAATAAGATACCTAAGAATAAATTTAACCAAGGAGATAAAAGATCTCTACGATGAAAATTTTAAAACACTGATGAAAGAAATGAAAGAGGATACAAAAAACTAGAAAGAGATCTCATGTTCATATACTGGAGAATTTAGCATTTCTTTTTTATAAATTATTTTATTTAAATTTATTTGTTATTATTTTAAATTTGACTAGTGAGAGAGAGAGAGAGAGAAGAGAGAGAATGTGAGAAAGCAAGCTGTCAGGTCCAGGACTCGAACTGTGGTTGGCCATGTGGGAGCTTAGTGCCTTAACCACCACATCACCTGCCGGCCCCAGAGTTAATATTTCTTAAATTAACTCACTATCCCAAATTATCTACAGATTCAATGCAATCTGTATCAAAACATCGAGAAGATTATTCACAGATATAGGAAAACATTGTGGTTCAAAAGACACCATCAGGAGAGTTAATTTCTCCCACCAAATGGGAAAAATATTTGTAAATCATATATCTGCTATGAGATTTATATGTTAAATATATAAGGAGTTCTTGCAACTCAAGAATAAAAGATAAACAGCCCAATTTTTTAAAAATGAGGAAATATCTGAACAGGTATTTATCTAAAGAACAAATAAGCACATGTATCTATTTGGAAGGGCAAGTTCCAGAGGGACAGTGATGACAGTTGTACACCATTGCAAGTATGCTTAATACCATTAAATTGTGTATCTAATAATAAAATGGTAAATTGTATGTGATATAAATGTTATCACAAAAAAAATCTTAAAAGCAAATTTAACATGAAATAAGGTCTGAACCTCCAGAAGTTAAGTCAGATCTTCTTTCTCTTTTCTTTCTTTTTCTTTCTTTCTTTTCCTCTTTCATTCCTTCCTTCCTGCCTTTCTTTCTTTTCCTTCCTTCCTTCCTTCTTTCCTTCCTTCCTTCCTTCCTTCCTTCCTTCCTTTCTTTTTCTTTCTTTCTTTCTTTCTTTCTTTCTTTCTTTCTTTCTTTCTTCTTTTCTTTCTTCTTCTTCCTCTCTTTCTTTTTGTCTTCTTTCTCTTTTTCTTTCTTTTTTTCTTTCTTCCTTTCTTTTCCTTCCTCTCTTTCATTTTCTTTCTTTCTTTCTTTCTTTCTTTCTTTCTCTTTCTTTCTTTCTTTCTTTCTTTCTTTCTCTTTCTTTCTTTCTTTCTTTCTTTCTTTCTCTTTCTTTCTTTCTTTCTTTCTTTCTTTCTCTTTCTTTCGTTCTTTCTTTCTTTCTTTCTCTTTCTTTTTATTTCATCTTTCTTTTCTTTTTCTTTTTCTTAGGGAGCATGCACACTCACCAGAGAAAGGGAGAACTGGAGAGGAGAAAGTACCCCACATGGGGAATGATAACACCACAATTCATCCTCTGCTATCTTTCCCTCCTTTCTGGATGTTGAGCATCCATGCACATGCCCCTGGCATGTTTCTTAAGCTTCCAGGTCTGAAACTCAAACCATGCTATTGGACATGTGGGATCCAGCTGCCTTAACCACCATGCCACAGAGCTGGTCTGACTTTTTTTTTTTTTTTTAGGGAGTTTTTTGCTATAGGGTGTGTGTGACCAGAGAGAGAGAGAGAGACAGTGGGAAAGTGAGAAATCACCCCCCAAGGAGAATGGCCATGCCACAATCCCTTCTCCTCTAGGGATTAGGCATGCATGAGCATGCACCCTGGCATGAGGTTTAAGCCAACGGGTGCAGAATTTGAACAGTGATCAACCACACTGGAGTCCATTTACATTATCAGTATACCATTTTCTGGTCCTCTGAGTTTCCTTTTTATAACAGCTTTAATGAGATATTCTACATATACTCAATGAACTCATTTGAAGTGTAAAATCATTTTTTTTAGTATGTACAGTGTCATACAACCGTTGCAACATTCAACTTTAAAAAAACTTACATCACACCCCCAAATAACCCATACACTTTGCTGGTCATCCACATTCCCCCATAATTGACCCCAGGTTTAGGTAACTATTAATCTATTTTCATCTCTCTATGTTTGTGTATTTTCTACATTTTGTATAAATTGAACTATAAAATATGGTGTCCTCTTTTTACTTTTTCTATTTATCATAATATTTACAAGGTTTACCTGTGTTATGTAGCATGTATCAGTACTTAATTTCTATTTATTGTTGAATAATGTTCCATTTTATTAATGTACAACATTTAATCATTCATCAGTTTATAGACACTTGTTTTTGTTTCACTTGTCACCATTTATAAATAATACTGCATTTTGGCATAAGTATTTTTGTGAAAATATGTTTTCATTTTAATAGATTGATATCTATAAGTGAACTAGATCTTCATGTGAAAACTTTGTTTCATTTTCTGAGGAACTGCCAAATACTTTTCCAAAGTAGCTACATCATTTTAATCCCCCTCAGCAGTGTATGAGAGTTCTAATTCCAATATTTCTTTTTTAAAAAAGAATTATTTAACTTTATTTTATTTATGTTGATTTCAGCAAAGAGAGGCAGACTGAGAGAGAGAGTAAGAGAGAGAGAGAGGGAAACTGAGAAAGCAAGCCTCCAGGTCCAGGACTCTAACCGCAGTCAGCCATGTGGGAGTTCAGCACCCTTAACCATCACATCACATGCTGGTCCCTCAATATTTCTTATTGTCTGTCTGTTTTTTTTTTTTTTGGAGAGGTTTTTGCCATAGGGCATGTGTGCTTGCCAGACAGACAGAGAGAGACAGAGAGAAAGCGAGAAATCACCCCCTAGGGGAGATGGCCACGCGGCAATCCCTTCTCCTCCATTCTCCTCTCAGGATCTTAGGCATGCACACACACGCGCCTGGTGTGAGTTTTAAGCCACCGGGTCTGGGACTTGAACTGCGGTCAACTACATGGGAGTCCAGCGACATAGCCATTACGCTAACTGCTGGTCCCATTGTCTGTCTTTTTGATTGCAGATATATGATTCAGTGTGAAGTTGTATCTTATTATGGCTTTGATTTACATTTCCATGGTGGTGAATAATGCTGAGCAAATTTTCATGTGCTTGCTTGTTCTTTAGACAAGTGTCTGTCTAGATATTTCTTCATTTTTTAAAAATTTGGGTTATTTTTCTTTTTGTTATTGAGCTATAAGAACGTCTTACATACTTCACATACAAATCTTGTAGTAGATATATGATTGCAAATATTTCTCCATTCTGTGGGTTGTCAATTTCCCTGAGGGTGTCCTTTAAACCTCAAAAACTATCAGTCTTCTTGAAGCCTAATTTAACTATTTTTTTTTCATTTAATGCTTGTGCTTTTTATGTCATATCTAAGACACAATTGTTAAATCAAAGTACACAAAAATGTTCAACTATGTTTTCTTCTAACAGCTAGTTGTTCCATAGCTTTAGCTTTCACATTTATTTGATACATTTTGAGTCAATTTTTGTGTAAGGCTTAAGGTAGGACTATGAATTCATTATTTTCATGTGGATAGGAACTCATGAAAGCCCTGTTTGTTGAAAACAATAGTCTTTATTGAATCATGCTGATACTTTTGTTTAAAATAAATTGGCTCAGCCATGGTAGTGCAAGCAGTAGCACAACAGACTGCAATGCAGGAAAACACATGGTGACTGCAGTTCAAGTTCCCAACCCAGTTGTTCTGAAAAGCACCAGGCTGGCACATGAGTGTCCATGATTCAACAATCTGGATAAGTAAAGGGGTATGACCAGACCTATGGTGCATGCTCCCTTCTATCCTCTCTTGCATGTGCATTTACCTGCATTCCATTATGAATAAAGAAAAAAAAAATTTAAATCAATTGACCATAAGATTAAGGGTTTATTTCTGGGCTCTCAACTCTTTTCCATAATATACATGGCCATCTCTATGCCAATGGTACATCGTATTGAGTATTTTTTTGTAGTAATTTTGGAACTGGTGTTTTGTGACCTCAATACTGTTACCTGCTAGATCTAAAACATGTATGTAGAGTCCTTTAATCCTCTATGTACACAATTCTGTTATTTATGAATAAATATATCTTTACTTTTCTTCTTTCATACTCTTATCAATTTTAAAATTTTTCTTGCCCTGTTGTACAATTGTACCAATGACTAAGACAGCTAGCACATGTTTAGACAATGAGCAGTATTGCCTTGTTCCTTATTCTAGAGTGGAAATATGCAATACTTCACAATTAAATGTACTGCTAACTGTAGGGGTCTTTAAGTGGATAGCTTTTTTTTTTTGGAGAGATTTTCACTGTAGGGCACGTGCGCTCGCCAGACAGACAGAGAGAGACATAGAGACAGAAAGCAAGAAATCACCCCCCAGGGGGGATGGTCACGCCGCAATCCCTTCTCCTCCATTCTCCTCTCGGGATCTTGGGCACGCACGCACACACGCCCGGCGTGAGTTTTAAGCCACCGGGTCCGGGACGTGAACCGCGGTCGACTACGTGGGAGTCCAGCGACATAGCCATTATGCTAACTGCTGGTTCCCAAGTGGATAGCTTCTTAAAATCAGATTTACAATGTTCTCCCCTAGACATAGCTTTCTAAGAGATTTTCTGAATGACTCTTTCATTATTTTTCCATATAAAACTGTAATACTACACTTAATATACAAGTACGACACCGCATCAGAAATCATTAGGCAGAACGTAAAGGCCGACAGAGTCCACCATAGTTGACTTCTCTTATTTCACTAATGTTCCTTAATTGAAATATGTTTGCTGCTTATTTTCTTAAATAGACTTGAGTTATGGGTTTTTGGGAGGAAGATCACAAAGATAATGTATCATTCTCATTATGTCAAATTAATGGCATAAAGTATCAAAGTATCAATATGATTATCACTGTCATTGTTGACCTTGGTCATGCAAGATAGGTAGGGTTCATTGGGTTTCTCTGTAGCAAAGTTATTCTCAGCCCCTCTTCCATACTGTAATCTTTGGAAGAAAGTCATTCTGAGATACCCACATTTAAAGAACAGGATTTCTGTTTTTATTCATTGAGTGGAGAGTATATACGCAAATTATCTTAATTCTTCTATATGTGAAATTGTCACTTCTTTCACACTTATCTGTTAATTCACTTATGTATCTCATCTGGATTCATGGATACTGCTATGTCATACTTTTGATTACGATCCAATAGTTTTTATTTTGTTTCTCATACTTTTTCAGCCTTGGCCATTGGAAACTCTTAATTCTCTCATGTATCCCTTTAGCATAGCTCAATGTGGTTTGTCTCATGTTACATGTGGGTCTTGTTTATTTGTTTGTTTATGGGAATGACCTTGCTTTCCGGCACTACAAGATACTTCAGTCTCATATTAGATATTTCCTGCTCCAGTCCTAGTATCATCTAAATTTTCTACAAAGTTCTATATTCCTTTTTATTGACTAATAGTACTAGAAGTAGTACTAGGTCTGGGCAGTAGATGACCTTATTGTTGCAGAGGTGTCATTGTTTTTAAGCTCTTCAGCTTCCAGAGCAAGACTATATATGCGTGTGCATACTAGCCCAATGCATATACAACATATCCGTTAATATTTCTATATGTAACCATTGTAACAAATATATGTATATCAAGCTAAATATGAATTTATACTGATGTCTCCAACACTCATCCATCCCTAAAATAATCATTCTAGTCCATTCCCCTTTCTTATGCATAAGTTCCCACCCTAACAGTGAGATAACTAGCTCCATTCATCTACCATTCATTTACTTAATTGTTGAAGTTCAATATAAAATTATAGCAGTATCAAAATTATTACAATATACAGCCATAGAAATCAATGTCGTTACTAGAGTATGGTGCTTATTCTCTCTCTTTTTTTTAACTTTAGTCTTATAGAATCTACTCATTTGCAGTTACATATGGTAACACCTTTTCCCCTGACTCCTGCAATGAAATTGTTTCATTCATTTGTAATACAGTTAGGTTATCTTGTCACAGTTTGTGTTTGTTCTTTTTCAAAATTTATTTAATTCAACTTTATTGTTATTATTATTATTTAATTTGATCAGAGAAAGAGAGAGAGAGAGGAAAAGTGAAAAAGAATGCCGCTAGATCCAAAACTCAAACTGTAGTCGATCATGTGGGAATCCAGTGCCCTTAACAACCATACCACCTGCTGGAGCTTGCATTCCTCTTAAGTTCCCCAAATATCCTAATTTTTAAACATTTGAATGCATTAAAATGCACTTATCATGTTCTAAAATTTTGGGGTTTTGACAAATGCATTATGCCATATATCTACCATAACAGAATTATATAATATAGTTTCAACACCCTAAAACATTCTCTTTGCTTCAGCTATTCAAACTTCTCCTTTCTCTAAATCACTGGGACCCACTGAACATTTTATTTTCTCTACTGCTTTGCCTTTCTCAGAATTTTTTCTTTTTGAGAGGTTTTTGCTATAGGGTGCGTGCCCTCGCCAGAAAGAGACAGAGAGAAAGAAAGCAAGAAATCACGCACCCCACTCCCCCCCAGGGGAGATGCCCACACCGCAATCCTTTCTCCTCCATTCTCCTCCTGGGATGTTGGGCATGCACGCACACACACCCAGTGTGAATTTAAGCCACTGGGATTCCAACCGTGTTTGACCACATGGGAGTCCAGCAACATAGCCATTATGCCAACTGCTGGTCCCCAGAATCTAAAACAACTGCAATCACACAATATACATTTTTTAAATTGACTTCCTGAATATAGAAATCCATATTTATGGTTCATCTATGTCTTTTGTCCCTAGATAGGGTATTTTTAAAAAATTGTTAAATACTATTGCACTGTTTGAATGCACCACAGTTTATTGATTCATTCACCTATTGGAGGACATGTTGGTTGCTTCCAGATTTTGGTGACTAGGAATAAAGCTGCCAAAATCATTAGCAAAATAGCTGGATCAGAGAGTGTCAGAAGGTACAAAACTAAGTTCCAAAGTGGCTGTGTCATTTCGTAAACCCACAAGCAATGAATGAAGGTTTCTATTGCTACATACTCTCATCATCATTGGTATTTTTAGGAGTTTTTTGATTACTCTAATAGGTGTATTATACATCTCGTTGTTTGAATTTGTAATTCCTTAATGACAAATTATATTGAGTATTTTTTTCGTATGCTTATTTAGCAACCTTACTTCTTGTTATTTATTCAAAAAATTAAAATTTTGAAAAATCATATAATTTTTTTGAGAGGATTTTGCTATAGGGTGCGTGCGCTCGCCAGACAGACAGAGACAGAGAGACAGAAAGCGAGAAATCACCCCCTAGGGGGATGGCCACGCCACAATCCCTTCTCCTCCATTCTCCTCTCGGGATCTTGGGCACGCACGCACACGTGCCCGGTGTGAGTTTTAAGCCACCGGGTCCGGGACACGAACCGTGGTCGACTACGTGGGAGTCCAGCAACATAGCCATTATGCTAACTGTTGGTCCCATATAAATTTTAATATACAATGGAATAATACTCAGTCTTAAAAAGAAGGAATTCCATAATATATGATAGTATGGGTAAATCTGAGAACATTTCACTAAGTGAAATAAGTCAATAACAAAGCCAAAACTGGGTGATTATACTTATATGAGGTATCTAAAATTGTCAGATTTATAGAATCAGTGTGGAATAGTGGTTGCCAGAGGTTAGGGGGAGAGGGAAATAGAGAGATAATAGTCAATGTGCATAAAATTACAGTCAAGGATGATGACTGAGCTCCAGAGATCTGCTATATGACATTGAAGCCATAGTCAACAGTAAAATACTTTGCACTTAAAAATGTGTTAAGAGGCTAAATCTTATGTTAAATGTTCTTGTCACAATAAAATAAAATTAAATTAAATTTATTTTTACATGTCATCTCTATATTTTTTAGTAGAGTATATGTTCAGATGATTTGTTCACTGTTTAAAGCTAGTTGGTTCTTTTCTTATGTACAACTTTTTGCATATTTTGGATGTCAGATATGTGTATTGCAGACATTTTCTCTTAGCATGTTTTGTGGTTTTTTTTTCAGTAAGCAAAAACTTTACTTAAATAAAAACAACATATTAATTTTTTCCTGTCACAAATAATTTTTTTTTTTTTTTTGGAGAGGTTTTTGCTACAGGGCGCTTGCGCTCGCCAGACAGACAGGGAGAGACAGAGAGGCAGAAAGCGAGAAATCACACCCCAGGGTGGATGGCCACACCGCAATCCCTTTTCCTCCATTCTCCCCTCAGGATCCTGGGCATGCACGCACACACACCCGGCATGAGTTTAAGCCACTGGGTCCGGGACTCGAACCATGGTCAACTACATGGGAGTCCAGCAACATAGCCATTATGCTAACTGCTGGTCCCACGAATAATGCTTTTGGAATTGTACCCTAAATTTCCATAGCCAAGCCTAAGACCATATAGAATTTCACCTCTCTTTTCTTTCAGAAGTTTTATAGCTTTGTGTTTACATTAGGTATACGCATTTTAACTTGTTTTTTTGTGAGTTACATTATTTTGTACATAAAAACATCCAATTGTTCTAGTATTATTTGTTTGAAAAACATTTTTCCTTAAATAACCTTTGCCCTTGTCTGAAAGAACCACTGAATAGAAAAATTGAAATAGTAATAATATTGTTTCATAGCATCCATGAAATCAGAATATACATTTCCTTTATTTAGATCTCCTTTGATATCTTTTGTTAGAGTTTGTAGTTTTCTTCGCATATAGATACTATAAATGTTTAGTTAGATTTACAACTAGATATTTATTTCTGTTGTTTTTTTATAATGATAAATAACATAACTTAAAATTCCAAACTAAAATTATTTATTGTTGGTATATAGAAAATAAATTGACTTTCATATATTAACCTTTATTGTGTATCTTTCTCATGCTTGATTAATAGTTAACTTCAAAATTTTTTCATGCTTTATTTATTTTTTTAATTTATTTTATTGTTTTGAGAGAGAGATTTTTGTTATAGGGCACATGTGCTTACCAGAAAGACAGAAAGACAGAAAGCAAGAAATCATCTCCCAGGGAGGGCCACCTCGTCCTCTGGACAGACACTCAGCCTGAGTTTCAAGCCCTCACAGTCAGGACTCAAACTGTTTTCAGTTGTGTGAGAGTCCAGCGACGTAACTGCTATGCCTTCTGCTTGACTCTGTGTTTTTTTAAAATAGATTTATTTTTAGAGCAAATTTATGTTTATAGGAAAATTGAGCAGTAGCTACAAAGAGTTCCTATATTCTCCTCTCAGTTCCTCAACCACAATCAAATACAGTTTTCCTTTTTATTGCATCTTGAATGTGTATGATACATTCATTATAAATAATAAGCTTACATTAAAACATCATCCAAAGTTCTCAGGTTCATTAATTCAGTCTTTGTATTGTAGTGTTTTTGTTGTTGTTTTATTTTGGAGGGGTTTTGTTTGTTTGTTTGTTTTTTTGAGGGGTTTTGCTATAGGGCACGTGTGCTTTCCAGAAACACAGAGAGAGACAGAGAGGCAGAAAGTGAGAAATCACTCCCCAGGGGAGATGGCCGTACCGCAATCCCTTCTCCTCCATTCTTCTCTCAGGATCTTGGGCACGCTCACATAAGTGTCTGGTGTGAGTTTAAGCCGCAGGGAGGACTCGAACCGCAGTCGACTATGTGGAAGTCCAGTGACAGCCATTATGCCAATTGCTGGTCCCATGTATTGTACATTTTATAGATTTTGACAAGCGTGTGTCACATATCCATCCATCTACCATCATGACATACAGAAAGTTTCACTGCCCTAAACTTCCCCTGATCTCTACGTATTCATTCCTTCCTCTCTCCAAATCCCTAAAAATCATTCATCTTTTTTTTTTGTCTCTATAGTTTTACTTAATGCAGTTTGTTATGTAGTTGGCATCATACAGTATGTAGCCTTTTTAGATTAGCTTCTTTAACTTTAGATTAGCTTCTTTTACTTAGCAATCATGCATTTAAGATTCCTCCACGTCTTTGCATGGCATAGTAACTCATTTATTTTTATTGCTAAATATTCCATTTATTGTTGCATCAGTTTGTTTATCCATTCTTCTACTGAACATCTTGGTTGATTCTAAGTTTTGAAAATTATGAATGAAGTTGGTATAAACAATTGTGTGCAACTTTTTATGTGAACATAAGTTTTCAACTTATTTGGGTAAATATCAAAAAGTACAACTGGTGACTCATATGGTAAGGTTAGAAACCACCGAACTGTCTTCCCAAGTGTCTGTGCTATTTTTGCGTTCCTATCAGCCATGAATGAGAGTTCGTGTTGCTCCACATTCTTGTCGGGATTCAGTGCTCTTAGTGTTTTATGGTTTTAGACATTCTAATAGTTGGGTGGTAGTATATCTCTGTCATTTTAATTATTATTCCTTGATGACTGTGATTCTGGGCATTTTTTCACATATTTATTTGACATCTGTATATCTTTATAGTTGAACTGTCTGTTCAGCTATTCTGCCTATTTTTAAACTGGATTGTTTGCTTTGTTATTGCTGAGTTTAAGAGTTCTTTTTTTTAAAAAATACTAATCCTTTTCTCAGATACATGTTTTGTAAAAGTATTCTCGTGAGTTTTAAGCCACCGGGTCCGGGACGCAAACCGCGGTCGACTACATGGGAGTCCAGCGACATAGCCATTACGCTAACTGCTGGTTCCCTGAGGAGATATTTTTAATATTAATGAAGCTCAAATTACTTTTTTTGGTTGTTGTTATGAAACATGCTTTTGCAGTCATATCTTTAAAAAAATCAACAAACTCAAGATCACCTGGATTTTTTTTTTCCTTTTTTCTTTTCTTCTATGAATTTTATTGATGTATGTTTTACATTTAGGTCTATAATTTATTTTGAATTTTTTTGTTAAAACTGTAAGTTCTGTGTCTAGATTTTTTTTTCAAGTAGAAATACACATATTCTAGAAGCATTTTTGAAAGGATTATCCTTTCTCCAGTAAATTAATTGCCTTTCTTCCTTTGCTAAAGATAAGTTGGCTATAGGTGTGTGAGTTTATTCTAGGTTCTCTATCCTGCTACATTGATCTAATTTTATATTATTTGCCAATACCCAATTGTTCTAATTACTGTAGTTAAAGTAAGTCATTAAACTGGGTAGTTTCTGTCCCCTGTCTTTGTTCTTATGCTTGATTATCCTAGCCTAGGACATTTGATATCTTGGTGAATGATTCATATAAACTTGAAAATAATGTATATTTGTTTGTTGTTGGAGGAAGTATTCTATAATTTTTAATTAGGTCAAGTTGATTGAAAATGCTATTTCTGGGACCAGCAGTTGGTGTAATGGCTATGTAACTGGACTCTCATGTAGTCGACCACGGTTCTAGTCCTGGACCCAGTGACTTAAACTCACGCCAGGCGTGTGTGCGTGGGTGCCCAAGATCCTGAGAGGAGAATGGAGGAGATGGGATTGTGGGGTGGTCATACCCTGGGAGGTGATTTTTCACTTTCTGTCTCTCTCTTTGGCAAGAAAATTTGTCCTATAGGAAAAAAAAAAAAAAAAAAAAAACCTCTAAAAAAAAAAAAGAAAAGAAAAGAAAAGAAAGAAAATGCTATTTCTGTTAACTATACCACTTTAATAGTGTATTTGTCTATTTTTCCTTTCATTTCTGTCAATATTTTTCTCACATATGTTGACACTCTTTTGTAGTCATAAGCACATCTGCGATAGCTATGTCCTTGTAACCTACTTATTCCCTTATCATTATGTAACACTTTTCTTCCTCTGTGATAATTTTGTTGTTACTATTGTGAAGTAAGCCTTGTCTGAAATTAATACAGGTATTTCAACTTTCTTTTGATTGGTGTCAGCATGGTATATTTCTCCATTCCTTTACTTTTAATCTCTTTGTATATTCATATATAAAGTATGTTTTGAATAAATTACATAGAGTTGTTTTTTTCTTTTTTTTCTTTCTTTTTTTTTTTAGGTTTTTGACATAGGGCATGTACACTCACTGGATAGGAGAGAGAGACAGAGAATGTGTGAAATCACCTCTTGGGAGGATGGTCATACCACAATCCCATCTCCTCTAGTGCTCGTCCCTCTTCAGAAACATTGATTTGAAGAACTATCATTGTACAAAAACATCTTAATAAGAACAAAGGAAATGAAATGACAGATCACTGTTCCTAGTTGCAGCATAATAAAAGAAAAAGATGCATTGCAGAGAGTAGCAAGAATAGTTTTACATTGCCTGCATCAACTCTCCCTGAATCCCAGGCAGCTCAGAGTGGAGAGATACAATATTCCCTTGGGAAACAAGAAAGGGAAATAAAAATAGGTCTTTGCTTTGAACCACACAGTGGAACCCGCAACATAAAACCCAGCACTGGAGAAACACCTGTGACCTCATAGTCCAGGCCAAAACCCAAGGTCTGAGTCTCCTGGGGCTAGGTGGAATCACACTGGTCCATTCTTCCAGCTTTCACAGTGAACTTCATCTCTGGCCTGTACTACCACCAGGTCAATATCAGCAGCCCCAGGCTCTAGTCAACCATCCTTACCAGGAAGGCCTCAGCAGCCTCTGTCTTTGGCACAGCCTTGGGCCATATTGGTTTTTATCTTCTCTATGTTTCTGGCCTATTGCCGTGTCATTCCTGTCACAGCAGGCCTGAAACTACTGTCAGTGTCAAGGCGCTACCTGGTGCTCCACTGGGCTTCTAGTACATCCCAGTGCCAAACCTGCTGTGAGGCTTTCCTAGACAGAGAAAGTCTGTGAAGACTGGAATAAATATTTCTTCCTATGCTCACGCACTGACGTATGACTATAAGGATCATGAACAATCAGGAAAACATTCAGGCAGGAGATGGGCTTGGGACATAAAGTTAGCGTTAATCCCCAGATGGAGTGGGAGCACCTAAACTTTCACAGATAGCTGGCTGCATCAGAGCTTATAATAACTAAAGCTAAGTCAATAGTTTCCACACAGTTTCAATGTTATTGCTACAGTTCAGAGAATGAACCCTGATTGTTATGGTCAGTTAGCCCCATGGTAAACTTTAGCAAATAGATGATCTCAATTGTCAGTTAAGAAAGGGAACAATGTTGACTTCATAGACAATTTTAGCTACTTTATTATTCTCCAGGTTTTTTTTTTTTTTTTTTTTTTTTTATCAGAGAGCCAGCCCCATTGCTTGCACCACTAGATTAAAACTCCTCATGAGGGCCTCAAGCAGACAGCTCTCTTTCAGGACTCCACACTATTGGGAGGTTTTCTCTTCTAATAAAACTCTGTTTCCTTTATCCCAGTAGGACCAGATGGTGTAATGGTTACATGGCTGGACTCCCACAGGATCAACAGTGGTTTGAGTCCCAGTCCCGGAGTCTTAAAACTCCTGCCAGGTGTGTGTACATGCATGCCCAAGATCCCAACAGGAGAGTGGAGAAGGGATTGCAGAGCGGCCATGTCTTCCTGGGGGCGGGGGTGATTTTCACTTTCTGTTTCTCTGTCTCTTCAGTGAGCGCTCAGTCCCTATAGCAAAGATTTCTCCCAAAACATTTAAAAAAAAAGAAAATAGTTCATTTTATAATTTTATCAGTGCTATTCTTTTTGCATGTATTAGCCATTTCTTTTGAGAGTTTCTCCCTTCTCAACTCTTTGGACATTATTATGGATGCAGAGTTATATTTAGTTAGTTATAATACATTGCAATTTTTTAAAAATGTTTTTGCTGTAGAGTATGTATACTTGTAAGAGAGAGAAAAAGAGAGGAAAAATGAGAAATCACCATGCAGGGGGTATGGCCATGCCATGATCCCTCGTCTTCTATTCACCTCTCCAGATTTGGGGCACATGCATACATAACTGGAATGATTTTTAAGCTTCCAGGTCCCACACTTCAACCGCAGTTGGCAAGGGGGCAGTCCGGCATCTCAGCCACCATACCATACTTGGCCTCACGTTACAGTGATTTTTTCAGATGGAGGAACTATCGAATTTTGGAATGTGAGAGTGATTTCAAGTTGACTTTGCTGTCCTCTTGTTGCAACCAACCAATTTTATGAACTTAGTTCATTCTCACATCACATTGATATTCCAAACTCACACTGAGCCTTTCCTGTCTCAGACCTCAAAGCAGCCATTTCATCAAAAGGTCCTGATTCCTTTTTATCATGAAATGGCATTTAGGAACCAAGATCTAGTAACCAGGTGTACTCATTTCTACTGCAGCCATAACTTCTTGGCTTTTTCATTGAGCATAAATAATAAACTGATACAACTTTAGGTTCCATCTAACAAATGTCAAACCATTTTTTTTTTTCTTACTTCCATTCCATAGCTATGTTTCTTTTTTGTCCTACGGTAAGCACAAGTTCTGACAATATCAATATATTTACTCATTGTACATGGAGTGTACAATACATGCTAAATAATTTTTGAATTATAACACTGGCAAAATTAACAGAGAAAAATACTGTAAGTAATAAAATTCAAGCTTTCTTTGGTGTTCCTTTTCTCTTTGAAATCAATCCCACTGAGGATGCATGGTTAGAGTATCTTTTTCAATATTTATTTGAAATAAATTCTTTTCTATTGTGCTATTATGCTGTTATTTAGGTTCATTTGCTTTATGCATATTTTTAATCTTAGTTATTTTTTTATCCTACTTAAATTTTAATATCCAAAATATTAATATAATGAAAATGATAACTATATAAATCAAATACTCTGAAACAATTTATTCCAATCTCTACTTTTTCCATCCTTTTTCCCTTCATCTTCTGTAAATAACAGATTTGCTGAGTTTCTGGTTTATCTTTACTGTCTTTATTTGTGAAAATAACTAATCTTTGTGGACAGAAGCCTGACTGCTTTTTCCTATTTTTTCAAGGTTCTTTCCAGAGGACCTAGGGGGAGTTGCTCCCATCAACATTAACAGACCATTTTTTTCCATTAACGGATTCTTCCTCCATCCTGTCCTTGTCATAGTATCTTTGAGATGTGTATTTCAACCAATTATAATATATTATTTTGCTTACCTCTTCCCAAGACACAGAACTTCCCTTTCCTTAAGGTGTAGATTTATCATTTCTTTTATCAATCTCTTCCCAGGACACAGATCTTCCTTTCCAATCACCAACCTAAAGATTGTGGAACCCACCTACAACCTACAAGCCCCCGCTTCTACATGTCCCGCCTTTTTGGGCCAGACCAATGGAACTCTCTTCATTAATTTTGTCTGTCATTCTCAAAATCAAATAAAAAGAATCCCTGTACTTGATCACCCCAAGGGAAAGGCATGTTTGCCTCCTCTCTGGGCCTAGGTCACTCATATTCTGCTTGGAAATAAACTGCATTAATTATTAATTATTAATTTTTTTTTAGAGTTGGTTATTTTCCGTTTACATCTTTCACACGTACACATATACACACACGTATGGAATCATGTGTATATCTGTCTAAATACATCTATTTTCATATTCTTCTTTTTCAAAAAAAAGATAGCAGACTCTTTTGCACCTTGGTTTTCTCTTACCTAAGACTATATCCTAAAAATAGCTCCAAATCAATTTATAGAGATCTTTTTTCATTACAACTTCTGATTATTGCATTGTATAGTTGAACCATAGTTTTTCCAGCAATTTTGCTATGAATAAACATTTAAATTATTTCCAAAATTTTGTTATTAGAAACAATGCCATCATAAATAACTTTTTGCAAATTAATGTTTCATGATCCTGGGCCCAGGATCAACTGTAGAAGTTAAAGAGTGATTAGACAGGGAGAGAACAATGGAGAGATTAACCTCTCCAGAAAAATAAACTTGCATTTCAAAAGGGGATGAAAGCAGTAGCCAAGGAAACTTTCCAAAGAGTTTTTAACACAGAGGTCTTTAAAAATCTTTTCCGGAAACATTTATTTACATTCCAAATGATAAAAAGGCAGCCTCCTCTGAAGAAAAATTTATTTATATTGGGAATATATGTATTTTTTCTTATTCTCTTAGGAGATGAGTATGGTAAAATGTATCTAAGGGGACTTCAGAAAGTCTATCAAAAATAGAATTAAAGTATGAGTTTATTTTGGTAGAAAAAAATGGAAATCTATTCAGTTTTTAACAATCTGCATTTTTTTCACAAACTTCTCTAAAGACTACTTGTTTAAGTTCATGGATTCATATTTTCAGAGTTCCTTCCTTGTAGGGCAAACCCTAATACATGCAGGGTGACATCTCTTTTCAATACACTGTCCCCAAAAGAGGATAGACAGGAGCAAAAGCAACCAATATATTGCATTGTCGGAAAAGTCATGATGCATTTTTGCATAGAAAAACATAGAAAAAAATATATCATGACTTTTCCAACAACCTTATAGTTATTGTAAATTGAAGGGGTCAAGAATACGCTACAGTAACATAAGGATTATCTTTTTTATTTTTTTAATTTGCTAGAAGGCACATGAGCTTGCCAGAAACAGAGAGAGAGAGAAAGAAAACACTCCCCTCCTCCCATCCCTATTGGGAATGGTCACATGGCAGTCCCTACTCTTCCATTTTTTGGGGGGATTTCGGGCCTATGTGCATATATGCCTAGTATGTTTATCAAACAGCTGGTCTAGGACTCAGACTTCACAGTCGGCCATGTGGTATCCAGATGCCTAAACTACTGTGCCACAGGCTGGCCCAGGACTATCTTAACCTAAAGACATTTGAGAATCAACAAATGTTGAAAAAGGCTTGTTTTTCTGAACTCTCCTTGTCTGCTTAAAAACAGAGCCTTCTTAAATAATTTAACCATTATAAATATCCATTTGACCGAGGCTTTCTATCTCAGAGAGGAAAGATATATATATTTTTTTTTTCTTGTCCCAGCACCAGATATCTGAAGTCAGTACTGGGATGAGAAATCACATCAAGCAAAAAGAGTTAAGAAACAGTCGAAAATCCCATTTATCTTCCTAAGGACCCATTTATGTTTTCCAAAGTCATTCATAGTTTTATCAATGCCCTTTCTTCTCTTCCTCTTCTCTTATTATAATAATACATGTCATGAATTGTAATCTTGGGTTTTTTTGAGCTACAATTTTTTGTGCATTCTTATGTATTTTAAGTAGGTGACTGTATTTTCTTCCCTTAATCTGTCTTTCATGTTATTCATTTCTCAGGCCCTCCACCAACCACTAAACCTAAGCGGTGAGAGAAATTCTGATTTTTCTCCTCAACAAAGTAATAATAGTCTTCTTTTTCCCAGAAGCCTTATGTTTACTTTCAGTATAATGTAAACGGGATATAACATTTTACCAAATATAGACTTTAAAAACTGCATTTATTATAATAAAAGACACAGATACCACATGATACAGTTGCTAAATTTTCCCCTAATTATCAGACTCTTTCAACCAGATTGAAGTTTTTTTTTAAAAAAAGGAAAAAAATAAATAAAAGATATTGCTAGCACTTCAAGTTCCCCTAAAAATTCTCACTACAAAGATACCTTCACTTCTAAAACCATAAACCTGTTTTACAAGCTTTTAAAATGTACAAAAATGAAATTATAATATTTTTATTACATTATACTAGGTCTTTTTGCTGTGTACCTACATGTATCCTGAGTTCACTTTCACTACTATGTGATATTTCAGTATATGAAATGCCAAAATTTATTCATGTAGTTTAAAAAATACATTTATTTTATTTCTGCTGCTGTTGCTACTTTTTTTTTTTTTTTTAAGTTTGCTATAGGGCACATGTGCTCATCAGAGAGAGAGAGAGAGAGGGAGGGAGAAAGAGAAAGCAAGCTTCCAGGTCTGGTACTCAAACCATGGTTGGCCAAGCGAGAGTTCAACTCCTCAGCTACCATACTACCTGCTGGCCCTCATTTATATAGTTTTTATTTTGCTATTATCTGTGATGCTGTGAACACCTTTTTGCATATCTTTTGATTAGTACATTTATTCATTTCTAACACGTATACATTTAAGATTGGTATTGCCATATTGCACAGTATTTTCAGCTTTAGAAACTATTGCCAATCAGTTCTACAAACTGATGACACAGTATTTTACTTCTACCAGAAATGTACTAGAGTTCTATTGGTCCACACAATTGTGAACACCTGGTATTGACCACCTTTTATTTCTTTGAGTGTATTTAATGGTATTACACAGTAACTTTGACTTGTATTTTCTGATGACGAATAAAATTGAGTATCTTTTTAAAATTCTTATTGAATATTTGGATATCTTATTTTGCAATAGTATGTTAAAGGCTTTTGTTTTCTTTTTTAATTTTTCAATTACATTATCTACATGTTACTGGTTTGGTTTACTGGAATTCTTTAAATACTTTTGACAAAGGACTTTTCTTGAATATATGTATAACAAATACATTTTTCTACTCCACAACTTGATTATTACTCTATTCACATCATTTGATAAAAATAAATTTTTTTAAAATTTAATGTTCAAATTATCAATGTTTTCTCTGATGAATAGTTTGTGTCTTTTAATAACCTTTTTTTAAAATTAATTATTTATTTAATTCCATTTGTTATTTTTAAAAAATTTGACCAGACATAGACAGAGAGAAAGGGAAAGCAAGAAAGCAAGCTGCTAGGTCTGGGACTCGAACTGCAGTCTGCCATGTGGGAATCCACCACGCCACCTGCCTGCCCCTGAATTTCATCTTTAAATAGTAGATTCAGGTTTTTTTTTTCCTGTATGTTCATTCAATAAAAGAGTATCATTTATTGAAAAAAGTCATCATTTTACTATTACTACAAAGTCATTTTTATCATATATCATGCATCCATATATATATATGTATATATATATATGGGTTCATGTATAGTCTTCGTAAGATTCTGATTGGTTTATGTCTGTTTCTGCATCAATAACATACTGTCTTTTCTAAAAATTGTTTGTTTAATTTTATTTATTAATTCTATTTATTATTGTCATTATTTCTTAATTTTGCTGTAGGGTGCACAAACTTATCAGAGAAAGAGAGAAAGTGAGGAAGCAAGCTGTCAGGTCCAGGACTCAAACCAGGGTCAGCCATGTGGGAGTAGTCTAGCACTTTTTTTTTTTTTTTTTAGAGGTTTTTGCTATAGGGCGCGTGCGCTCGCCAGACAGACAGAGGGTGACAGAGAGACAGAAAGTGAGAAATCACCTCCCAGGGGGGATGGGCACGCTGCAATCCCTTCTCCTCCATTCTCCTCTCGGGATCTTGGGCACACACACACACGCGTCAGTGTGAGTTTAAGTCACTGGGTCCAGGACGCAAACCATGGTCGACTACATGGGAGTCCAGCAATATAGCCATTACGCTGGTCCCACGGGAGTCTAGCACTTTAACCATCATGCCACCTGATGGGCTCATACTATCTTATTAAATGTAATATTATAATAATATTACTATTTGGTTGTATTATTCATTGAACTGTTTTTTATATGCCTGATTGTTTTGATCATCTTGGTAATATTAATAAGAGAAAGAGCTTGTCAAATTTTTTTTTTTTGAGAGAGAGATTTTTGCTATAGGGTGCATGCACTCGCTGGAGAGACAGAAAGACAGAAAGCAAGAAGTCACCCCCCTGGGGGAGATGGCCATGCCAGAACCCCTTCTCTTTCATTCTCCTCTCAGGATTTTGAGCACACACACACATGTACCCTGTATGAATTTTAAGTCACTGGGTCCAGGACTCGAACCGTGGTCTACTACATGGGAGTCCAGCAACATAATCATTTCACCATCTGCTGGTCCCAGAGCTTTTCAGTTTTTACAAGGCAATCCTACTGAGACTTTGAGATTGAAATTTATTTAACCATCAGTTCAGTTGTCCATATGGTGTCCAACCACCTTAATCATCATGCCACTGACTGCCCCAGGTCAAGTATAACTGACAACCTAAGAAGAATGAGTATTTCAATTCATCAGCATAGCATATACCTTCACTTATTAAGTTTTCTTTATATTCTCTCAGCAATATATTGTACTTTTCTGCCTATACTTCTTGTGTATGTGTTAAATATGTCCGCAGATATATGATATTTAATCACAGTTCAAATGGTATCAGTATCTAATTTTTATTTGTCTATAGTTCATAGAAATACAACAGATGATTATATATTGATTTTGGATTCAGTGACATAGCTAAATTTACTTATAAGTCTAATAGACTATTCATAAGTACATTTAGATTTTCTATACACACAATTATTTTTTTAGAATAATAGCAGAACTTTATTTATCTGGATTTATTGCATAGGCTAGAATTAGCACTGAAATGCCAAGTATTAATGAAGTTATGAGAATACGCATACTTGTAATGTTCCTAATAACATGGAAATGCTTTCAGTATAAAACCATAGAACAAAATGTAGATGAAATTGAACAGATTAAAGAGATTCTTCTTTGTTCATTTATTTATTTATTTTGCCATAGAACCTGTGCACTCACTGGAGAGGGACAGAGAGAGACAGTGAGAAGGAAAGTGTAAGTCACCCCCTAGGGGCCATGCTGCCGTTCCTTTTCCACCAGTCTCTCCTGGGATTTTTGGCGCAGATGCACACTTGCCCAGTGTGATTTTTCCTAAACCTCCAGGTTTAGGACTCAATTCATGGTCAGCCATGTGGGAGTCCAGTACCTTAACCACCATGCCACCTGCTGGCCCAGTTGATTTATTTTACTGACGATATTTAATCATTAATATTTATCATGGCCTGTAAAAAAGTCAAGATAAATCTATGTTGTTTTGAATTGAGTTCTTTCGATTTGATGCATTTTATATATAGTTTCTTTGACCAATAAATAGAAAATCATAGCTAAGTCCTTATACCAAGCTTTCTTTTTGTTTTTATAATTAAGTGGTATTTCCTTATGACCTTTTTACTTATCTTTTTGTATATATATATCATATAGCTTTTAAAATATGTTTTATTATGTCCTTGTTTTTTAGAGAAATTTTTGCTATATTGCGAGTGCATTCATTGGAAACACAGAGAGAAACAGACAGAAAGTGAGAAATCACCCCCCAGAGGGGGTTTGGCCACCCGACAATCCCTTTTTCTCCCTTTTTTTCTTGGGATTTTGTTTTCTCATTATTTTCCAGGGACAGATTTTTCAACGTGGCATAACACTGCTAGATTTTTGTCAGTTTCCTTGGAATTCGCTGTGCTAGGATGTCCAGGCTCATCTTATCCACTGTCTGCTTGAAAAGTGATAGCAATTTCTGTAACAAGCTGAGGACTGAAGCCGACCACTTTCCTTTACTCTAAATTTTTTTAGAGAGGGCTGGGAAGTCACACCAGTTAATAAGCACTTCGTTTTGCTAAAGCAGACCACTTTGGTCCAGTGATTATGAGAAACTTCCTCCATCTTGTCTTTAGCACAGCACATGTGACTGTATGACCAAGCCTTCTTATCTCTGTTAAACTCAGACATTCTTTTCTGCTGACTGAGTTGTTTTGAGACAAAGACTTGTGCTTTCAACCAATTGCTAACTTAAGAATCTCTAGACCCTACTAAATAACCTGTACTTCCCTGCTTCTAGATGTTTCACCTTTTTGACAGGCCAGTATGAAAATTCCATGTGTTCATTTACAAGTCTGCTTGTATCCCCTACTCTCAGAGCTAAATAAAAGATGTGTTGTTTCTAAATCATCCAGAAAACTTTCTCAGGGCTACCAGAGATTGTGTTCATGGACCATGGTCACTCATAATTCTGTTATGAATAAGTCTTTCAAAATTTTTTTATAAGGTTTGGTTATTTTTGGTCAACAAACTGGCTTCCCTTTTTAAAATCTATTTTTAAATTATTTTATTTAACTTGACCAGAGAAGGACAGAGTGAGAGAGAGAGAGGAAAAGTGAGAAAGCAAGCCACCAGGTCCAGGACTCGAACTGCTGTTAGCCATGTGAGAGTCCAGTGCCCTTAACCACCAAGCTACCTACCGGCCCCCAAACTGGCTTCCTTTAATGGTAAATGCTATTTCAAGATCACAGTACAGGAATCTGGGGATCTGACATCTTCTGTTTTGGTTTTTTATAAATGAACATGTAATATCTATCTTTTTATTAAAAAATATTTAATTATATTGCAATTATTATTGGGTTGTCAGAGAAGTCATGATGTATTTTTCTATGCAAAAAAGTGTTTTATGATTTTTCTGACAATCCAATATTAATTTTTAATTTGCACTCACCAGAGAGAAAGAGAAAGTGAGAAAGCAAGCTGCCAGGTCTGTCATTCAAATCGCAGTCAGTCATGTGGGAGTCCAGTGCCTCAACCATCACAACACCTGTTGACCCAAAATATAGATCTTTATAAATACAAAAATATTTATATATTTTTAAATTATGAAATAGTTTATAAATCCATAGTGATAATTCAAATTAACATTCAAGTCAATTGCATTTTTTTCTCTATTTTTTATGTATTATATCCCTATCATTTTTCTTTTACACTGAGTGCTGTTTCTCAAAAACAAAGGAATGATGTAATTAGATCATTTCCTAATGAACGATAATCTAGATTATCTGAACACATCAGTAAATCTTCCTAATTAGCAATAATGAAATTGTACGATGTTGTCAAAAAGTCACCTTTTAAAAACTCTGGAAATTGATCAACGGCAAAAGTAAACTAAGGGGCATTTATTCAAGAAAATCTATGGATTCTTGCAAAAACCGCTGAGTGCTTGTGGCATTTTGCCATGGGCCTATTTATGCTTGATGTTTGCGTGGGACTGCCATAGAGATTATCGCTCTGCTGACCGACTGGAAGGGACTGATTTTATGTTGTACAAAATAGAAAAATTTCTAAACCCAGAAACATGTTGAAAACAAAACAATATCCATTTTGGTGCCAGGGATATCTACAAAGGGAAAGTTGAAGACGGCATTTCTAAGATTCCACTTAGCTAGGGGTATTGACAGGTTGTTTGTATGTACACACCTGTACCAGCTCAGAACAGACTAGAGACAGCCCTAGCAAGCCATCTCACGGGTAGAGGTTAGGCCTTGTAAACACAGGGAAAACAAAACAAAACAAAAATGAGGCAGATTTAAAAACTGCTTGACTATTCAAATCTTTCCCCAAGACACATAGAGATATGTCAACAAATACTGGAAGTCTTATAGGCTAAAAATATATAAGGACAAACTCTGAATAATTAGCATATCACTAATGATATTTATGAAACGAGATAGACACAAGAAGAGGCCCAGTTGCAGAGGTACCGGTTAATAGGGTGCTGCTGCCAAATACTGGACTCATATGAGAGTACTCAGGTTTGGATCATGGATTAACCTGAATGAGTCAGGCATATGCCCGTGGGTGCTATTATGATCCTGGCTGACTGGAAGATTCGGGGTGTGAGATGGGAATTATGACATGGCAAGACCCCACCAAGGTCTCTCATGCTCCATGGAAAGACCCCACCAAGGTCTCTCATGCTCTCTTTCTTTCTCTCTTCTTCTTGAGAAAGAAAAAAAAGAATCTTTAAAAAAAAAGTGAAAAAGGAGAAATTTATTAAGCAGTGTCACCAGATGGTACACATAGATTCCACAGAATTAATCTAGGTAAATAATTAAACAAATAATCAACAGCATTAATTATTGGCCCCCAGGAAGCAAAAATAGAAATATAAAGTTGTTACATGCGTTATATAAAATCTCAAATTTAAAACAAAAGTATATGATACATAGAAAGAGGAACTGTAATTTGTACAGAGAACAAAAGCAGTCAGTAGTAAAAATCACTTAGGGAACATCAATCTAGGATTTAGGAGTTAAAAAAACTGTGAAGCACAAGTTGCGAATATTTTCAAAGAACTAAAGGAAAGCATATATAAAAAAAGTTAAAGAAAGGATAAAAATTACTCATAAATACAGAATATTTAAAAATATTTTTTGAGAGAGATTTTTGCTGTAGGGAATGTGCACTTGCTAGAGAGACAGAGAGACAGAAAGTGAGAAATCACCTCCCCACCCCAGGAGAGATGGCCACGCTGCAATCTCCTGTCCTTCATTCTCCTCTCAGGATTTTGGGCATGCATGCACATGTGCCTGGCATGAGTTTCAAGCCGCTAGGTCTGGGACTCAAACCACAGTTGGCCACATGGGAGACCAACACTAACCATCACACTACTTACTGGCCCCAGAAAGCTCAGTAGCAGTTTGCACTGACAAAGGAAAGAATCAGTGTGCCTGAAGATAGATTATTAGAGATTAACTTTTTCGAGGAATGTATTGAAAAAAGAATAAATATTTTCTTTCCACTGGATACATACCCCGAAGTCATATTGCTGGATTCTATGGTAGTTCTCTTTAACCATACATCCTATGTATACCCCAAATATACACAATTTTGATTATTAATCATACCTCAATAAACTTGGAGAAAACTGAGTTAAAATGAACAGAGCATTAGAGACATATGTACATTTATGCGTATGTATGTATGTGTGTGCATGTGTAGACACACAAAAAGTATTTTAAAAAACAATGCAAAAACGTCCCCGATTGGATGAAAAACATTTATCTGATTATGTAAGAAACTCACCAGTCTCCAAGTATTAGATATAAAAACAGCTGAAATCTAGTCATAGTGTTTTCATAATACTCAGTAAGATGAAGTTTTTGAAAATCTTTCCAAAATACAAAGGAGACACACACCTAGACACAATATGGTCACATATTAATATCCAAAGAGTCAATTTTGAAAATTGTGAGAGACAAATAACTCATAACATATAAGAATAACACAAAACATGTATTTCTATATATTAATTGGCAGAGAGAGAGAGAGAGAGAGGGAGAAACAAAACACCTTCCAACAGTAATGCTGCAATTCCTTCTTCACCTTCTCTCCATCCTATTGGGATTTTTGGCACATACACACATGTCCTTGGGGGGGAGGGGTTAAGCCACTGGGACTGAGATTCAAACAGTAATTT